>NC_134186.1:17083457-17428457 GCF_964188355.1 Buteo buteo | reverse complement strand
CCCTTTGAGTATCTGTGCAAGAATCCTGTGAACATATCGCACGTGGTCCTCTCTCTTCACTACTGTAGCTGAGAGCCATCGGAAATATATTCAATTCTGAAGTTTCTGTTTTTTCCTCCACCTAAACTCTACGAGGCTGCCTAACCTAACACTGCATCTGTATTTTGCCTGGACACTTACGCAAGACCAAGGGCCACATTGTACCTGCATCCGCAGGTAACAGTTTCCTCAGGTTTGAGAGGAATCTGTTTCTACCTCCTTGCGGTCACCCTACAAGTGCTCCCTGTGCAGAAACATTGCCCATTCCTGCTGAGAGCTCCATCACTCCTGAAGAGTGCATCCGTCATCCTGATTTTCTGCCTCAGCAGCCCACCCAAAAGTGCCGCTTGTTCATGCTTACAGTGGGCTACCACAATGCTTTTCTGAAGGGGTAGTTCACTGTCCACTAATTCTATTTTGTCCGCATTCCCATATAAAAGGTCACTTTGGTGCACACAAACTGTGGTTATGAAGCACTGACACATATTCAAACAGACTGACTTGCTGTGTTTGAATACTGCATCAGATACTTGATTGCTAGTTATCTATAAAGCTCAAAGTCAGGCAAGCCATGGGAAGACCTGAAGGTACAATGCACCTGTGAGAACAGAGGCATCACTATATATGGCCATAAAAACCTACCACCTCAAGAAGCTATTGTCACACTTTCATACCAGGTCACAATAGTTAAGAGAAAGGCCAAAAGGAAATGTTAATGAATTTGGGTAGGCCACCACCGAGGTCCCCGTACCCATCCACCCCCTGGAATAAGCCATCTCAGGCCAAGTAATTTGTGAAGCAGTGAGTCTGCAAAACCAACATATTAACTGCTTGTTTGCTAGCATCTAGGCTGATGCCGATCAAGGTCAAAGCAGGAGGCTGCTTGCCTGGGATCATCAGCTTTGCTCATCATCTACCTATGCATAAACTGAAGTCACCTGGACCTCTCTTTAAAACCTTGCTTTAAAGGTAGCTAGCAGCACAGATGATCTTAGCACTAGGTCATTGTATTAGTTCAGTCATGATGCAAAAGCTAGCATTTAATAAAACCCAAGCACTTTCCTGTTGCAACTTGGATTTTCCTTGAAACCCTGCCATCTGGGGAATGATCAGACTTGACCCAGTTTAAGCTAGCAGTTATCTACAAAAAGTCATACATATCCTGCACTGACAAGTCTACTCCTCCATCAGTAGTGGTTATTACTAAAACGTCTGGTGCTTTACTGAATTGTCTTACTGTAAAAACATCCAGTGTTGAGTTGTATGGAATTAACCCATTTAAGAGAAAGACTGCTACACAGCATTTATTTTAAGGAAAGAGCAATGAGAGATGGTGCTTTAATTTCAGTTTCACAGTCACCAATCTGTGACTGGGGAAGCTGGAAGCACTGGTAACTTTATTCCTTATCATACAAGGACATTCTAAAGACTTAACACTTGCCCATCCTCTAATAACTCATTTTTCTTTGTCAACCTAACCTGTGGATATTGAGGACTTTGCCTCCCATACCACAAAGGATACAAAGTTACAAGAAGTCTGCTAAACTTCATTCAGCTATGCAATTATTACGGTAGCACATTACTGTTTCAAACTTCCTCTTTCACCTCTCTTCTTCCAAAAACACCTGTGAGCTGACCGATAGTATGTTACAGCCACCACTATTTTAGACTACACCTTTGGAATGCCACAACACCATCAAGATCATACTATCATCTGTGCGCTTCTGCTGTACAACTCAGTTCATTTTTTCTTGAGAAACATTTGCCACCACACAAAGATTATTAGTTACGCATAATTTGCTTCCAAATTTACGGTATCACAATGATAGTACTCTACTGTGTTCAACTACAAAACACAGTTACTTGCATAAAGGTGGGGTCAGACCCTTGAGATATCCAAAACTTTCGTACATGTTTAACTCTTTTGGGCTCCAGGAAGATTTGTGTGTTAATTCTATTCAGTATCATTTGCCAATCAAAACACACACTAAATTAACTGAGTTTTATGCTCTCGGAGGTAGCATGTGTTCTCTATTATTTCACTAGTTTGCCTCCTGTCTTTCAGAAAGAGGTGGCAGATGTCTAGTACAAGTAGTTTTGCTCTAAAAACTCATACCCAGCTTCCTGAATTTCTAAAAACGCTACTTAAATCCTGAGGCTCAAAAATGTACATTTGTAATTAAACAAGTTAGGAAAGTAAGCTGACTTCTTGTAGAATTGCCAGATAAGCAAAAGGAGAGCAGTGTGACACTCTAGCCTGGCCGATGAGGTTTTTGGTGTAACCAAAGTGAGGCCTGACACACCAGCAGGCTGGCAATGCAAAAAATGAAGAGAACTAGCACTTCTCACATTTTGCCCACAAGTTAGAGCCTGGGGACACCCCACGCTTCCCACTCACCCCAGCACTCCTAACCAAGGGGAGGGAGTACTCTCACCGTCGCCCCCAGACCTCCCGTCCCAGCTGCCTGTGCAGCAAACCTGTAGCCAGAGCAGGACGACCCTGCTTGTCGGGCTGAAGTTTTTCCATACATAGAGAGGCACGGGGGTAGGACTGGTTTTCAGCCAGATAAGCAAGCTGGTCCAGCTCGCTGGGTGCCTGCACGGAGAGTTCGCGTGACGGAGCAGAAACAACCCCGCCAGAAACAACCCCACCGATGAAGTGGAGACTCTGGCTGCTTTTCACCTCCAGCTGATAACATCTAACTGCTTGCTGCTGCCAAAAGGCGAGGTCTCACTTTCTTCCCCCCACCCCAACTCCTCCCTGCCCTGCTCCCAGCCACAGTCCCACGCCTTCTCATGCTTTGAGCACTGGCACTCAAGTCTTTCTGCAAGCTGATTTAACTCACACAGGTCCCAGAAAGCCATTCCAGCTCATCTGTCCTCCTCCGGGTCTAGAGAGATGATTCAGCTCAGAAAGTGCTTCAAGTGAGAGCTAGGGCCAGCAAAGGAAAGAGCGGGAACATAAAACCAAGGGGGATCTAAGCCTCTCCCTTCTGGGGACTGATTATGTCAGCTCGGCATCCCCAAACAATTCCTTCAGGCTGACTTAAGGCCAACTGAAACACGCCATGTGCAGGGGAAGGGGCAGGGAAGAGTTAAGAACACACAAGTAGCTGTTTCAGCAATCCTGGAAGTGCTTTTTCAGTTACAGCTGTCTAAGCCCCAAGTTATGATGGAAGTCACAAATCCACCAATTTGCATGTAAACTGTGTGAGTGATAGCACCAAACATTATGCTCCTCAGCACCTTATCAATTAAGGCAATTAATATAGCCATAAAAAGCAAAAGGAGCTTTTGGGGACATACGCTCTTATTTGTGTTCAGATATAAGCAGCAAAACTGAAGTTAAGCAATTTGAAAACAGCTACTTTGAGCTCAAACATGGACCAGCCCATCATCATCTGAAAAATCAGCTAGGAATCGGGTGCAGAGGGACTAGCAGGAGAACAGGTGACAGGCACCTCTTTTACCTTTAAGGGAGAAACAGATGCAGTGTCATAACATTAGGAGGGTGGAAGACAGAGACCAAAGTTCAGAATTGTTTCTAGAAATGGATCTACAGGATTATGAACTACATTTGCAGGTATCCTCTGAGAACTCGGGTGACAGCAATGATGTTACTTCCCTCCCAAAGCATCTGGATGTTTGTCCTTCAGCAATCAGTTTGCAGAACAGTTCAGTTTCACCTACATGATTTCCATGCCAACATTTGTGCGTGAGATAAAGTACATTGTGTTCCAGGACCTCCAAGGCTATACTTGGGAATTTTGATGGGGGCATGACGGTAACTGAAGAGTGAAAGAGTTTCACTTCTGTCTCAGGGGTAGGCTGATAGTTCTGTGCACATGTGAGCACACACAGGTACTTCTGATGACTTTGTGAGCTACTTCTGTGAAAACTTCTTTCAAGACAGTATCTTTCTGCATAGGTTTTAATTTTATCATGATCTTTCTACACAGGTTCTGGGGTAAAGAGGCTGTGACAATCAAGGAAGCATACTCAACAGGGACTTTTTTGTACTGAAGGGTTTATGTTGTATTTGAGAAACTCCTTCAACAACAACATACTAACCCACTAAACTCTTTGTTTTGAACCTAATTTCTTCTTGTTCCAGCCACTGTTTTTTAACAGAGAAAAGATTTTATTTAACAAAGAACAAAACCTATGTAAGCACTTGTGGACAGAAAATTAAGTCATGTCCTGGGACACAAATCTGAGAATATCTTGTTGTTTAAAGCTGTGTTTTCCTTGTGAAACTCTTAAAATAACCATAGCAATTTTAGTAATATTTAGTTTACTCTCAGATAAAAATCAATCATGTGTTTGCTACCAAGCTTTAAGGGTCATCTTACTGTCTCAGGAGAAAACAGTAAACTTATTTCAGAAGCTGCTGAAGAAGAAAATAAGTTTGATGCCTGTTCCTTTCCTGCTGATGTAGTAAGATTATTTTCATTTCAGCTCAAATCAATTTGATTCATGAAAAATCAAGAGTAAACAGGGAAAACAAATTTAAATCTTCTTCAAATCATTCTAAACCAAATCTTTTAAGCTCTCTTACAACTAGAGGTGAGGTTGACATCTACTAGTTTTAAAACTTTAAGGTACATAAACATGACAGTAATTGTGTTGCTGTACTTCCAACTTTTAAAGCTTTAAGTCACTTATGCAGAAGATGAGTGGCCAAACAGAAAACAGTGAACGGCTACTCATTTATACACAACAGCAGTGAACGGTAAAAGCAACAGCACTGAAGTCTCAGGATCGTTAGAGCTAGTGCTGGAATGCACTCTGCTTGGCACAGCATGCTATGGTGAGTAACAGAACAGAGGAATTAGACACGTTCATGCCTGAGTAATCAAGTCATGACAGAAAACTCTCAAGTAGATGTGAATAGATTTGGTCTCAACATAACCCCACTGAGTCAGCCAGAACATGTGCTGTATGTGGAATGCCATCATGCTTCTAAGATTCTTCAAGTATAGAAACTGAGTGTAGTTGTGTTTCTTGCATTGGAATTAGTTAGCATGATGAGATTTTTTTTTTTCCATTTGTTTCTTGTTCCCACTCTATTTTGGGGAGGAAAACTGTAAACTTTCTTCTAGAAAGTGAGCAGTAACTAATAGCAAATGAATTACCTGTCTTTGGTGGTCCAGATCTGCTTTATTACCAACTAGAATCATAGGAAACTCATCGCGATCTTTCACTCTAAGAATTTGTCGCTGGAACTTATAGATTTCTTCAAAACTGTAAAAGAATAGAAGTAGAGTATCAGTGTACTAATTCATAGATTCTCAGGTTCTGTAGAAATTCAGAAATGATGAGTCACCTATTTGGACTTGCCCTGTCATGCCACACAAGCACAGACAGCTGCAGGCACTCCAGAGTCCACTGTCACAGCATGACCAGTTAGAGAATCATTCAACACTCAAACTAAAAGAATCCTCAAGTTAGCAGTGTGCTATGCACTGGACTTAGGTGGGGCTGCAGGGTAAGCAAAATGCTTACTGTGTCTCAATCTAGAGGGACCCAGCTGCCCATGTGTTGCAGAGAATCAAGCTACTACAGTCCATTTTACAAATATTGACTTTGGAGTTCAGCTCTGGCTAGAATATTCAAACTACGGTCTACAGACCCTGGTGAACAATCTCAGCTGGCAACCTCCACAGCTACGTCTAGGAATTTTGGGGGAAGCTATCAAAGCTGGAAAATGTTATTTCTTGAAGAACCAAAAAATGGCAAAGCTAAATGATCAGAAAGCTTTCCAGTTAGCAAATAAGTTATATCAGGTATTGATGCTGTTCAGTAAGGAATATTCCAGCAGTGCTTAAGGGAAGGCGAGCAAAGCAGAAAGCTTCTCCAAGGATAGTATATTAACAAGCTAATTCTGGTCTAAACAAGGATTTTTGGAGAAAAAAAAAAAAGCACTGCTTTCAAGTAAACACTGTTAAAGCTACATCACTACATAAGGAGCTTCAGCATGGATGCTTGCAGACAATTACACATCCTTTGGAGCAGACTTGCCAAGCACCATGTTTAGTCCCAGGCATATGAAGCCATTTACACTCAGATTTGCAAACTAAAATTTAAAAGCAAGATGATCATCAGTGAGAAAGCTGCATTAAAAAAAAAAATTATGTAGTCAGATATGACAGTGCCAATCCACCTCATCTACACAAAGCAATTATGAGAGGGAAGGTGAATTAGAAGGAAGTGTGCCACTAAGCACAGCTGGACCTCCATCTAGGTATGCTGGTTCAGTGCTCTGCTCAGAAGACTGTAGCAACTGGAGGAAGAGTTGAAAGTTACCAACTAAGTCGTGTAGATTTTGTCTTGGCTACAGAATTACTTTCTACCACACAAGGGACAGACATCCCTAGCAGTTACTTCACTGATAGGCAAGGTAAATGAAAACTCTGCTCTTCAGAAGTATGAGGGACTTCAGAGAGGACAGCAATATACAGGTTTAATGTGTCCAGACCTGCTTAAAATCAAGGCAGACCCTTAGCCAGAAGAACAGAGAAACACTTAAGATTTTTAGACAAACCAAGGAGTTCAGGCGACTACTTCAAAAAAAATCTACACTCCTCTGCAGCAAAAATATTTACATTAACACAAGTGCTCAGTATGTCTGAAATTTACAGATGCAGATCTCTGACAGAAGTCTAAGAGTCTATTCTGGACAGTACATCAAGAGAATTTATACATTTCGCTGCATTCTTAAGTGTAAGGTACAGGTCCAACAGAAACATGATCATGCTCCATAGAATATTTATCTTAATTCTCATTACAGAGCTGTTCATAAGATAAGTAGCTTATTAGAGCCTAGACTGAATATGTAAGGGGCAGGGGGGTGGGGTGGTGGTGGTGGAACAGACAAAATTTTGTCACTTGATTGCTCTTCTGTTGCAACTTGAAACAAGTGGAAGGACAGATCCCTGAGTATTTCTCCTTTATTACTACATATCTGATAGGCTCAGTGGAGGAAGATCGCAGCCAAAATGCTAAGCGACTGCTTGTATATACACAGCAGTCTCCTACTCTCACAATGATCAGGAGCTACCTGACCAAGCTCCGTGAGCTTCTAAGAAGGTATGTTTCATCTCAACTCTGCGGTCAATCAGTTATGCAGGTTCCAGTCAATTCCTGGGAGTAATCAGAGGAAGGACTGCCTGCCAAAGACTGCAGAGACATACCCTGAACCGGGTACACCTGTTCAGAAATCCAGAGCCAGGCACTCAGCATTGATGACCACACAGCAAGGGGATATTTCTAAGAGTTGATCAGACCGATGAACTGATAGCATGTTGCCCTTAGTTTAAATTTCTATCACTTCCAGGAAACTAGTATTCTGGACTGTAATGAAGTGCTTGAATAGAGCTGTCATTTTTTTGTGTATACTTGCAAGTCAACTATTGCAAGAGACAGATACTTTCAGCGATTGGTTTAAAATGGGTTTTCATCAGGGCTGAAAGAGCATCACACCACAGAATCTAAGAGTGCACGCATACGTAATGGTTCTGTTTGAGATTGTTTCAATAAAGGATAAGTAGCAATTTAAGATTAATTACAACTTTCTTGTTTTAATAACTTGACATCAGGCTTACCTTCCTCTATCAGTGACTGAGAAAACAAGCAGAAAACCCTCCCCTGTCCTCATGTACTGTTCACGCATGGCTCCAAATTCTTCTTGTCCTGCTGTATCCAGAACTGAACATAAGCAAAACACCAATTACTATAGTTCATGTTCCTAGAGTATAGATCAAGAAAAAAAAATCCTTCCTAACAGAATATTGTGAGAACATCTCCTATATATTGTAATTAAGGAGAAATCACTTTTCACAGATACTATTGGATTTTTGCTAAGATTTCCAACAAATTCTTGGACCAACTGAACAATTCAAGACCAACCAACCAAACTGAACAAGAAAGTTTGGTGGACTTTTGCTAAGTAACAACCAGCTGAAACAGCTGGAAAATGCTTAGAGAGGACTTAGGGATGGGGGTTGGGAAGGTTGCTGGTTTGTCCTTAAAGAAATCACTGACAAGGGAGAACTGAAGCTTTTAAAGCAAAACATTTATATTGCACTTGGGAGAGGCAGCACACAACAGCCAAGCAATGTGTTTTTCATTCCACCATGTCACACAGGTAACTGCCAGGAGTTACGTAAATTCTTCTAGTTTTGTAGGCACTAAGGCTTTGGGAATAATTCTTCAAAAAAACATCCAATTTACTTGAGACACACATAAATAAGGCATAAGCACTTCAAATCCTGGGTATCTCATTAATAAAACAAAGGTAGGCAGCTTTTATCAGCCACACACTTACATAAAAACCACATGCTGCACAGTTGTTTACCTGCATTACATTTTATGCATACAGATGCCAGCACTGGCACCAACAGCTGCAGGCTGTTAGTACTGTGCTTTAGCCAGGCTACTTACTGTCCAAGCGCGCAGCTCTTTCATCGATGACACATTGCTTGGTGTAGGAGTCTTCAATCGTTGGATCATAATCCGTAACAAAATAGGACTGCAGAAAATAAAACAAGTTTGTGTGTAAGACAAGCACATATAGGACACTCATCAAGTAAGATGCTAAAACTGGATGCTTGGCAGCTTAGGGAAGATGAGCAGGTTTTACCTGTATATAACCGCTTGCCACTATCCAGAAAGATCACAGGTAACGGCTTTTCTATTCCTAGTAAACACTCGTAAATTGTAGAAATTACTAGAAGAGTCACTGAATTTACTGGATTCCTACAGAATTTCTAGCATTTTCTAGAGAATTCTCTTAACTCCTGGAATTTCCCAGCAGGATTCCCTAGAAAGTTTTAGTCTCTAACAGCTTTTAAGGTCTCCAGTAAGTGCTAAGTTTCTCTGAACTTATGGTAAGGTTTAGAAGTTTTTCTGAATTCTCAAAAGTTTCCAGGATTTCTTGCCCTGTTCCCAGAGGCAGTAACTTCTAGGAAGTGCCAGGATTTTTTCAGCTCTTTCTGGAATTCTCTAGCAGTTTTATAATAATTTCTATAAACAGCTCCATGCTGCTGGCACTTAAGTTTGTAAGCTGTATAAAGTTTAGTGTGTCATCCTTGTTCCCAGCATTTCTCTCCTGGTTTTACTGACTGTAAGCACACGCACCCTCCAAAAAGACAACTCCTGAAAGCAGAATAAGATACGTGTCACCCATTGCCTAAGCCCAAGGCTTCACCAGACACTGCCAGTCTGTTATCACCAGAACTGCAGAGCAAAGCACACTCTGGTACATCTTTCTAGAGACTGGGTGACCTGGTATCAAATACTGGGGTAACAATACTATCTGAAGACAATGAGTTCAGAGTTCAAAGGATGAATGTGTAGCTTGCATGCAGTCATAGCAGTGTTATTTTCGCCCAAAACTAAAACACTTCAGCATAACAAATCCAAACTCTGATCAAATTCCTCCCCCCCCATGCTCAATGCAGCAGCCACCGGGGATGAGTACTACCCTGACTGTTCAGAAATCAAGCACGTTGGGCATGTGTGCACCCAAATGAATACCACAGTAACTGAAGGAGTACTACTTGCATATGTTACTCAGTTCTGTAAGCCAGTAAGGAAATAGGAAAACTAAAACTACATATTTAAAACTACATATTGGCTCCTAGGAAGCAAAAAAAAAAGAAGGCAGGTATTGTTCTTGCATTAAGCAGGTATCACCAAAACCAGGGTGCATCTCCCTATTCATGTCAAAATTAATAGTTCTCACTGAAACATCTTTCCCATCACACAAATTCAAAGATACCAACAAGATACCACTCTGTTCCTCTAAACTTACCAAAGTCAAGTTAACAGATGTCACGGTAGGGGAAAAAAAAAAAAAAAAAAAGAAATAACTGAAATTACAGCACTAGCCCAGTAACCTTCTCCAGACACATCACTGTCAGTGCAGAAGACAGTTAACTCTGTTCTTGCAGACACAGTTTTATTAATGTGGTTGTATTAGTTCTTGTCCAGTTTCAATCTGGAGTTGCCTACAGGGCTGGATGCAGTACTCTGTCCTGGCTGCACCCAGCTGCCTCCCTCCCACCACTTGTGCACATTCGCGCTGGGTTTCTGGTCTAACAGCATGGACATGGGCTCCCCAGCAGAGCTCATCAGCTGAGCTGCAGCTGCCTTCCTGGAACACATCACTAGTTCTAACACACTTTACCAGCTGCGTATACTATATATAACCTATGCTCATATACCACAACCTCACCGTCATGCGGTTGGCTACAGGAAGAGTACGTACAGGTTGTTGTTGACCTGCTCCTTTAGCTCTGGCACCATACTGAAAAACTGCTGACCCCTAGAGCAGAGACACTGAACAGCTCTGCACATCATCTCCTTTGCATTTTAAGCAGACATGAATAAACTATCCTCTCGGGATACACCTACACAGTAGTCTCAGTCACTCTGCATCAACGGCACCAGAGTGTAACCAGCTACCGTCAGGCAGCAATAACATTAAAACCACCCTTTTCCTCTCCAAGAAGGATAAAGTCCTAGCAATCTGTCCCACCAGAGATACCTGTGACACACGAGATGCTGTAATTCACTCCTTTCTCACAGTGTTTCACATGTCAAGTTGCTCATTTCTGGAAAAGAAATGGTTTCTCCCTTGTTTAGAACATTCACCCAGCCTAAGCAATCTCCTCCCTCCAACCCCCTCCAAAACTCCACTTACACAAAACAAAACAACCCCAAACCAAATCTTCCCCCGCCCAAATTCAAACAAACCAACAAGCATGGGCTCCTAAATGGAGCACAGAAACAAACTTCAAGTCTTCCAGCAGAAGAGTGCCAATTTGCAGACAGCAGAACATCTTGCCATGGAACAAGCCCCAGAAGATGCTGTTCAGACTACAAGTTGTTCCTTTACCTTGCTTCTCTGCAGATTTAAAGAGGAAAAAACACAGCCTTCAAAACTGTTCTTGTCTTTTCTTTTGCCTGCATCCATGACTCAAAAAGTGCTATCCAGGAGCTTAAGAACAGACTTTTTGAGGAATTAATTTCTTCATAAACTATGAATTAGGTCTCAAGTCTTCTGTGGCCTTTAACAGTCTTTGAAAAATGGAAGAGAAACTCCCTTATGAGAACATACAAATGTGTAAATAAATAATTTACAGAATCTGACTTTAGAAGGGACAATCATAAGGAAAGGAATTTAAATCCTGTGTTTCATTAAGGAAACAGAAAGTGGTATTTATAAAAAAAACATTAGGTGACTAAACCATGGTCTCGCCGTCAGTATATCTAGAAATTCAGGTTTCTAATTTGGAAGATGGAGCACATGCTCTGAAGTTACCCTCTAACCCTCTCCAGCTTCAACTTTCATTTCTCTGTCCTGCAGAATTCAAAGTTACTGTCTGACCCTTTACATCTATAAAGCGGTAAAGTATGCCAAGTTTTAAATAAAAGGGAGAATTTGGAATCAATTTATTTCACTCTCACGCAGCAGTATTAGTAGAACACCTAAAGCAGCAAGTTTATATCCAACAGGGGCAATACCTTTCACTGAGAGAAGTCAGAAAAAGAAAAGCATAATAATCTCAGAGGGATTTTTTATATTTCCTTATTCTCTGTCCAAAGGCCAAGAGCTGCAGCATGTTTTGTAATCTCCAGGGCATTTCTGTGATTCCCTCCACCCTTTATTGGTTTGGTTTTTGTTTGGTTGGGGGTTTTGTTTGGGTTTTTTTGTTTGTTTTGTTGGTTTGTTTGTTTTTTAAATGGAAACGACGCACAAAGTAAGAGTGCCAGACTAGGCACAGAGACATGGAACACAGTCTTGTTCCCTTTTTTGAGGGAGGAACCAAGTTGCCCTGATCAAGCATCAGCCACACCTCAAATTCAGAATGAGCAGATACCACAGCTTCCCCATTTAACAAGTCTCTTATGAGCAATTTCTTCCTTCCCATGGAGCTGCCGCTGCCAAATCCGTTGTCACAGCACAGGTTTGCAAGACAATTAGCATTGTGGTTTACCTCCGGGCACTGGACAAAACTAATGTGGCTGAAATAGCTACTGGTTTTGAAGGAGTCTTCCCAAATTGCACTGGGACTATTTGCCACAGGGAGCATGTCAACCACAGCTTGCAGGCCTTATTCAGTCAGGGTTGATTTACAAATATTAGATGTAGCCAACGCAGTATTTATCAATCTGAGCAGAAGTGGACCTTACTGCTGCTGTACAGACAGTGTTTAAAACAATTAAGGGATGGCAGAGCATATCCCAGAACACTCCCCGAGGCTGTACCTTTACTCCGGAATGCTATCCCACAACAGTGGGAAGGTGCCTGCACCCCCAGCAAGCCCAAGACCATATATCAGCATAAAGTAGCTTTGTAGAGGTCAAGGAGTTTGTGGCAGAACTGCTTAAAAGACTAATAGGAATGCAATTCCAGCAGATGCAAACCACTGCCAACCTACTGGTTTTAAACCAACGCTGAGTCCAGACAAATTCGAGGAGCATGCACACACCGCAGTGTTTGAATACCCAGGGCTGGCTGCCGCGGTCTCCTTTGGGAAAGCCGTATGTGCAAGTCCTAACACTTCAAAGCAGTTGTCCTACTAAACTACCAAAATACCAGAAAGCAGGTGTCTCAGATGCCAGCTGGTACAAAACACATTGGACCACTCTCTAAGGTGACCCGTTACAGACCAGGCTGTCAGAGCTGCTCTTCCAGGCGCACTTCAGTTTCTATGACAAATTGGAGGAGCTAAGTCTCATTCAGCTGGCTCCACCAGTTGGCCACTGCCTGCAGGAAATAATTAGAAGAAATTAAATTTCTTCTGTGAAGATAGCAACTTGAATATGCTCTTCTGTTACACCACTCCCTTAATCACTGTCGAAATCAAGGCTCTTTCCACCCACTTCTAGAAGGGAAATGAGAAGCCAAGCCCAGTAGTCTCATCAACCATTCAATTTACCCAAAATATTATGCAACAAGTTTTCTAGGTTTCCTCTTTCTAAGAGTGCTGAGGCAATCAAGTCCAGATATGGGAAAGCCTGCCAAGGACGCAAGCCCTTTTGCAGAGGTAAAAAAACCAAAACAAAACAGAACAACAACAAAAACCCCATTCCCACACCACCTACATCACTTGTAGCTGGGCAACCCACCACCAAAATCCCTTCCTATACACACACTTGTCATCTTAAAAACGTATTTCAAATGCAATCTCCAGACCTTTGCAGGAGTTTCTACTTGTGGTGCTCAGGAACGATGACACTACTACACCTAATACTGCTCTAGCAGTCTCTCTCCATTTAGGGTAATAGCAATCCCTAAATCATTGTTTCAATCACTTGAGCCTTTTGGCAAGGAGAACATGTGAAAACCCGCTTTGAGTTTATCATCTTTCCCCTTTGTTACGCTGCCTTTAATATACATGAGGGAATTCCTCCATTAGCTGGACTTGCTTACACCCTCAGGAGTCCCATTCCATAAATTAATAAACACAACTAAGTAAAGATATCTTACATAGAAAGATGGAGAACACCAGTGCAGTTTCACAGCTCTTATGCAGCTTTTCTTATTTATTCTTTGTAAGGTCATCAACAATCCACAAGCTGAAAAGCCACTGGATTACTTTCTTTTGCACCAACATTGAAGTTTTAAGGTGAGAGACAAGTCAGATGTTATCAATGGAGAGCTGCTATAAGCTGCAGTCCAGAGGCTGGTTGTGTAAGGTGCTTCCTTTCATCTTTACACAAAGCTTGCAGGACATGCAATGAAAGGCAGCCCAGCACAGTAGAAGCACACCACTATGAGTAAGTTGAAGGAGTGGTACATGACAAAATACATATTCATCCTTGCTGTGTCTATAATCTCCATTTGTATTTACTAAATATACACTTAAGGTTTCAAAGAGCCACTAGTTGCTTATTTAAATTTTTTCCACATGTTTAAAATTTTGGTTTCAACCCAGTGAAGGCAAGGAAATAGAAGGTTTTCCACCCTCCAGCTGAAGTTCCAGACCAGCTCTGGATTTAAATAGCATCTACAATTTCAGCATTGCAAATAGCCCAAAAATCCTTCCTAGCTATAATTTATAAGTTAGAATTTAAAACAAACATGTTGGTGAATGCCACACACCAAAGCTTCAACTTCAGACTTGAGTACATTTCCAAATACCTGAAATATATGATCCCAAGACAACTCCTAGGCTGTAAGTGCTACTTGACAGACTATTTATTTTGATAGTTTCTCCTTTGACTACCTAACACTATCACCTCTTCTCTAGGTTTTTCCTCATTTCCTCTGCACTTCACCAGAACATCTGTCTGCTCCTGTTCCACTCAACAGATGTAAAGTCCAATTCACGACCGGTAGCAGGTCCTCAACATGAGCATAGAACAAATAACAGTACCAACTACAGCCCTTATGCACCACATGGATCATATCAGAAATACTTAACCCAGAAAAAGACAGAAACCTGACCCAGGTCTCTTCTAAACAGCTTTCTTCGTTTAAATGAGTGTTTCTGGCATTTGTTGCAAGTCATAGACAAAGTCAGCGCCATAGTTTAAGACCAGAACTCTAGTGCCTTGGCCAATTAGTAGGACCATAAGTGGACACCTTTCTGTCTGAGGCAGCTTTTATGGTGTAGCCAAGTTTCCCAGACCATGAATTAAGATCTAAATGATTGACTGCACAAATCAGTTTGTAACCTTCACTGCTTTGCCACCCATGGAAATCCTAGAGCCTCTGCCTTCAGCTCTTCTACCCAAGAAGAGCGACACAGCACCCAACCCTACGCTGAAGCGTCCACAGTGTCACCTCGTACCCTCCTCCCGGCTGCAGAGGAGGTTAGAGACCATTTCCAGGAGTTTTAATCTGCATTTCTGTCCCTGTGCCTTGAGGAGCACAAGCAGGTTCAATGTCACCACAGACACGTTCCTAGAGGAGGGGTGGCAGTAACCTGCCACCTCACTCAAGCACTACCCTGGCCCCAGTCCCGAACTAACCCACCCAGCAGATCTGGTAATTAAGCAAAGCAGCTGTGAGGGCCTCAGCACCTGTAGAGATTAACTGAAGCACCTCCTTTCACACAACAAAGGAGACTACTCAAGTCATTTCTTTAGAAATATTTGAGTTGGCTGGCTAGAAAACAAGGAAAACATGCAGGAAAAAAAACCTGAACTGACTTCTGGAAGTAAACTTAAACCCAGACTGGATTCCAGAATAAAGGAACAGACACAACAAAACATAACAAATTTAGTATTTTGCAGAGCCCCATGTACTTAGATCACCAAAAAAACCCAAACAAAAAAAAAGCACACCACTGATTAGATAGCCTTTGACAAGCTTGTTAAATACTTAACATACACCTCCCCAAGAGCAGGTGGTTTGCGAGGACATGATGTTTCCAGACAGGTCTAATTGGTCGGTGTTGGGGGAGTGGGAGATGGATGCTGGTGAGTTGACAACAGGGAATGCCGCCTCTGCACCAAACAGTACCAGAAAGACTGCAGGAGCTACCCACAGCAACCCAGCATCGTTCTCAACAGAAGTGCTTGAGACAGCATTGAGCATGCTTTGCTGGCATAGAGAGTCACACTTTGTAGAACAAGAGGAAGAATTTTGGTGTTGAACATGGGGGAGAGTAGGGGACCAAAGGTCTAAAATTATGCCGATAAAGAGCAGACTGCAGGGATAACAAATAAAACACTATCATGCTACAGAAGGCCAGGTGTATCCTCCTCCAATTATCCCATATTCATACAAATCTTTAAGAGTAACTTTCTTTTAATTATACAAGAAGTAAGATCATCTCTTCTTATCTTCTCAAAAATACAAATTAAAAGATAGTCAGTGCTTGTGAGCAATCAACGATGCTTCCCTCAATTTACACTACTTCCCACCACTCTAATGTATACTGCCAGCATTGTTATGGCTATCCAGGGAAACAGATGTCATTTGTAACTACAATTACTGCAATTATCCAGTGATGTGAAACGCTTGATAATTTCATGAACAGTGAAAACTGAGACACAAAGAGAGAAGAGGATTAAGCTGAAGAAAGAAAGTTATAGTGAAAGAAAGATGCCATGAGCCATATACAAGATAAACCCTTTGGAAATTTATACAAAGGTTGAAAAGTTTTTATTTCTTCCTGAAGAACTAGCATTACATATACATAAAATACTGATATTTATGATTAAGTACATGCTTAATCAAATCTTAATGGTTCTGTTAAAGACACAAATCGTAATTGAGAATGCAAAGTTCTTGAATGACCCATGGTGGCCTCAGAGTGCCTCCATTAGATTACCCTCCCCCCCATAATTCAAAGACAGAAGAGATACAAATCTTAAATTTTGAATAAGATATGGTAGGATAGAAAAATAAACATCTGACTTGGTTAAGTATAGGTAAGTCTTCCCCTTAACTTTTTTATGCAACGCAAGGATTGTCAAGAGCTTGTGCTTGGTCTGGAAACACTAAACAAAGCATAAGTTAGTCCTATTATACAGCCACATACTCTTCTCTCTCTCCACTCCCTGCCCTTCCATATACAGCCATCACTGAATGAGCACATCAGGAAAGAGAAAACTATTAAGAAATCTGTGTTCAGTGCATGGGCATACTTATTGCCCATAGCCAAATATAACACAGCTCTTTTCTTTACAGGCTTTGTTGTGATCACTACCCAAAGTGCCTAAAGACAAAACTAACTTTGCTTCCCTCACAGGTGTTGGGAAACATGAGTTGGGATGGGGCGAGCAAGTGGAGAAAGGGTATAAAGTGCCTTCAATCTGAAGGCCAATACACATACCCGAATTCTGTCTATGCACCTTTAATTTTTGTTTTTCCAAAATGAACACTTGAACTTTGTATCCATAACCACACTCATTTCCAATTAGGTTTCTCTACATATCCATACAGTAGGGAATTCCACAGATTTCATCCACAGTTCAGCAGGACTGAGCCACATTAAGGATTTAAGAGTCATGTTGGTTCTGGAGCATCCACTGATTGTGCAGGTCACACAGCAGACTAAGACTCAGGAAGATGAAAGACTGAAATCAAACTGACTTTTGTGCTCTGAAAGGGAATATCCATCAGCTCTTTACACCTTTCAACACTCCTAAAAAACCTGCCAGTTAGTTTTTGGCCTGCCCCTAATTGCTACTTATAACAAAGCAGCTTCACCTTCGCCAACCTCACCGGGGCTACAGCAGCACAGGAAAGAATCTCCCTGCTTTTCTCCCTCAAACTTGGCACCAGAGGCATGACTTGCAAAACAGCTCAGGCTTACAGGTAGAAATCTGGAGTGTTTTTAACTGCTAAACAGATAATTACAAGATTCTGTGAAAAAACTAAGAATCCACCCAGAGACAGCAGATTCGCTTGGGAAAAAGAAAGTTTAGAAGAAACATAACTAAGGCAGCCTCTCAGTGCTCTCTCTGTTCAAATCATAGAGGTTTAAAGAATAACTGTTACAACTACTTTATTGAAAAATTACATGCCTCGTTGCTAACATCCTGCCAAGCTTAAACATACTGCTAGGATAACTCTTGTAAAGCGTTAATGCAGCCTCAACACTTGAATTATGGACAGAGTGGGCACTGGTTACATGCATTCAACATGAATACTAATGAGTGGAGGTTTTTTAATATATATTTTGAAATGCATGTGAACATCTTTTTAAATACTATTTTCCTTAAAAAAAAAGCAGATTGATACTTTATTAAAACAGCTTTCACCTATTTATAATTCTCAAATTTCTCAAAATCAAACCACACCAAACACCAAGTACACTCACACAGAAACTTGATTTAGGCAGTACATGCACTAAACTTTGGCTTCTTCAATACTTCCTGGTGATGCAGTTTTCATTACTCAAGATCAGAGAACGTATACTTCCACTGTCTGTTAAGACTTCTTTGTAATGCCTTGAATTAATGCCCTTTAATGCCAGTAAGCACCTACAAAATTCTTTGAAGGCGGCTATACTATTTCTCAAGTCGAAACATGTCTGACTCCAAAATGTACTCTATACTGCAAGCATCGATGAGTCTTGATTTCATTTTTGCTCCACAGTAAATATGTGCAAGAACTATGAACACACCAAGTACTTAATCTTCCCGATCTTGGCCACTTGCAATTCAAGGAATGTTTAAAATATTTGCTACATACTATCTTTTAATCCATAAAATTTTATCAGGTTCAGAGAGTTTTCAACATAGCAGCTCACACAAACTCTTCAGGATGAGCTCTGGTTTTTACCTCAAGAAGTCCATGATATTTTTTAAAAAGTACATATCTGGTTTTAAGGTATGCATATACCCAGGTAATGGGGAATATAGCTATGAGTGAAAAGAAAGAAAGTTTACTCAAAAAAATCCCCTGGTGGGGCAGAAGTAAAGTTACTGCCTTTTCTCATGCACATGAAATCATTAGAACACCTCAAGATATATGGTGTAATGTAAGAGCTTTTGATTTATAAATGTAAGAACAGTAATGGGGTAAGACTTACAATCAATTAAAATAGCTCTTCACTTCAGTAACTTAAACTTAACTAAAATACAGTCAGCAACAGACTTCAGGTTAAAGGCTATGAGGAGACCCATGTTTAAGGGCATTTACAGTCTATTAAGAAATAAGCCACTTCACAACTCCTTGAGGAACATACTGGAAGAACTGAAATGCAGTTTGAAAAAGCTAATTCTATGGCAAAAAACCTCTTGAGAAGAGTACAGGTATTCATGTGAAATCTGAACCTTTAAAATAAGTTCAAGTTGCAAACAAATTGCTCGTTAATTGGACTTTTCAGGTTGTCTAGCCTTGGTTATGGACATTTGGACCCACACAATTACCGTAATGAAGTAAGAAGGTTTTTTAGCCCAAACAAGCCAGTAAAACAAAGCCTCACTTCAGCAGCTCTCATGCTTTTTCGTAATATTAACTCCTACTGCACGTTTTAAGTACTTGGCAATGTTCGAGCCCTGGGAATCCACAGGAAGCCAAGGTCAAAAGTCTCTGAAGTTAATACCTTTCTTATTCTGAAAGTAGGAAGTAAAGACCCATTTTCAGCAGTAAGAGCCTTTTCCTACCTTCACCATTACATTTCAGTTCTCTACAAAGCCAGGTGCTGTTGTCAGTTGTGTAGGTTTGGAACACAGTTCACCAGAGCCAGGTAGAAAGCCTGAAGAAGGCAAGTCCTCTGTGTTCTTCCTCTCAAAACATTTAACACTGCAATACAGCCAGGTTAACTACTCCATTAAACCCAGAACCTATAGTTTTCTGGAATGATTCCAGTTAGGATTAAGTATTTGTAGGATAGTATTTCACAATACAGTTGAACTACACTAGCAACTTCCTGCTAGTGGAAGAGGGAGGTTTTGTCATCCCCACTCCTCACCTTCCACCAGGGTTCCCTGCTGCCAGCAGCACGATCAGAAGACCAAACAGTTCAAATTGCCAGCCAAAAATTTAAAAAAAAAACAACAAACAAACAACAACAACAAAAAAACCAAAAACAAACAAACAAACAAAAAAAACCACAAAACAAACCATCCAAACACTAGCCAGCTGCAAACCACCTTTATATGTCCAGACACTTCAGGAAAGCTCACGGTATATCACTAAAAGATGCCTTTTCCCCCCCACTCTAATATTTATATAAATATGTTTATATAATTTGCATATATATATATAAATAAAAATAAAAAGCACCAAACAGGGACTGAATCAAAAGAGTGAAAGATTCCAGAAGCTTTCATTATACCACTCATTCTGTTAGAAAAGAGACAGAATCATTAGCACACAGGTAATTAAAAGTTAAGATGACTCTTTCAGAGTCAGTAACACATCTTATTTATACTGTGAGATCACTGTAGTCATAGATAACAATACACTAGTTCCTGTCATGTAATTATTCCCCCCCCCCCCCCCCATTACCACAGTTAATCCCATGGAATTTTTGAACACCAGCTTGGACAACACCCAACATGAAAACATTCAGCTTCATTAGCAAAGTCTGGAGTACTTTATTTTTCAAAGATTTATTGACTGATCATTAGAAGCTAATTATTTAGGAAAAAGCTATGAAATACCACTTATATCTAGCAAGAACTATTGTGTCAGAAGATAAGCACAGTTCTAATAGCTTTATTTGCCCAAATTATGTGTTTATTCAACTCCAACCTTTTGGTCTGACACTAGACTGTCTAGACTCATTTTGCAGACTACAGACAATTACTATAATCTTTAAGTTTTGGAAGTGCCATCACCAGAAGTGCCAAGAATGCTGAAATGGCAGCTATAAGTGTTTAGCCAATCTATTTTCATTAGCAAAGCTAATTTTTGCTAGCCTTCCCCCAAAGTCCTTGCCCAACTAAGTAAAATACACAAAGCAGTTAGAGACATGAAAATTTTTAATAATGAAAGAATTGGTTGCCTACCTATGAAATAATGGACTTCTTGAAAGTGTTAATCATTCAGGAATGCCAACATCTGAAGCTGCATGATGCACATATTATAACAGTAATATGTGCAGCAATATCAATTAAAAAGAAAACATACTAGGCAACTTCCCCTTAGAAAAGGCTATGTGAACAGCTTGCAGGTGGCAAGCTATCAACAAAAAGTTCATGCTAAAAAAACCGCAATAGCGATAACCTGCTAAACGCACACTTTTAAACAAGGCAGTTCCTAAGTTTTCTTCGCACCACAACAGACACCGCATGAAAGCCACACCGTGCCAGGCTGATCGACTCACCGCACGCAAGCCCCACGCTGCAGTCTCGCCAGCCACGGCAGCTCAGCAGTCAGGGTACCTGCCAGGCCCCAGCGCCCTGTACTTTTGCACATCGGTATCGGGCATCACACTGTATTCTAAGATGAAAACGTGCTTTCTGCCTCCCGAAAAATATTTCTCAGAAGTTTGTGGCTAAGCAGTAAAACCTCAGATAGGGGAGAATTTGTAGTGGTCAATGAGCGTTTTTTCCATGTTATCTGTACTTTCAGGTTTGGCAGCTCTGGGCAGGGCCAGCGCGTGGGCTCCCACAGGGACCGGGAAGGAGAAGAGAGCACCTACGTGCCAGTCGCTCCCGAGTCCAGCAACAAGCTCCATAACCTTAACGTCCCCCCTGCGAAGAGAAGTTTCTCAAGAGATTAACATTTCAGCATCAGGTTTTTAACCCTGACGCATCAAGGAGAAGTACTGAGAACCTTAGTTTGGGATTTAGAGCCAAACAACAAAAAGCTTAAGAGTGTTTTCTGCCTGGTCTCTAACCTAGGGTGTCAGGTTAACCCACTTCGTTGTGAGAGTGAAAAGGAGGGAGGGGGATCTCTTCCCAGGTAGGGCAGGCTGTACAAGCCGTTTTCGCACAAGGGACAGCGTGTTCAGATCTTCCTGGCACACAAGCAGTCCCTTTGTTTTGTTTGATTGCTTGGGCACAGCATTTGACAGATTTGATTATCAGAGAGGAAGAAAAAACAGACCGGACTTGGTCATTGTCAACTAAGCTTAGCAGAGCAATGTGTAAGTTACTCCACCCTTGAGGCAAAGCAGAGAAATCCTACCCCACCTCAGCAGAGATACCCAACACAGAGAGATTGCAGTGATGCAGGCTGACCTGAAATCATAAGACATGATACCTGTCAAAAAGCACAAGTATTTTAAACAGAGGCTAGCCTCACAGATGTAGACTACTGCTTCATAAGTCATGGCTCAAATTAATACCACTATTTTCAAAAACTCCAGGTTTCTGTAAGAATAAAATATAAGAAATCCAATATATGGAGTTCAAGGAACATGCAGCATGGACTTGTGTAACTGAAATGAAGCTTCGGCTGGACAAACCACTTCAAAAAAAAAAGTAATATTGAGTATTTTCCATGACAGATACCACCAGACTACAGTGCTTTTCTTTCCAGCCTAATCAGTGCTTGCAGAGAAGTTAAATCTTAACATCCTTGGAGAATGTCTTCATAGCCTCTCTTACTACCACCAGCAGTAGATTTCAAGATCAAAGGTTATTACTTCTTCACATCTGACAACAGTGTAATTCAGACTGTTTTTCTCATCAAGTGGTAAATTGCAGCACAGTGCACCCGGATTGTTTACCGTAAGAAGTGTAACATTTCATTTCTGACCTTTCAGAAGCAAAGCCATGTGTATTGGAACTTTTACATTAGAGGCAGTTAGCTGAAGTTCCTAGAAGAAATACAAGGGGTCATAGAAAAAATTTTATCCTAAATAGAAATAAAAACAACAAAAACCCCAAACCACCAGACTCATGGTTGGGAAGACTTAGAAGTTACTGTTCCATGGTTTATGTCAGTGTCCCACAAGTCAACCCAACCATACTGTCCTACAGCAGCTCCAGCCCCTATGTTTTATTTCTCTGAGCTCTGTGTCCCTGCCTGTGCTACACTTACATCCATACCTCAGTGGCACAAAGTTGCTCAGAATCGGTGAATTCACTTTTAAACCAGGAAATTTGCAGACTAACACCTGAAGTTTACATACAACCTAACGTTTTCTGTGCACCTCACACCCAATCCATACTTACTTGTGCTTAGCTCAAGAGTATCGAACGGGGCAGTACCTATTTTACCCAAATTATTTTTACAGCGTGCACAAAGTCACATCAATGTCAGAATCACACGGCAAGAAAACAGAGCGATGCTCTCCTGGCAGAGGATGCAGGGATGGCCTCCCTTGCGTTTCACCAAGCAAGAGCCTGCACACAGGCAGACCCCAGCAGCGTGGCAGTCACAAAGCTGAATCGTTCACAACCGAATGTTTACTAGGGAAGTTGACAGAAGCAAGTTTTTAAGTGGCATTATCCTCCCAATTAAGGAAGGCTTTAAAAGCATAACGTGACCGATACTGTCGCAACTTAGGTATGGGGAAATGCATACAGACTCAAATTCCAGGAACCAGAAACTATCGAGTGGTTTTACGGTTGCTAATCCTGACATGCGAGCAAGATTTCATAGCACAGAACTGGTTACAAGCACTGTCTTGCTAAAATTAGCTTGGTAGCTGATCTACAGGGAAGAGATCCTAAAGCCCCAGTAAGCACAACTCAAACTCTCTCAAGCAGTGCCAGAATTTCCAGCCTCAGCAACTTTAGATTTTAAAGTCAAAAGAGTATCAATTGGAAACATGCTTATGTTCTCAAATTTTATTAAAAATGCTTTTGCCTTCAATATTCAGTCTACGTATTTAAGCAAGCATCAATTTCCATCTAAAAAAAAAGCGTATTTACCAGCAAAACATTTGCTTATACTAAAACCAACCACAGTGTTTCTTCCCCTTTGTCTCTGCACCTGCAGGTGCAGTACCAGTCTTAGTCAGCACCACCCCAAAATCACAAGACAGGGAAACATGTAGAAAACTCAGAGGCAGCTTACTTTTTGCTTGGAATGATCGTAGATGCTGCATGGAATTCAAAAAGATAAAGATAACCAAGATTTTGTCTAACATTGTTAATGTTGTAGACGTTAAGTATAGTTAGGCGTTAATCCTGTCTTTTACACTTTTGCAGAATTTATTATCTTAATAGCAAGGACTGTTTTACTTTAGTGAGAATATAATTACCCCCAAAGCAAGTGCTGTTATAACTAAGGCAAAAAAATAAATGCATCTCATGTAAGGCACCATCCTCCTACAATTAACAAAAGCCAGTGACACAGTATGCTAAAGTTGAGCATTAGCAGACTTGTTCTCATGTTAAGATCTGCTTCACACTACCCGATGCCACGAACTACAATTTTATGTGCAAATACCTACTTTCACATTACAAAACGCCACATCTATTATGAACCACATCAAGAAACTGCAAGCAAACATTCAGCTGAGGCACTCCATAATCAAACACCACACACAGTCAACAAATGTTTTTACAGTATGGCCATTTATGGTAGCAGTAAAGAAGGCAAATGAAACCTTGGAGCAGTTTTACACCAAGCAGCACAACTTCCCATGGTAGAGCTGATGCTAAGTAACAGATAAAAACATGATTTGCATTAAACACTATATCCACAGATGAACCCTCATTGTTTAGGGAATTCATAGTTTGACCCAGAAGCATTTGCTTAAGCCCCATAGACCTTATGGTCACTGCAAAGCAAAGTCTAGTATTTTCTTCTCCAACATCCTCTCCAGCAGTATGTTAGAGCAGGTTCCAGAATAGTTGTCTACCCACAGTTTATGAGTGAGGTTCCTCCACGGGGAAGGAGAGCTTAAAGATCAAATTGAGAGCAAATGCTATAGACAGTCTCATTCAGAAGCACAAAAAACTGCTAAAAGGAAACAGTGCTTTATTTCTTTGAAGAGCTGGATGCTCTGGCAAAACCTGAGCTCTACAGTGAAGAGCTTTTCTCATGAAACTACGGGTGTTGCAACTCATTGTTTGAAGCGCAAGTGCTCCAAATATTAACCTAGCCACACATGCTGTGATAGCACAGCACTGAGACAGCCGTTCTCAGATAGTTCTGCCATCTAAAGCTCATAAACACATCTTTGCTTAAGTAATTGGATAGCAAATTAATACTGCAAATAGGGCTTTATCATCAAAATGCTCTTCCTCCAGTATACCAGCAAACTCTCTGGAGACCATTAAATGAACCTACAGAACTTAAAGACCATTGAGAGAACGCCAAACCCCCATCAGATCTAGAAATGCTCATCTTCCTTTTTGCATTCTTCCCTTGCTCCTTCCCTATCCCTCATATTAAAAACCACAGGGAGCCCGTCTGCACAACAGACACACAAACCCTTCCAAGAGGGTATTTCTAGTATCGCCTTTGCTGGTGTCCCGAAGCTTAGCAGGCTCCCCTCACCCAAAGGTCTTTCCTTTCTGCCGACGGTATCTTATTCTTTCACATGCTTTGCTTTAGGAAAATGCCCCATCCCAACTAGAAGAGGGCAGAAGCACTACCAGTTTACACTCAACAGATGTCAGCTCAATTCAGTTAAGCAAAATATTTTTCTCATTCTTTTGCAACACTGTAACTTTCTATGCTTATTTAAACACATTTGAGCCCAGTTTTCTGTTGGCATTTCTTATTCAAGGGACACAGCTAAACCTTCAGAATCACCCACAAACCTTTGAGGACAGCTCTTCACCAAATTTCACTTGAATAGATTAATTTATTCTCTCCCTCTCTTGCTACTCCTGTTTTGAATAAAACACAATCTTGTATCTTAGCAGGCTTTCAAGTTTTAAGGGAAAATAAGGGATGCACACCACTAAATGCAAAGCATTTGTTAATTCTCCTACACCGTACTCATGTTGACCAGTTCATCATCCCATCCTCAAGACTGGTAGGCTTTTGGATTTTTAGGCTTGTTAAAGGTGTGAACTTAAAAACTAAGGGTTCAAATTCAGATAATTCAGTTTAGTAACAGCATGTAGTCAAGTTTTGCTCTGGGGGTTTCCAGCAAGGTGATTTCCCTTCTGTCCCCTGTGTGCTCTCATTCTTACAAAGAATTTACATATATTCTCAAATAAACTTGTTTTCTAAACTTACGAGCTACACAGAGCAGCCAGATCACATGATTGACTTCATTTGCATTAGAGGATACATGCTAACTTCTCTATATAATATTACTTTACAGACATCAGTTGAGGAGAAAAGCATCACTATCTGGAAAACACAGGTGCACATCAGATGAATATAGGTCATGAAAAGCATCAGTAAACATATTATCTAAACCTTGTACAAGTATGATCAACGTAAGGAAGGACAAGGGCTGATGAAAAATAACTCTATCATGCTAGTCGTGTTTCTCCACTTAAGTTGGTTTCACTACCTGCTGCTATCTCTCTCTGATTTTACGATTACTAACTTGTAACAAATCTTCAATGAAGTAAGCTACCTTCTTCAGGACAGATTCCATGAACAGCCACTGCCACAACAGCAACTCAGTAATTTGTTCATTGCTGAGATATTTTGCCTTTACAAAAAAGTTACTTATACCAGTATTCTTAGAGCAGATAGCAAGCTCATTAAAGAGAATGCTAGTATGAATCCAACAAAGAGCAAAGAAAGTACCAGATTTCTACACAGGCTGATAGTGACTTACAAGGCAGACCCTTTTTGGTTATCGTCTTAACATGACAAATTTCCACTACCAAATGCCATAATCAGCTACAGTATGCTAGTTTACAGTCTTTCAACTTGACAGGTCCCATACAATTTTCCAGGAAGGAAGCTGTTACTCCTGAAATGTAACCTTGCCGCTCGTAGTTGCCTTTTGGACCGCTCCAAAGCAATCCATCCATTCCTCACCTCATTTCTGGAGACCATTATCCAAGTGGAAGCTGACGCTACAGTGCAGAAGGCACAGCACCAGAAGAATTAGCTATCCCATGCAAAGTGCAAGAAGAAAGAAGGCAGCCCAGGAGTTTCTGTAGCATGAAATAGAGCAATTGTGAAATCCCCAAACAAAAACACAAGTTCTCCTCTCTCCGAGCAAGCTCACATTGATAGAAACTCAGCAGCTAATAAATAAATTACTTGAGCCCAATTCCTAACATGTACAGAAGTGAGGAACTCGCACCAAACTAGTCAAATTCATTGCATGCAGCAGCAGCACTTGAAAAAGTGGCCTTACTGTACATCTAGTAGGGAAGGCAGCTTAAAACATCTTGTGCTGAAGGAAAGAACACACTCCATCACCTAAAAGCACTCACTTGCATTAAGAAAATCATCTATACAGCAACCTCTAAATTCAAATTGTCATGTGCAATATTCTTCCCTGGTCTGACAGAGACACACAATAAAGTATGATGTTAAGTAGAGAACATCATTATTTGATTGCTTTCTTGATAAAAGAACTTATGCAAATGTTTTGTTTAAAGGTATAAAGAGATAGCAGTACAGTGACTGCCAGCTTAAAAT
Organism: Buteo buteo; assembly: GCF_964188355.1. Classification (NCBI taxonomy): domain Eukaryota; kingdom Metazoa; phylum Chordata; class Aves; order Accipitriformes; family Accipitridae; genus Buteo; species Buteo buteo. The sequence goes on along the minus strand of NC_134186.1, from coordinate 17,401,534 downwards.
GTGTGAGCAGTGTGCAAAGACCTTCAATTTGTTTACTTTCAGAAGGAGGTTTTAGAATGCACAGGGTTTGATCAGAAGGGTTTTTTGTTGTTGGGTTTTTTTGGTTTTGTTTTTGGTTTTTTTTTTTAAAAAAAAAACCTACTGCTATTTCCGCTCCCATATTCTACCGACCAGTGATCTTGTGGTAAAGGCATTCAGTGAAGAGAAAACAGAGCGTGGAATGCACAGGCAGCCAGCCTTCTGCACCGAAACCACAGGAAAGCACAGTAGTTTCTCTCATTTTTATAGATTAGAAACAGGTTCTTCAACTTCATCATACTTAGAATAATGGACTATTCAGTGTTATTCAGATTTCCAGTAATCATAGACGAAGTCTCTGGACAGGCAGGACATCAGTATGACAAGCAGAAACCCTTCAGAACAGCTTATCTTCTTGCTGGTTAACTCCTACGTAGTGAAGTGTGAACATACTTCTGAAAACAGCATTACCACCACACAGCTCTGCCAGCTTTTAACATGCAGCAAAGCTAATGTTATTTACAAGGACAGGGTGGATGCTACAATTAAAGGCAAACAGTTTCTCTTCTGAGCTTTCTTCCAGCATTAGAAAGTGTTTTAATTTAAATCGTAAGTCTTCTAGACTCATTTCCTGTGCATGTGTTAAAAGCAACCTTTCATAATGACCAAAACTCAAAACTGATTAGATGGGCCATACACATTACAACCTTGTTGAACAGAATCAAGACCACACTAATACATTGTTGGTTTTGGGGTTGGTTTTTTATAGAAAAAAAGCAGAGTTACAACAAAGTCCTCTTCAAACACGTTTTGGCGCTGATGGCCTACGTGCTTCAGGTTTAGGAAGCGATTGTCAGATCCTAAAGATAAGACATAAAAACAAATCTAGGGATATTTTCCTATGAATCACTATGGTAGCCCGCTGCTAGTAGAGCAGGCAGCCATGGGTTTGTGACAGCACACACTGAAAAGCATGAGCATGGAAGCTGACAAAAAGCCAGCGCTCCAACTCGGAGGTGTTCACTCAGCAGTAACAGAACTAGCACACACCTGAGGTTTTGCCCTGGAGCATCAAGTAGCACAAGTCCCTTTTTCACTAATCACACTTCGTGTATTTTCTAGATCTAGGAGAGACCAGAGACATCATAATCCATTCAAGGAAGAAGTTACAGAAAGATGATAAATACCTAGTTGAATAGTGTTAGGCAATCACAGTAGCATCTCATAATAACTACTAGCACTGGGGAAAACCTGAGGTACTTTTAAATTTCTAAGGCTACTCAACTGGCATGGAAGTACTCATGTGCAAAACAGCTAGCTAAAGTACATGCACTGCAGGAAATTTTTAAGTTTTAACATAAGCTGTTCAGCTGTTAGAAAACTCAGTCTCAATTATCTAGTCTGAAGCAAGTAGCTGCAGCTTAAATTATTCATCTTCTGCAACCACCCTGAACAAATTCTTCCAGATCACCACCTTCACTCACACAGGGAGGCAGCCAGCATCTTTTTCAGGAGATCACATCAAGAGATGCAGGGCTTTTGTTCACTTTCTGCAGAATATTTGTAAATTGAAGAAATACACAGAACACAGAATTTCAAGGTGCAATTTTAGCTTTTAAACTAGAAAAATCCCAAACTCTTAAGCCTTGAGCAAAATCCCTAACTCAGTGGGATTTCAAAACCCCAGGTCACAACTCCACTGAACAGACATCCAGGCAGCACAGATCAGATTATTTTCAAATTCTGCTCAAAGTGAACAATTCTATTATCAGTTCCCTTTTTTGGGAGAAGGCTTCTGGTGTGTCAGTCGAAATATTCAAGTCCTCCCACAAAACAAGTCAAAGCAGCTATGGAGGAGGGGAAGCCACTATTAAAAATGTGTGGAATGTAACCTACTTGGAAGGCGGCAGATAATATTGGGACACAGAAGTCAACTACTTCAGATCTGAGGCTCTCTTCCCATACAGTTCCACCAACATAGACACTGGGCAATTTCAAATTTACAAATACTAGTGAATTTCATCAACCTTTGTAGAATGTTCATGACTAAAAATTAGTTCCACAGAAAAAAAAATATTATCAAATCCTTCAGTTACCTGATACACACTATATTCATCCTAATAGGTGCAAAAATTTCTAGATAGCAAAAGGAAAAAAGCATCTTTAACTACTTCAAAAGCTGAGCTTTGAAGTGTCTGTTTTAAATTCAAAGAAGCTGAGATGTATGCATCAATATATTTGAGTGCACCTTTCCAGCAAGATCGAAACAAAGCAGAAACCCTGTAGGAGACAAAACATTTTCTACAGTTAGTGGATTTAGGCCACAGAAACAGGAATTCAGACATTTTTCAGATTTGAACATCCTTGTTAATAGTAAAACATTCACTTTTAAAATGTCTCCTTGCACAAAGTAATGCTCTCAGAACCAATACCCGAGGGGATCAAAGAGCTAACCCACTGACAGGCAGCAACTAACCTTCAGCCTTAGTGGTCTCGGAGGTGCACAGGCACCTACCGTAGCTAGACTAGTCAGGAGACCACAACAGCTTGAAGCCTCAGAGCTGCCTTGACATTTTCAGCTGAACCTGAAAGAACTCAAGCCTCTTGCTCCATTAGCTGATCTGACACAGTCTAAAGTCAGAGAGACTTCAGCTGAACACCCTCTTATCAGATAAGAGGAGTCACTCATCAGTATTATACACAGGAGGCATTTTGTAGCTCTTCTTGTGTTTGCTCTACACGGTAAGAGCAACCACTCTTAAGTCTCATTCTCCATCTCAAGCAGAGCTGGAACAGGTTAACTTCCCCCCCGTTGCACAAGATTTCACGCAGTTGTACACACATCTTCTTCAGTGGTTAACCTACTGCAGAAGTTGCTGCCTATCCCATCCCTCCCCCACTCACTCTGCCTGCACACGGGTCTCGGCATAACTGCGCTGGTCCACATTAGCTAGAGAATTTTACCCGGGTTTTTGTGATCCTTTTTACAGTGTCGCCCCACTGGCTGAAGCAATGTAACAGAGCAAGTTATGAACTGCATTAACTGGTGGAAATGGAAACATCTTAAGTTACCTCTACTGCTGAAGACCTGTTTTCATGTAACATTTAATGCAAAAATCATGCTCAAGAAGTTACAGTGAGCGGCCCAATTCCCTTCTGATGATTTCTTGATGATTCTGGAGCGCCTCCAGATGATTAATCCTCCCATAATCCAGGTATGGTATACAGCTTCAATGTTTAGTTACTGCGGCAATCAAACAAGATGACAGCTTTAAGGTTTTGTACTTTGGCAGTTGGTAGTATCACTTCTACAACATAAAATAATATTGCACCAAAAGCTAGAGAAGTAGTTAAACCATTCATAAGACTGTACAGCGGTTTAGTATATCTCTTCCCTTAGTTTATGGGAAGAGACTTCTGGACTTGAAAGAGCTAGAAGCACAAGCACCTGAACCAAAGCTAAGCAGTCAACAGCACCGTTGGTTGGTGACAACCTGTTAAGAGCCAGCATTCTAAGTAGCAAGGCAGGATACTCAAAGTAGTCCATTCACTGGATGCCACAGGCAGAACACTTCATTTCTAGAAACAAAACAAAAAACCATCCCACTACACACACATCTCACCCCTACAGAGACAGAAATAAGATATAAAACTTCTCATTTAAATACTCTCAGACAGTAAGGCAAGACATATTTGGCTTTAAGAACTTAGAGTTGTTTTACCATGCTTATGTGCTAGGAAGGATTCTGGCCTCACAGGTTTACTTTCAAACTTGAGGGTCTGGAAATTGTTTATCACGGCATACAACCTACTGACAAGTTTTCCAAATTCACTGCAGCACTAGGAATGCTGCTGAGCACAGGAGGATATTGTCTCCACCCATGATATTTTAAGACCCCAAGCAGGATCTTGAGAACTGCCAGCAGGGTGAGAACCTGGTTCACAGGGAGGAGCAACATCAGTTAAAGGAAAGTCAAAGTATAGGAAATCAAAATGATACAGCATGTATATTCGCATCTGGAAATCTCAATCAGGACATGCAGTCAAGATTCAGATAACACTGGGATGTGAGGGGAGGCAGGAGAATAAGATGCAAGGGCAAGGATAGTATGTTTCTGGAGAACTTTGAAGACAAACTGCTAGAAAAAGATCCTAAGCAGAAACTGAAATTGCAAGACAAAATTAAAATACACTCATAATTGCATTCTGAGTAATGCTGGGTCATGCAAAGCCAGAATCCTTTTAAATATATCACTGTTACCTAATCAGGTTTTGATAATGAAGACTTCTTAGTGTGAGCTAGTAGAGAAAAACATTGTATGCACTTTTAACAGGATCTTTTTCTTAAGTAGTAGAGTTGGTAGCACATACACAAGTATATTATCAACAACTGCTTTTTACACATGATTATAAAAGGAGAGATAAATGCAGAAATACTATTAGGAACATGCAATTTAGAAACCCTTTACCTCAAGCAGTACATATTACTGTAATCCCACTTACTTTCCTTACATAGAGTAAGTCTAGTAACGGAAGAAATTTAGCAGATCACTTTTCTACCCAAAGATGCCAGATTTTTCACACAGATTTATCACCGGCATCCTACCATTTCATGGTCTACTTACCACATAAGAAGCAAAATATTCAGATTTGCTTGCAAGTTTATAGATTCATATCTGCTTACATGAGGAATGCTGAAGATGCTCTGTGATACGAGCTGAGCAAGTTAGTTTTGTCAGAAAAACTCAAAACGGTAACTGCAGTGATTTTAACATTTCTCCTTTTCCTAGTAAATACAACTAGTGAGTCAACATATTATATCACTACAGTTACAGAATACTCAGAACAGGACTGGAAAAATAATTTGCTTGTAAGTTGTGTGGAAGCTCAAGTTTTTCTGGCTTAAAAGACTTGAGGAAAGTGACACACACTAAGGTTAACCTGCTGAGTAATAATGCTTCTCATCGGTCTTCTGTATAAAGTTCTTTGTAGAGTACTTTAGTTATTAGTGTTACACTAATTTTTTTTTGCTTGAACTGTAGCACTTTCATGTGTCAGTGCTAACATCTAGTTAATTATTAATGCATGCTGGTCCTAGCAGCTAGTACTTTATGCTATCTTTAATAGCGCCCTTCTGCATACATTCCTACCATCTGAACTCACTCCTATCTAGATTCACCAGAAACGACAGTTTACTTTCTGGACACGGCTGAGAAGCTGGTGCAGGTCCGGTTAAATGTGCAGAACTGCCAGATGAAGTTGTTTGCAGAGCTGCACAGTGAACCAGACAGGGTAACCAATCCCGGGTAAAAACATTCCCTCGTTATTTTTAACTCTGATCACTTGTGGAGTTCCAGAGAACTACATGGAGTAAATAGCTCTAGTGGTAAACTGCTGTGGCAGCACGGGGACCTTCTGAGTGTTTTTCCTCACTGGTAGCACTAGTTTATCAAATTAAACCTTCAATTGCAACAAAGCCCTGCTTCTTCGGGCTTGAAGAATAAGAACATTTCTCCAGCCTTGTGGCTTCCCACTGATTGTCCCTTCTAAAAAGCAAAGAAACAACCAACTTGCCCTCACTTTCCAGGCCTTTCAGTTTCTCCAGCTGCACCGGCACAACGCTCCGACCCACCACGGCGTCAGCAGCAGCCTCGGGGCCACGCATGCAGCCCTTGCCTCCCATCACGGTTTTGGGGAGCTCCACACAAGCCCATTCCAGAGGTACCTTCTCCTTTTCAGTCCTTTGTGAGCTTCTCCGAGAGGGCACTTGTACGTTACAAGAACTCACCGCAGCACTTCACCACCCGCGAGGGTCTCCATCAGGGAGCCGAGCACACAGGTAACTAGAAGTGCCCCGCAGCCCCCCGTGATCCCTGCCCGGCTCAGGTCCGAGGCTCTGCGGGTACTTAAGGACAGCTAAAGTGCAAGTCCTCCAGCCTTTCCCTTTCCAGCGGCAGATAAGAATCCCTGACCTCACTTTAATGACGGGCAGCCTAATGCTTGATTAGTCGCAAGATCAAGCACTTCAAACGTGAACGCGTGACCTTCTTTAACTCAACCATGAACAGCCTGCGCGCCGCATTCCAGCCAGCCCTCTCTGAAGCAACCTAGTAAAAGCAAGCAATCTATTAAAAAAAAAAAGTAATTTTAACCTCATAGAAGTGCCACCTAGAAGCAGTGCTGTGTATCAGGCAGTTTACACATGGGGATGTGACTAGCTTAAGTATATGCACGGTGTGTCATCGGAAGAGAATAAGTTAAACCACGACAGTAAGAAAAGGCAAAGCAAACATCGTTTTTGTCTGCTATCTACTTCAAGTAATTAAGGTATGAACAGAGGAAAGTAGTATTTTCTTGTGTTACCTGTTCCCACAGAGTGCCTTACAGGCTATCCCAGACCCAAGCTACAACCACACTTAAGCTGTGAGACAAAACATAAAAATGGCAAATAACAGAAGGTAAAAAAAGCCAAGAAAAAAAATTTGTTCACAATCACAGGGCATACCTCTCTTCATAAAGAAAGACAGAGTTCAAGACAAATAGGAAGGGCCTCACTCACTGCTCAGACAGAAATAATTCACCCGGGATCCAACTCAACTTTCTCAATCTGTAAGTAACAGGCTACCACTATTACCTGTCAGTATTTCAAAACAAAACTTCAGCAACTTTGTAAGGCAAACCGTTTGCCAGGCAAACACTGCTTACCGGTATTATTTACAATTAAGCTTTTTGATCTGGATCCCATTCACTCTACCCCTTTCAGTAAAAGTTTGTCTTGTTTGATCAAAGTTACATGCAGAAATCTTTGGACATGTTATATGAAAGCAACAGGGAAAAGTTAAAAAAAAATAAAAAAACAGAGCAATTATAATTACAGGTGTGATTTCAATTTTAATGCTGGTTTTACGCACTACTTGAAATAGAACACATTTATAATAAGTGCTGCATTTACATGGATGTTACATTTTCCTTTAACGGTGCTTATGGCCATAATTGAAGACAAGACTATCAAAGCGCAGTTAAGCCCCCTGAATCGTCAGAACCAACAGCGAAGTTATCCACTTGTGTCATACCAGTCTAGACCTGAAGAGCAACTAATTTAGGAAGGTCTGCAAAAAACCTAGCTTCCTACCAGCTAGCCAGAAGACTGCTACATTTCACTTCATGAAGCTGGTATTCACCTTCGGGTACCTCAAGGAGTTCAGCCACATTTTTAGCGCTGGCAATGCTTTCGGTAAATGCAGACAGGTTGCGTAAGGTATACAAACACGAGCCATTCAGATCCTTCAAAATTCTCCGAATATAAGGGCTCTACTTATTACAGCCACCCTCTACCACCACTACTGAACACTGGAATTCAGAGCTCCAGCCAAAACCAGAAGCAGAAGCTTCTCCCTCCAGCACGGGAAGGAAGAACAGGGCTACAGGCCAGCGGCTGCCTATTCATCCCCAGGAGTGCAAAGGGCACAGCAGCCAGCAGTCCGGGAAGCTGTGCCAGTACTCCTTGTGCAAGTGGCAGTAGAAGACAACCTGATAACCAAAAGGTACGTCAATATTTACTTGCTATACAAGCAACTGCTGCTAGGGGTTAACACGTGGAAAGGTGCTTTCTGACTGCAGTGTGGTTTAAGATATCCCAAAGGAATTTCACTTTGGGAAAGGATTGTAAATTCCTCAAAACCGGAATTAGCAGTATGTCAAGATTTAAGCACTACTCCAAATCTATGCCAGCTTTTGAACCCAGCTCAGTTCTACCCTATATGTACATTAATACATGGCGTCCCTGCTGGCTAAATTACGATGCACGATACATTGCTAGCTATACCAGCACACTAACATGCAAACCTTAATGCTTCCTTCTTGCCTGCAAGTTAAGCCTGAAGTCATCTACTACATTTCCCAGGCTGTAGATCTACAACGAACCGGAGCGAGATGAATCTTTTGTTTGGGAGCAGTGCTCTAGGAAGCAAGGAGCTGAGCAGTTCAAGTTTCACAAGAAGTGCAACAAGCAACCCTTATTATTCCAGGTGACTGCATCATAAGTGCTTTGTTTTGATTAGGATTTTTATTTCCCACCTTTAACCTCAACAGATGCCAACAATCAGTCGCTCACTCTCCTAAACTGTATTTTGTCACCTTGCATTACATTGCACTACTTACCGTAAGAAGGCCCCACGCTTTATCAAAAAGTAAGCATACCAGTCCTAGTGTAGCCCTGCATGAATCTGCAGCCTGGAATTCATGGCATTTTATTCCTTTGATTTTCTTATGCGCTTACTTGAAGAACATTTTTTTTGACGGTCGGCAACGGTTAGTCAGAATACCTAGAAACTGCAGAGGGATTTGCACATCCCCCAAGTCTAGCATACAAAAGTGGTACACTAAGACATTGGGGTCTGTCAAACATCCAGCACGCCCGCTCGAACACCAGCTGCATTTTCAGTTGTTGCTTTTCAATCTGCTTTCCTACTCTATTTCAGAGCTTTACCATAAAATTCAGAACAAGCTGTTTTCTTGCCCAACAGCTATATCGGAGATAAAAGATACTTTGAAATAACCCACCTTTAGCTTTATTGCTAGTTAATGAGAACTAACAGTCTTATGAAAGTAGCAGCTTGGAAAAGGAAAGGAAAAAGGGAAAAGAGAGTCTGAACAGCTGCTCACCACCCATCTGCAAGTCATATATGCTTGCTTTCAGACAAGTGTCTGATACTAACATTAAAGAGTCAACAAACCTACATCCAACTCATTTTACTCACTAGTTAGCAGAACAGTAAGCTCAGCTCCAATCAGAGCTTGTTACTGACAGCAAGAACATTAGTAAAGATATTTTATTTTACAAATTTGGCAGTAAGAATTAAGATTGTAAATACAGCATTAAATCAGTAAACAAACAAAAACCCACCCAAACACTGAACCCCTACACACATTTTTATATTACATTAAGCATTTTAGCAGTTTCAAACATGTTCATGCATTCCCATAGTAAACATTAAGCTGACTGACAAACTAAGCTCAACTCAGCCACACTAAATTACATCCAGTCAATACCATCTCAAGGTTCTAGGGACATTTATTAACCAGTACATCCTTGTAAGTCACCAAAATCTACTCAGTATGCAAAAATACACATGTCACTGTCACAAAACAAAAGCTATAGTTTTATGAACAGGAAAAATAGTGTGACATAATTTTAACAATTTTGATCAAAAGCATCCGCTATTTTGCAGAGCAGAGTTGAAAGAATAAAACACTAGTGGCTTTCTTGCCATATACTGCTAAAACTCACTATACATTGTTCAGTTTAACAACAAAAAAAAGCATGAAGTAAATGGCAACTGCAGTATAAAAAAATGCAGCGGGTGATTGGGTATTTGCTAGGCTGTACTCCCTTTGAGCAAGGAAACCTGAATATTACAAAGGACTGAGTTAGAAGGGAATGTGGGGTATTTTGTGACAGACCTCTGCACGACAGCTGGAGAAAAGCTATTGTAGCAACAGCTGTGTGCTCGGCACAGCTCATACTCCCAAATACCTCAGCCTGCTAAGAAGGCCAGTTAACTGGCTGCAATGCATTTTAAAAGTTTTCTGCCTCTTGGGATGTGAGCATGATGGATTATTTGTGTATGTTTCAAATAAGAGAAGGCATGCTTAGTTTATCGCTTACAGTTTTACAAAACACTGTGGTGTAATGTTGAACTCTCATTCACTGCTGCTTTCCTAAAGTTTATAGCTGCGACTGATCCCATCAACTCTCCTCTACAATTCAAGCGTCTTCACTTCCTGTCTTAACAGTGCACAGACTCGACACCAGTAACTTCATATATCATATCCTGATTTAAAGGAAATGATTTGATATTTCCAGGATGAAATCCTGGCCCACCAACAGCAATATCGAGCTGTGTTTATCTCCCCGGAGGAAGAATTTTGAGGAACACACCAGTCATCCAACCACCGAAAGCTTTGATCTGCTAATTTGTTCTCTAAAGCTTCTCCAAATTGTTAGCTGAACTTCTGAAAAGGGAACCCAAGCTCACAAGCACTTACACGCAAGTGACCAGTTACATCTCGTGTACCATTCCCACTGCACTGTAATAATTAGCACAACGATGCTGAACCCAGTACGTGAAAGGGCTTTCATTGTATGACGTGGGGTTGCTCACTCAGCCTCCTTACAAAAACATTGTTGTTTCAACTCAGACCGAGGCACAACGATCTTCAGGAACTGATACTCTCGTGCACAGGAATACTTTACGTGCTGATCACTACCAAAGTGGGAGTCCAACCCCAGCTGGTGCTACTCTTATAAGAATGAATGCTCTCTGCTTCCCCGCCAACACCTAAGCAAGGCTGGAAATGATGCACTGCGCACAAACACCAGGAAGCTGGCAAAAGAAAGACAACATACTGGTGGTTCTTACATCCTCAGTTCCTCATGTTTTTACTTATTTTGTCTGAAATGAAGGAAGAGTTTTCCCATTTTCAGATATGAACCCCTCTTCATCTTTGAAGGATACAACGTAAATCACAGCACATGCTTTCCCATGATATCCTACCACCACAACAGTCTTGTCTACTGGAATCAGCAGCACTGAAGTAAAAGCAAGAATAACTGTACTTGAGTACTGATTTACTGCAAATTAAATAGAGGATTATAGGAAAGCAAGACCAAGTGTGGAAATACTTGCTAGTATCAGTAAGAAGAAACTTTCCTTTTTGAGCTTCAAAACCCAGTTGGTGATAGCCATATTTTAAACTCAAGCAATAAAGAAGCAAAAGAGAATTTAAATACTTCACTGACACCAAGATTTGTCATGTTAACAAGAGCTAGTACTGATCCACATTTTAGTGAAGACAACTACAAGTTTGTCACTTAATCCTAAGAAATTCCAAAAATGAAGCATGTGACTTGCTTGTTATCAATTTTTAAAGTAATTTGGAGCAGTTTCTATGCAGTCTTAAAAGACAAACAATGTATTTGGCAATACACTTGCAGTACAGAAACTACAGAAGTGGTTGCAAGGCATCGCACACACTCGATAACATCATAGCTTTAAGAGCTCAGGAAGATACCATGGTATATAAATAATATACCAAGCCTTGTCTCTTATTATCTGTAACTACATAGCAAGCATGGAAACAATACAAAACTCTTCTCTAAGGTACCTGAGGTTCTGCTCAGAAGGTCTTTATTTCCCAGCTACTTCTCATTTTTTTAGAAGGTTGAATTTTCTGCTAAACATTACTTTGTGGTGGCAAGATTTTATCTCAAGATAAAGCAGCTGAGAGGGCAAGAAGATGCAGATAACGCAAACTGACAATAAGTTGTTTTGAAAAATTCACCCTCAGCATGTCAGCCTAACACTACAGTGCTTTTGCCTCAACACTCAAAGCCAACTATTTCTTTTTCTGCTATTAATTTGAAGAGATCCTTATTTGTGACAAAGCAGACATAGATTCTTCTTCTGCAGATATTCGCTGGAAGACAAGCGTCAGTCGCAGCACTTGAGCCCAAACTTTTATTTCTATAGGGGTGTAGCTCAAGCTTTTTTTGTAAAGAATGAACTTCTACCAGCATTCAAATACTGAAGCTATCTAGTACTTGGCAGGACTTTACTGCTATTAAAATAAATGGACATACCAAGGCATCAAGTGTGAACCTCACTTTTTTTCCTCCTTATGTCTTTAATAGAAATTACAGCTTTTTGTTGTTGTTAAGTTAAAATTATCCACAAGCCTTTAACATCACCAGGGACACCAGAGATCCATTCAGCAAAATTTTCCACTGCAGCCGCATCCAGCTGCACACATTACTGTCACAACCAGTTCAGATGTCCACAGGAAGACACAGGCAATACCGTTAAAGCAGTAGTACCGTGTTTGAGAGAATGGCACTCTAAAGCAGCTTCAGTCAACCACAACAATTAATTATCTCCACATACAAGCAGTGAGGAATTCAATCCACACACCAAGAGGATGGCAGTTGTTCTAGCCCCATCACCTTCAAACAGACCAGCCAGTCAGTATCTTACCCGTATCTGCCCAGCTACTACATGACCAACAAACAAGGCACCTGTACCGCAGGCATTTCCTTTCCATCTCAAATGCACTGTTCAAACTGATTTCCGAAGAACTAACTCTCCTGAAGTGTCAGTTATTTTAATGTCCTGCACAATACTGGACCTTCTAAGCATTCAGTTATCGAGTGCTCACCCAGATTTTGAAAGTGCTGTTTTCTATGTAGTTACTTAGTCTATGCTGCAGAGCTTAAATTCTCAACAGACGGTTACAGATAACACACACATGGATGCATGCAGTAATGAAGAAAATCTGAAAAAAAGAAATAGTCTATTTGCTATCAGATCACCTGTTCCAACAGTACATTATTTGAGAGTATCATTGCTCCAAGCGTCAAAAGACAAGTTTGCCTCGCTGTCAAACAGCCCGTCTTCAGGGTAGGTAGAGCATTACGGCCTCTCCTCGGTGGAATTAAGGAACACAAACAGAAAGTCATTCTCCCCAGATTTGCTGATCTGCCATCAGCAAGACCAGCAAGCAGAAAGCAAGTAGCTGTCTCCTCCTTCCACCATGCACAGACAGAGGCAGATTAATAACGCTCCCACGGCAGCACTAGAAACACTGAGAGCAACAGGGCAGAAGATGAAAATAAATAAGGGGGGTACGGCCGAATTGGCGGCGGACCAGTAAAAAGGACTCTTCCTCGTGAGACTGAGACGCACGCTTCAAATCACCTATCCTGTCACGGTTTTTACCGAAACCGAAGAGAAAAAAAGTTCAATTATCCAGAAGTTGAAGATCTCGGAGGGGCGGTGGGCGGCGGCCGGTCAGCGCTGGCCCAGCGCGCCCCCCGCCCGCCCCTCTCCTGCCCCGGGGGGGGCTGCAGGACCTTCCTCGCCCCCTCGCCGGGCCGGCCCCGGCCCGAGAGGCGCCGGCTCAGCCCCGGGGCGGCTGTTCCGCAGCCGGACGCCGAGTGTCACCGCTCCCCCGGCCGCGGCCGGTTACCGCCGCTGCCGCTTCCCGGGCGGAGCGCGGGGCCGGACCCCGCCCGCGCCCCCGGGAGGCCGCCGGCCCCGGCGCCCCCCGGCGCCCCCGCCCCGAACCGGCGCGGCCCGCCCCGGCGGCGCCGGCCCTGCCGGAGCCGCGCGGCGCGGCGGAGGCCCCCGGCGGGCCGGGGGCGGCGTCCGCCCCTTCCCGCCCTCCAGAACCTTCCCGGGGCGCCGCGCCCCGACCGCCGCCCCGGGCCCCTCAAGGTCACGCCGCCGCCTCCCCGCCCCTGCCTTCCCGCTTCCCCGCCCGCCGGCGCCTCCGGGAGCTGCCGCCCGCCGCGCCGGCCCCGGCCCCGGCGCCCCCCCCGCTCCTCCTCGGCGCTGCGCGCCGGGCAGCGCCCAGGCCCCGGCGCCGCGGCCGGGCGGAGCGGCTCCCCCCGCCTCGGGCGCCGCGGCCGCTCACCTGGATGAACTGGATGGTGAGCGCCGACTTGCCCACGCCGCCGCCGCCCACCACCACCAGCCGGTACTTCTCCTGCCCCGGGCCGTCCCTGCAGCCCGCGGCCATGGGGGAAGCCGAGCGGAGCCGATCGCGGCGGCAGCAGCAGCAGCAGCGCCGCCGCCGGGTGCGGGTCCGGCGCCTCTCCGCCTCTCCCTCCTCCTGGGCCGAGCAGCCGCAGGCCCCTACGCCCCGCCACCCGAGTAGCGCCGCCGGCAGCGCCCCGCCGTGCGGTGCGGTGCGGCAGCGCCGAGCTGGGGAGCACCGCCCGCCCCCGCAGCCAGGGCGCCGCGGCTACAAATGGCCGCCGGGGGGCGGGGCCCGCCTCATCGGTATGCTAATCAGAGTCACGGTATGCATGGCGGGCGGGGCCTGCCGCTCACCGCCCCGCCGCTGCGCTCCGGCGGGCGGCCCGGCCCGGCCCGGCGGGACACGGCCGCGGCCCCGGGGCACCACGGCACCACGCCTCTTTGCCTGGAACGGGCGGGTCGTGGCAGCCCCGGCGTCGCCCCTCGCCTCTGCGCTCTCCCTCCGGGCAGAGCGCCGGAGAGAGGGTCGTTACCTCACGGGTGTCCGTCCTCACGGGCTTTCCTGAGGCGCCCGCCCGCCCGCCGCTGGGCGCTGCGCCGACGCCGCCCAGCCTCTCCTTCGAGCCGAGGCGCAGAGGGGCTCGAAGCCGAAGCGTGGCGAGTGTCCGGCACGGCTTCAGCGGGAGGGCAGAGGGGGAAACCGGTCCCAGAGGCTCCAGCCCTTCCCCGCGCCTCATCGCGGCTTCTCTCCCGCTCGTTCGGGCCATTCGGATGAAGGCCACCCTCCCGCCGGGTGTCCCAGCCCCGCGGCCACCCCCTCCTGTAGGCGGTCAGCGCCCGCCGGTTGCGGTCTGTGGTGAATTGCCCTTGGCCCTTCACGTCCCCGCTGCCCCGGCCGGGGCCAGGCTGCTGCTCTCCGCGATGCCCCCCCTGCCTGGGGACGCGTTACCGTCCGGTACGTGCCTGGACGTGCGAAGCACCCGGCAGACGGCCGCTGCACTCACTACAGGGAAGCAGAACTTTTGCTTGGTAGACCTACTGGCAGGTAATTCCTTCGTCCCTTCCTCTCCCCTGCCCCTTTTTGAAAAGAGACATAGCGACAAAATCGTACCTGTATGATTTTACGTGCGTACGTACACACGCGTACAGCCTTTTGCCAGCACGGAATGACAGTTTGGTGACCGCGTTCCTGAGCGGTGTAGTCACGCCAACAAGTCTGTGAGACGGACGCGCTCCTCCTACCTAGAAAATAACAGACCCAGAAGCAGTGGCCGTGTATGAAGCTCTGTTGAAGGGACTTGCCCCGTACAGCAGTGGAGCTGGGTGGGGAGGCAGGGACGGCAATCCAGGCAACCTTCTGCTTATTCACTCAAGAAACCCAGACTTCCCACATTCGACGTACATTTGGGCTCGGCACCAAAGGAGGTGAGGGTCCCACAGGCAGGAGCCTCCTTCCTGGCACAGACCCCACTGGTTAGCACTGCCTGCCTGACGCCGTGACTAACAGAGATCCACAGAGAAATAACATATTGTGGAGCTAATTAAGAACTAACGTGATACCATATATACACATGGGGGTAAATCAGTGATGTACCCATAATCTTAATTCCACCATTTCATAATTTGTCACACTGAACTTTGCAATTCTTTCACTGGACTTCTCTGCTTAAAAAAGCCGAACTGTAAAAACAAAAGCAACATAATGAATAACATCTTTCAACACCCATTCTGTCTCGGTGGAGGGCAAGAGCGTTCCACACACAGGAAACAAACCGATACCTTGTGAGTTAACGGGGTAACTGTATGAGAGGGAGAGGACGGAGACATTTTGTCACCGGGATTCACAGCTGAATTTTGGAAGAGGAATGCCAGGACTCGGGCCCCGTTGGCTTGGTATTCTCCTGTAGGGATAAGCTGCTTTTTCACATCCATTTCCTTATTGCCCTGGCTGATCAAAAATACGGAACAAATCACACAGGAGAGAATGCATAGCCTAACATTTTCCAGTTGGGAAGAGAGATAAGTGAGTGGGAGATATAACAGAGGTCTGTAAAGTCATAAGCAGCACAGAGAAGTTCAAGAGAAAGTCTCAAAATAGGAGAACTAAAGGACGCCTAGTGACAGTATGAAGAAACAAGTTTAAACAAACACAAAAAAAAAGATAGTGTTTTCTGCAGACACAATCATGGAACTGTGGAAGTCGCTGCCACAAGGGGCTGTGGAAAACAAAACTGCATCTGAGTGACGAAAGGTTAGACGAAGTCACAGAGCATAAAGTGGCTACTAAGCACAGCGACCAGGGACACAGTTTTGAGTCAGGAAGTTTCTAAAACTCTGGCAGCCTGAAGGCAGGCTGGCTGTGAGAAACGAGTTGCTTTCCACGTGTCCTGGTTCGGGTGCTCTTGCCTACAAATCGCTGACTGGCCACTGTCAGGATCAGGAACCCCTGCAAGTATTAAGCCAGCAGGACAAGTCTTGTCCTAATTCTTAATTATGTTCTCTCGCTTAAGAAAAATCAAAAGTGCGGAATATGATGAAGTGAAACTGCAGCTAGTTTATCAAGTATTAGGTGTTTTTTAATAAAAATACAGTTACGGTCTCATAGTTGGCTGTCAGTACAGTAACCAATAAACTCCACTGTCAGGAATGGCAGTGACATGAAAAGCAGACTTTAAGTGAGTTTTAAGAACACGCTCATCTCTATGCAAACTATTGCAACAGGATATCTGATTTCTTGGTTTAAAGATACATAGAAAACCAAACATCTTTATTTTCCCTTACCTTTTTTTCAGTTTCATTATACATCCTTTTAAATAGCTACTCTCTCTGATGTGGCTATCCTGTCTTGTGAATTCTACAAGAAAATCTTGGGGTTTTTTAAACAACACTGACAGATACGCTAAAGGATTAAAACAATGAACACAATCATCCATTATGATAAAAAAGACTCTGTTGCAAAAAAATTGTTACTGTTAAAATCTTTGCATTTGTTATTTTTGGTAATGGAATCCAGTTTCATAAATAGAGTGATATTCTTGCAAAGCACAAGGTAGTGATCAGAGAAAAACAAGAGATGGACAGCAATTAATGAATAGCATTTTTTCTGTAGTTTTTTAACTGCATGCAAAGATCCCAGTAAGATTTGTTTTCTCTTTGTTATATAAACCTAGGTAGAGAGAGAAAGTCTCAAGTACAGAGATACAGAGAGTCTAAAACCTTGGGTGTTCAAACAACTATGCATAATAGGAACTTTATACATGGAAACAGTTGTCTCGTACTCCCCATGCTATCAAAGGACAGAAGCTGGACCCTCCAGAGGAGGGCACCAGGGCAGAACCAGCCCTGGAAGTGCCAGTCTCTACTCCCTGCACCCCGAGCCCTGGCAGAGACTCAGCACCTTGTCTTCCCTCGGGAGCAGCCCTTGCTGTGAGCCCTGGTTTCAGGAGACAAGGTGTGAATAAAGACATGGAGATGAGGATACAGCACGCTCCAGTTTCATTTCAAGACCAGCTAACCTGGGAAAGACTGAGTGGTGAGGTGCCTAGAAGGTGAAGACAAGCAGCTTGTGACTGATACGAGGTGGCGGGGGAAGATGATTCAAAAGGGGTTTTGTATGGCCCATGCAGTTAGGAAAATAAATTTTGCAGCACCAGTTTGCATATCCCTAGGGAGATAGAAAATGCAGGGTTTCATAACAGAGAGGAAGAACTTGAAATATCAAGACTTGAGATGATGAAGACATGGCCAAAGTTTTGATGAAGCGGCTGGGAAAGAAAGTATAGCTTTTAGAACCGTTAACATAGGAAGAAGCTGCGTCATTTCAGGTCTAGCCTGAATATGCGTATTTAAAAAGAGACAAAATCAAGAATGACATCCAGATGGCAAGCTTAAAAGAAAGAGCACCATGGTGCTTTATATAATGACAGGAAAAAAAAGATTTCAGGAAGTGCTTGGGGGAAAGATCCAGAACTTTATTTTACATTGGCAGCCTGGCAAAGATGTGGGTTTGGAAGGTTAGAAGACGTGTATGCAGTAAGTGACATACTGGAAGCTAAAAAGTGCTCTGTGAGAACATAGTAGCTTAATTAAAAGAAAACTTGTTCACAGGCTTATCACAGAAAAAAGTTACAAAAATCTTTGGGACACGAGTCAGCGTGGTAGGTAACTTTAACACTGAGTTTTTGCACTAATTTAGGATTATATATGTACCTATTGGTGGCACTTGTTTATTTACCTTGCTCAAACAGGCTTTAAACATCACCTCTTGTTCCGTGTGAATATTGTGACCTAAGGAGATCCATGTGCTGCAATTCTCACCAAGAACTCCACCACTGACCATAAGAAGATGGGAGGAAACTGGCTTTCTCAAAACCATAAAACAAGAAGCTTGGGAGAGAAGTTATAAACAATTTGATTTTCCTTGGGATAGGAATGTAAGAACTAATTCAGAATAAAATGGGCAGTAATTTTTCCTGTGTATAAAAAAATGTGAACTATTTGTTACAATTATAGTGAGCACCCGGAAACTAGAAGAAAAGATAAGCCACTTCTCATTGGACACACTTATCAGTTTCTGTCTAAGTAAGGAATAAAACTATTTTCAGCCAAGTAGCTACAGCTTTTTATAAATGTTCATCTATTTTTGTATCTACCTATTCCAGTAAAATAGTCAGTAGTAAACACTTCAAAATGTGTCATTTTCTCTGAGGCTTGAAATTGATCTACAAAGGAAAAATACTGTCTGTGTCGTGTCGCTCCCCCCTTTTTTTGCTGTAATTTCTAAGATGGGCTTGTCAATTTTTATTAATTATTATGATTACTTTAGCAATTCTGATGCGTTTTATACCCATTTGTAATTACAAAACAATAACATCACAAGAGAAAAGAGTAAAATAAACTGTGTAGGAACAGGCTTTTAGACAACATTGTTTAAGTTTCTGATGGTATATGTTTTCCCTAACACTTACATAACTGCACTGAGCAATTAACATGTGGGCGAATTTATATATTTTTTTTTTAGAGAATGCACCAGCATCAGTTCTTTAGTGAGCAGGTCAGGTTTTGCACACCCAGGCATTCAGGCAATCCTCTAGCAAAACAAGCAATCCAATCTTGATTATTTTTTTCCCATATACATTTAGATGTTATGTATGTGTATATTTTTACATATGTATTTATTTATACATTTATTTTGTGATATTGCTAGGATAGAAAATAAGCAGGAAAGAAACCCAAACTTGTACCTTTTAGACCTTCCCCCCAGACCCTAAAAATGTGAAAGCGAGCCCAAAAGAAAATTTCTCCACAAATCACCTCTAAATTACTGCTCACAAGAAGACCCTTACCCTATCGGAAGGGAGAGCGTACCTTTTCTGGTCTCTTTCCAGATGAAGTGAGGAACCAGGGGTACAACTGCTGGTGGTGGTAGACAGCAGAAGCAAGCTCGGGGCAGATGACATTTCCTTGCCGTTCAGCGTGGTGCCTTCAGTCCCTTACACCGCAAACCTCTTTCCATCCACTGTGGTCACCACTGACCCGGCTTCCTCGCAGTATGCGACCACAGCAGGGCATTCCCCGGAGGCTGGCGAGCCCCACACGCGCCTCCGGTCGCCGTTTGTGCCCCTCGCAGAGAGCTGCCCGAGACCGTCATGGGGGTCTCTGTGGCATCTTCTGAGACCTGTCTCTGGGCCGGAGGGATAGGGCAAGGCCAGACCTTGCTGGCTGGGGGTCCCCAGCATCCCAGAGGAGCTTGCGTTGTGGTGCCCACGCCTCGGTGGGTGACCGCATCCGTGGTTTCCCGACGCGGGGGGCACGCTGAGCGCTGTCTCCCAGGAGCAGGCGGCTGCCGTGCAGTGCCGGAACGTGCCCCCAGCGCCAGGTCTGCTGCAGAGCCCTCCAGCTCCCGACCTGCTGCAGTGGAGCCACGGCTGGCGAGTTCAGGGTTGAGAGAGGAGGTGACACCTGCAACTCTCCGTCCCCCTGCTCGCCTCCGTGTGCATCCCCAATGGCAGCACGTGCCAGCTGCATGAGGGCAGTTTGGGGGATTCGCAACCTGCCAGGCGCCGGTTCACACCCCGGCGAGCTGCCCCTCTCTCATGTCGCGCCATGGGAGACCCCCTCCAGCCTGACAGCGCTCGGCAGCCAGGTTCACTGCGCCCGCCACCTCCACGATCTGGGGGACTTCGGACAGAAATGAACCCGCAGTGCCGTCAAAGACAATCCCACAAACCACGGCTGGATTTCCTTGGCCAGAAAATGAGCTATCTTCATCGATGCACACAGCTACTTCGTGTACCACAGTATGACCAGAGCCTCTGCCCCGCACAAGACACAGAAACTGGGGTTTTTTTCTTCACCACCAAAAGGCTAAACACTGCTGGTTTCCTTTCCCGTCATACAGGATATAAGAAACTTCTTATTTTCCCCTAACGCTCAGAAGCCTCTTTGCTTTCTTACATTTATGATGTTTGCACAGAGCGATGAGAGAGAGGCGGGATAACAAAAAGATAGTTTTTGTGTAGGAAACGCCTGGATATCCAAAACAGCCTCTGAATCTCAAGCTGGAAACAGCCAGATTTTCCCACGCCTTTTGGTCATGCGCGATCCTGCTGCCCAAAAATGGAATGAGGCAGTTAGCTTTTGCCACCTGCCCCAAGAAACCTCTGCCCACTCACCTTGTAAAAAACCTGAGGGTTTGTGGGCACGTCTTAGTTGGCTTCTATTGTTTTCCTGGAGTTGGTAAGATAGTGCAGCCAAGAGAGCTGTGATGTCAAAGCTGCATTTCCACTACTCACACAAAGCTCCCACACCAGTGCTGCTCTTCTAGATCCACTTAATTGTGACAGTTAGGCTTGAATAGAGAAAGAAAGGGTGAGAAATTACTTAGGCAGGTTGGACTACATCCCCTGGGCCTGACAACATATGCTGTAAAGTACATGGTGAGCAGTCTTGGAGGCATTGGTGGTTACCCTCCGCACTTTATAGAAGATGGGTGAGAAGTCCAAGAGGCTGAAGAGGATAAATATGTTAAAAAGGAAGAAAATGAAGAATAGAGAATTATGGATCAGTCACTCTAATCTCATTTTCTGGAAAAAGTATTGAAACAAATAATTAAACTGTTAGTAAATACCTGGAAGAAAACAAGGACGTAACTGACAACCAATATGTTCTACTCCAAATTGTGTCAAATCAAAATATTTTTCTCCTATGATCCATTAACAGGCATTTGAATAGGAGGAAGCAGTATGCATTCTACATCTTGATTTTAGTAAAGTTGCTGATACTGTCTTTCATGACGTGGTTATAAACAGGCCAGTTCCTTGTGTTATGCTGATGGTGGCACTGAAGCAGGAGCAGGGCAGGTGGGAACACTGGACTCAGTGATTTTCAGTGGTTCACTGACAAAACTGAGGATAGTACCACACAAGTCTGCAGAAGACCTGACCCGATCTAGTATTATTAAATATTTCAGTAATAACCTAGACAGTGAAACAAGAAAGCACATCCTACATTTTCAGAAACTGCATGCTGGGGGAAAAGAAAACAGGACTTTCGAATGACAAGAATTAAGGAAAAGTTCTGAAAAGAGAGAATGTAATTCAGAAACAACACAGGCATTGTTCCGTATGTAGACAAGAATTTGTTAGTTATTTGATTGCAGTGAAGTATATTAGGAAAGAATGAAAAAAAAATTACTTTCCCCTTCCCTGGTGCTTTCCCTCGCTTCTTGGTATTGTACAACACCTGAGCTTGAACTCCCTCTTTTTAGTGATATACTTTCAGAAATATGCTTCCTTGCATTTTATTTCTCTTGCTAACTCACAGTGTAATTTCCACGATAAAGGCTTGTATTGCCATTTTAGTATAATTCCTTAGTATGATGACCTACATTTCATTTTCTGCATGTTTCTTTCTTACGCTGAGATCAAAGGAGAGCTAATGATTGAGGCACTCTGGTCTTAGTAAAATTCCTGTCCTCCTTTTGCACTAAGGTGGTTGTGCTTCACAGCATTTATTTAGCAACCTGCCAACTCCGCTATTTCCTATAAACTCACGTTTTGTAAGGCCACTCGCAGCCTCATTTCTATTTCCCTTTATCCTTCATGACCCATTCTCATGGATTAATTTTCTGATGCGATTTTTCTAGAATTCGTTGTCCCAGTATTTCTGTACCTCAGCCGGATGCAGAGAGCCGTCTGGTTAATTCTGAGAACTCTAAATCCACACAGGAGCAAAATGCACTAGGAATCATTTACTGAAATGCATGACCTTGAAATAGCATAGTTCCATAGCACAGATGGAGTTTACCAGATGTCTGAGACTATGAAATGATGAGATTTAAAAGATTCAGTACTTCAGAGTGGTTTAAACAACTGAGATTGCAGTATAGGATAGAGATACTGGAGGTATATTTAAACAAGCACATTTATACATGGATCCCTGACTTTGGTGGCCAGACTAGTTTACCCACCCTGCTTCTACAGTGTGCACTTACACGTGCAATGCAGTTACATCCTGAGGACAGTGAAAGGTTTGCTTTTCATTGATAAGAAATGGGGCGTTCTTTCTTGAGCCATCAGAACTGGTCTGGTGGTGACAAACCCTCTGTTGTTGGCTGCCCAGTCCTTGGTTCTTCACGATGTCACATTCTGATCTCTCGGCGACTGAAATGAGCAAAAATCCATATGATGTGGGATCAGCATCTAGCCAGAAGAGCTGTCCTTCAAAACACTCACATCATCTTTTAAATTTCCAGCGCTAAAAATAGGGCAGCATGGATTCTTCACCTAGGTGGTGTCTTAAAACAGTACTGTTGTTAGCAATGGGGTTTGTACAGCAAGGTCCTGTCTGTAAAGAGTTTCACAGATACATAAATATTATTCTTTCTCTGGCTAAAAGCTGCTTGGGGACATGAATTTCTTTTAAGGAGATATTTTTTCTGTCCCCACTCTGTTTTTCATGCATCCTATCACCAAAGTGCCACGTTTCTTCATACTTCCAAGATGCCCCAACAGTTGAAGCTTCCCTTACTATCTTGGTCGACCCTTAAGCTACTGACCACTGTTGCCTATTAAACATAACAGGGCATCTCTACTGCTAGTAAATAAAGGACAGGCTAGTCTGTCTGTGTTTTCAAATGTCACATCTTGCTGAAGTCACTGCTATTGCTTAGTGAAACTGTTTTCTCAGCCTACAACAATTTGCCTCAGCACTGTCATTTCATCATGTAAGGGTTAGTTGTGGGTGAACGGGAGAAGGTTCAGCAGTTCATTTTCTTTGCACATGAGAACTGAGATGCCAATGTAAAAATCCTGTAAAATATGTCTTTTCCTCCTGTCTACCATTCTTCCTGTTTTTTCTTCCCATTCTGTGGGGAAACTCCTTGTTGGCAAACTCCCTTTCTACTGATTGCCTCTGCCAGTCTTGCACTCAGATTCCTCTACCACGTCCTGCAGCCTAGCAAGTCTCATCACACCCCCTGCACATCTCAACACACAATGAAGTCAACTCCCTTTCCACCCTCTTCCCATCATCGACAGGCCAAGGAGCCCCTTCTCAGGATATGGGGTATTCCGAGGTACTGCTGAATGGCAGCTTAAAGACGTGGAAGGGTGTTTTTCCAAAACTCAACAGACATACACTACCCAAGTGAAATTGTTGTCTGCTGGCTTGCCCAATTTAGGTAAGGGGAAATAGGAGTGGAAGAATTGCTGGAGGTGAGGAAATAGGCTGTTTCAGAGTTTCAGCAATTCTTCCTCCTCTCCTTTTCCTCCTGCCCCAATCTACATACCTCAAGGAAACCCTATATGCGTAGCAGAGTGCCCTATATTCCAAACACCTTCTGTTTGGCTCCAGAGGCACTTGAGCTTTTGGTTCAAAGGTGATATTAGCAGACTTTGCCAAATCCGTCATATTTTGACCAGTGAGGCCTATTGCCAAGAAGAAGAAAAGCACTTGTTCAAATATGTGAAATTAGCTTATACTGAGATTTCAGCTGAGGAATTAACATTTAATTTTTCATATTTGCACAAGTTGGTTTTTACCACCAATTTAAAGAACCTGCATTAGTGGATCACGCTGGTGGATTCTGTACCAACATGTCGTAAAACCCAGTTTCTGTCACATGGAAATTACCATCTAAATAGACAGAAGAAATATTATCCTGTTCGCAGACAAGGCATTCAAGCATGAACACGCTAAGGAATATGCCTGAGGATACGCAGAAAGCCTACATCAGTCAAGTGAGCCATAGTGGGGAATAAACAACACAAGCCCTTTACTTCTTCTCCAGACACTCTGTATCTTCCTTAAAATCAGCCTATTAATTCACCACCAGCAGCACCACAGGTGAAGAAGCTGTTTAAACAGATTTTCTTTTTGTTGTCATTTTTTATGTACATGAGAACAAGTGACTGAAGTCAATAAGAATCAATGAGATCAATATATCTGTTGTAGGAATTAATGAATTTTAAATATATGTATTTTTAAAAAAATTATATTATGCTTGTTTATGCTCTTAAATCACTGAAAATCAGAATCTATCTGAAAAGTGAAAATGTACCTACCAATTGAAGAATGGGGACACTAAGGTAAAAACAAACAGGCCAGCTTGATAACAAGTGCATGATAAACAGACATTTTCTTGAAAAGGAGACTTTTCAGATATTTCCATGACATGTTGTTGCCACTTGAAATGTGGTGCCTTCTGGTGCTGTCTCAGAATATCTGGCAGAACATGTTGTATGTAATCAGACGCTATTTTTTTCAATGTATAATTTTTTTAAATTCTGTCCTCTCTGATAAGCATTGTGCAAGACAAATATTCTACTTGCTAAATAACTTCCTTCAGAAAAATTGAACAAACACATCTCCAGGATTTTCTGTTACTAGCAACTCCGACTCCCATTTTTAAAAGTCCATAACGCAATGAAGCAAAATTTTTAAGATGCTTTGGCTTACTATCAAATCTTCTATTAAAGGAAAAGATATTAAAAAAAAAAAGTAGTAATCACACAAAATAATAGTGGAACAAATTATAATAATCATTAAACCTACCATTAAATCTAAATTTACCTTCCTATTAGTTACATAGAATAAACAGTCACATTGAGGAGCTTACACTGTGAGCCCACTGAAATGTGGGCATTCACCACTCACTGAATTCACTCCTGTGCTTAAAATGGCGCTTTCCTTTACTACCTTGTAGTAAATGAATGCTAATCAGTAATATTCCAGCAAACTCTTACCCAGCTAAATCATTTCTTGGTTCCCCAGGCAGAACTTGTACGTAGACATTTTCCAAAAGCATTGGCAAGGCTAAGGCCTGATTTTAACCAGCAATGTTTTAAAAAGCAAAGGAAAGCGGTGAAAATGAAAATCAGCAGAGACAATGCTAAATAACACATTTGGTGGTGATGAGAGTGTTTGTCAGATATCTGACCCTGAGGTCAGCACATCTTCCCTGGCCGTGGCAAAGCTTGCGCAGGAAACCAGCAACTTTTTCTCACATTATCGCGTCGGCGGGGAGCTGTGCGGGGAAGCGCAGGAAGCGACCTGCAGCTTTCCTGGGTTCTGGCATCAAGTCTAGTGCGTTAGATTTGCACTTCTTCAGAACTGCTCATGAGACGCAAGCAAATATTTGCGCACTTGGCTCCCCGCAAATGAAAACATTTAAGTTCTCGCTTGAGCACTGCCTGCTAACGAGGAACGCAGTGAAATAGGAGTGGATCAGGAGACTAAATTCAACTGTGCTGAGGTCCCTACAACTGCGGTATGTGCTGCCGTACTGCTTCGGACAAGATGTGGTCTCATTCCCTGGACTGAAAAACCGTGCGTGAGGTTCGAAGCTCTGCCGTCCTGCAAGTTGTCTTTCCACCTGCCACGTCTCACCCCGGCCACCCTCTCCAGCACGAGGCCTCCCATGCACAAGCTTTTGCTTCTGATCATATTCCTGCCTCACCCGTTCCTTGTCCTGTTGCAGGTGACACGGCAGGCCTGCTGTCCAGCCCTCCTCCCAGCGCTGAGTTCGGTCACAGACTGAGGCAGAAGGAGAGGCTTCACACTGCAGTCACGGCAGCTGCTCTGGGAGGACACCCAGGGTGAACTGGCTCTTCCTGGACAACCCTCGGCTTGGGGAAGAAGACAAAGGCATTGAGTTTCTGAAAGTCTTTGTCTCTGTAATTGCTTTGTCCCTTGTCAGCTGAAGACTCTGGGCCAGGGAGATGAGCTCGGCCCAGTGGGTCAACCAGCAGTGAGATGCAGAAGTTCAAAATGAAACCCGCTGGCACCACCACCGCGCTGCACTGTGGTTGCCCCTCAGAGCCTCGTGACTTCTGAGTCCCACCGGCCAGCGGCCAAGCAGGCTGAGGCGGACAAATCCAGTCTGGATTAAAGATCCCAAGGCCATCCTCCAAACCTTCTCGCTTTGGACTGCGCGAGTGAGATGTACCATTGAAACATCCAGGCCACCGCTCTTCACAGGTTCCCTATCTGACAAGGGCCACTCTCCCACCCAGTGCCCGTCCCAGAGCACCTGCAACCTCTTAACCCAGAAGGGCTCCCACTCAGTTGTCAGTAGGCCTCGGTGGACCCACCAGCACAGATTTACAGACATCCTGGCAGGCTTCACTAGAAGGCCTCATGATATCTGTGTTTTCCCCTCCTCCAGCATCAGGTTCAGAGGGGATGCTGAAAGCTTCTTTCCAAGCAGGATCATTCACTGCATAAGGTGGAAGAGGCTGAAACCCCTCTGTGCTGTTGGGTGATGAAGCCATACCCAACGGTGGAGAACAGGGCTAGTTTAACCACATGCTATGAAATGGTATGAATAAGCAGAACGTGCTTTTTTCTTTGACTACAATATGGCAGGTCCTGATTGACAGACTAGACACAAATGTGCAAACTGCACAAGCTGCACAGATCAATGCAGCCTTGATGACTGCTGTGTCCTCCACAGCTTCTGCAAGGAATTGGCTGAGCCTTTCTATCTGGGCCAGGAGAACAAGGTCTAGTTTCTTTAGCAGCTTTATGCCCATCTTCTGCAGTCTGTGAGTAGCTGGAGAAGCCAGATGACCCCCTATGTCTGACCATGCCTTCATTAATGGGCTGTACTGAGCAGGTTAGGGTGGAGTCCAATTAACTACACTTAACTTCTCTATCTCATTCTGTTTCCTAGAGGAGGAGTTTAGCTTTGCCTGCTTTACCCACTCATTCCCCAGGGGACCTCAATCCACACTTCTTCCAGGCAAGCATGGTTATTTTGACTGTGTCTGTCCTGGCCCTCTATGTCTTTTTTGACCTTTTGAGCATTCTGGCATGCAGCTGTGATTGCTGCCTCCACAACCCTCGGGAAACATCACAGGCTGAGGGCTACGTGTTTTGCTGGAGAAAAATGCGGCTGACAAGTGGCTGTGCCGTGCAGCTCAGGAAAGGGGGCAGGGTGAGGAGAGCTTTGCTTGCTGTCTGCTTCTTGGGAGGCAGTGAGGAGAGTGGCAGAGGGAATAACGCTGTGTAAGCAGCTCGTGTGGATGGGGCAGTAAGACTTGATAAGGGCTCGTAAGGCAAGGGGTGGAACCAGCTGGCTGGATCCTGCAGGACAAAAAAAGCACCCTTTCGCCTGTCCACAGTCACACAAGACCTTCGGTCCTGTCCTGTTCTCTCCCTTTTTTGTCTCTAGAGAAATTGGCCATTTCCCCATTTACCTGGGCTTTTGGCCAACTCCTCTGTTCATGGAGTGGCTCTGCTTTCTGAACCTCACAAAAGGCCACCTGCACCCCAGATGTTACTAAGCCTCTCCGTTTTGTGAAGAGGAGATGCCCCAATGGTCACCATGTGGTATGGAGCCTGATGCCATTTTGTGTCCTCTCAGCCTACACCTAAAGAGGTCTCTGAAGAGAGGGGGACACAGCAGACATTACTCTTCCTTGTGCTCCATTAACTGGCCTACCTGGCACTTCTTGGGAGCATAACTCAGTGGCTCCAGAGGGAGCCAGAAACTCTCCTGGCAGAAGCTGCAACTCATACCCCCTAGACAATTGCTCAAAAAATTCGTAGAAAAGCAGCCTACTTACTCAGGCTGGAGCGAGAAGTACTGGCACAAGGGATCACTGATGCAGGCTGGGTCTAGGAGTGGGCTGAAGAGGTCTCCTGGATTTGTCTTCTCTGGGGGACTCTGTGGGGTCTAGAAACGGGATCCAAAGGATACCTTCTCCCTGAGATTCTCCTGTATAGTCTGTCAAGAGCACGGATATCCAAAGCAGTGTCAGATTTAGTGGTGTACTCTCACTGGAAGATGTGTTCAAGGTGTCTGTACCACATCATAACATGGGGGGAACAGCTGCCATGTCACCACCCTGCACAGTTCTTTCCTCAGGTCTTCAAGGACATGGACACCTTGAACTTGTTCTCATTCCCAGCTGGCAACCTCCTGCTAGTGCTGCAATGCTGTTCCCTTCAAGCTCTAGGCTGCTCTGTGCTGGCTTTCCTGGAAGAAGAGAAGGATTGATGTTACCAAACAAAAAAAAAAGCCCCCCCCCAAAAAAAAGAGATAAAAGAGGTAGGTGTTTCAGCAAGGGGGAACCGCAACAGAAGGTACAGCAAGCAAAGCAGGTGTTGTGGTTTAACCCCAGCCAGCAACTAAGCACCACGCAGCCACTCGCTCACTCCCCCCACCCAGGGGGATGGGGGAGAGAATCGGGAAAAAAAAGTAAAACTCATGGGTTGAGATAAAGACAGTTTAAAAGGACAGAAAGGAAGAAAATAATAATAATTACTATTATGATAAAATGACAATAATGATAATAAAAGGATTGGGATATACAAAACAAGCGATGCACAATGCAATTGCTCACCACTCACCGACCGATGCCCAGTTAGTTCCCGAGCAGCATTCTGCACCCCCCAGGCCAACTCCCCCCAGTTTATATACTGGGCATGACATCACATGGTATGGAATACCCCTTTGGCCAGTCTGGGTCAGCTGCCCTGGCTGTGTCCCCTTCCCAACTTCTTGTGCCCCTCCAGCCTTCTTGCTGGCTGGGCATGAGAAGCTGAAAAATCCTTGACTTAGTCTAAACACTACTTAGCAGCAACTGAAAACATCAGTGTGTTATCAACATTCTTCTCATACTAAACCCAAAACATAACACTATGCCAGCTACTAGGAAGAAAAGTAACTCTATACCTGCTGAAACCAGGACAGCAGGGAAAAGATTAAGCAGGGGAAGTCTTAGGGAAGATGAAGAAGTGAGTTGCAAAGGTTAGGGGGCTAACAGTCAGCAGGAAACATGAAGAGCCTGACACATTTTGGGCCTTTGTACATCCTGAAAAGCACCTCAGGGTGTCACAGGATCTCCCAGAGAACTTCAGTCCACACTGGAGGATTTTGTGATGGTGTGGCCCACTTGCTGCTTTGAACGTTTTAGGAGTAGGTACACAGTAAGTACCCACCTGAAGGTGGTTTGGTCTCCTCTAGAAAGGAGGTAGTCTGCATGTACCAGAACTGCTCTGTGGTCCAAACCAACAGGCAGCACATGGGGACAACTGAGGGCATTCACTGCAGAGCCACACCAGCACTCCAAGCCAAACTGCATATATATCTGCAGCTGATGCCCGGCATTGCACAAAACACAAATGTAGTTGCTGGTCTAAGGAAATTATAAACCAAGGACAAGACAGTGATACAGCCCCATGATCAGACAGAACAAGCAGACTCCTAATTACAGCTTGGCACCAGATCACATCACAAGCACAGTCCGACCGAGTATTGCCAGGAGTATTAGCCATCCCCAAGGGGACCAGGAGCAGGCGAGTCTGTGGCTTCAGCTGCAGCCCGCAGCAGCGAGGATCGCTGGCTGGCTGTGGCCAAGAAGCCTCCACAGCAGCACTGTGCCCAAGGCAGGAGGAAGCAAGCCCAGCTTGGTCCTCAAGAGGAACATGAGAATCACATCACCAGAAGTCATTAGATGATGCAGCCAAAAGGTGCGGTCTGTTCATTTTGTTTGGATGTACCTGATACTAGTGAAATGACAGAGATTCGCCTTAGTACTGGCATTAAGCTGTTTACACTTAAGCCCAAAGTGATAAAGAGACTTTGGCTTCCAAATACTTTCATCAAGCCATGCCTTCACCTTTGCTGAAAATGCTTCTCAGTTTGTTGAAAGCAAGATTTCACACTACATGTTTGACCAAGCTTCTTTATAATTCCCACTCAGAAAAGTAAAGTCAGTTCTCATTTCATTGTAGGAAGTCATAAAACAAACCTGTCATTCATCCATGCCCTATAGGCTTTTTAGACTCTTTTCTTTTGGCACTTGTCTTACCATTGGAGAACCTCTCTGGATAATTGGTCAATGAAGTGTTAATGCTTTCTGGGGTGGGGAGTGAGAGAGAGACTTTTTTCCAGAAAGAAACAGAACAACGTCTAATGTAGACAAAACTTCAGTTTTGTTCTTTGTTGACCTTTTAATATGGTGTATATCTGAGCAGGGATTCATCCTCACCACTTTTCCTTCGAGTCAGTCTGGATCTAATAAGGAGGGGCATAATGCAAAGACCGTCTTTTCGCACCATTTGGGAATGGATTGGACACAGTAATAGTCATTATATCCACAAGCAGCATGATTGTATTATTTTTGTGTTTCAGTACATAAAAAAATCTGCCCTAGGGATAACAGGCAGGTCTAAGTAATGTACACATAACATATGGGCTCCTGCTGCGTATTTTTGACACTCCTTAACAGTGAGAATTAAGATCTATGGCTCTCATCTTTCAGCTGATAACATCAAGACAGGCTGCAGTGACTACACAGAGCCTTCCTGAAATCAGATTGGTCTCTGAGCAAACACAGCAGTTCATGTGGGAACTACTAAATAAGAACAATTCAGAACTGCCGCTTAAACTGCAGCATATATAGAAACAAGCCTTATTTACTGCAGCAGATGAAGCTGTAGCTGATAGTTGTCTCTAACTTGGTTCTGTGATAAAGGGTCACGCTTTTATTAGGGATATGGACAGGAACTACCAACAGCAGCTCATAGCTATGCAAAGA
Organism: Buteo buteo; assembly: GCF_964188355.1. Taxonomy (NCBI): domain Eukaryota; kingdom Metazoa; phylum Chordata; class Aves; order Accipitriformes; family Accipitridae; genus Buteo; species Buteo buteo. The sequence continues at coordinate 17,370,933 of NC_134186.1, read as the reverse complement.
GGTAATCTCCGGTGGAAAAAAACCCAACCGTCACCAAATAATTAATCTTGCATTCCACTTGAGATCTCTCCCACACAAATGGGGGAAGGTGTGTCATGATTCAGATCACTGCCAAAATAGCACGACGTGGCATTTCTTAGTTTAATTGTTTCAACAGATCATTTATTTTTTCTGTAAGAATGAGTTTGATTTGAGCTCTCATCCTTGAAATACCAGGGTGAACTTCATTAAATGCAGTTTACCTTCACTGAATGACTAACAAGACCCCCGACGCTGTGGGAAGTACAGCAGACTGCACGCTCGCCAGGCAGCTAAGCCAACACCGCACATTGCCAGTCACAGCCATGCCCTCCCGTGTCCTTCAGCACGCGTTCAACATAGGACAGCAATGGTCTGTGGCAAGTGGTGAGAAGAGAAGACTGCTAGCAAGACCCCTGAGAAGGCTGGATTTTGAGGGAGAAAGCCCAGGGGAAATAGGGGGATCCCACTACTGGGAATTTGAATCAGACAGACTTCTATCTTCTCTCTTTTCCATCACGAGCCCTAAGAACAGCCATAAGGATGTTCTTATGGCCCAGGAGTCTCATGAGAACATCCACACCCAGCATTGAGAAGAAACCCTTGTGTGCCTGCCACACACCTTACTCACGTGTATAGTTTACTCGTTTCTCCAGTCAATGCTATTTTTTCCCTTGGAAATGTCAGAAGTGGCTTCTTATATTAGTAGTTTCAATTCAGCACTTACTTACATAGTAGGGACATAGCAAGTATTTTAAAATAAGTTCATAAAGCCTTTGTAAAATCTCAATGCATTCAGCATGTACTTGTCTTTTGTATGTCAGTCTGGCTTTCTCAACACTAAAAGTTAAGACAATGAATCCCTAATTGGACAATTACCTGCTTAAAACACTGGATACCCATCCAAGGCACTGAAATGCTTTTCAGAAAAATACACGAGTGCACGCGTGTGACTACTAACAAGCTATTGACTGGGCTTTCTAACCATGCAATTACCATATTAAAAGAAAAATACATGGCAATAGAAAAGCAGTTGTAGAAACAAATCAGAGTAATGGGCTACAGTTTCCCAGATTTTTCCCTACTGAATGATAAACACGTATTTGTACCACTTACTGATAAACTACATTGAGATTAAGATGAATTTGATTTGGTCTCAATACTGGGCTCCTGAGCTCAGAGTATCCACAGAAAGCACAATGAACAAGGAAGTTGGAAACCACAGCGAGATAAGTAAAGTACTGAGCAATTCATGCCGAGAGTGCCGTTTTATCTATCCCTTGTTACCGGATTAATGCAGCACTGATTGAAATTGGTGAGGATTTTACCGCAGAGTTAGTAAGAATTGTGGGCTATAAATTATGACAGAAAAAAGGGCTCCTGCAGTCACTATGGAGAGCACATGAAGAAATAGGAAATAAATTTAATTTTTAAGTGTCCTAGTGTTTATCTGAAAGTAATCTGTAAGTTCACACAAAGTGCATTAGTTCTCTGTAGCTGATAAACAAGAGAAATTTCCCTTTCACCTTTACACTGAGATAGCCTTCCACTACACTTCAGCAGAGCAAGCCACAGGTCACATGCAAAAGAAGGTTTCTTCAAGGCGACACGGTGTCACTTACCTTATCTTAGTCATCAAAAATGGAACCTGTTAGAGAGTCCCCAGGACCTTCCTTTGGCATTGCCATAGAGGTTGGGTTCCAGCGTTTAGAAGTGATATTCACACTTCACCATTGCAATGACATGTTTGGATTTATTTCACTAGTAATAAAAAACCAATACTGATAAATACAGGTACCCAAGACAGGAGGTATTCTGTGGTCCAGCAACCAATATCTATATTTATTTAACATTTGTAAAGGCCAAGCCCAGGAGAAGTGAAGCACAAGGACTGAGATTCAGTCCATACCTCCTTACAGGGCAAAGCCTCCTGAGCCTTTTAATACCAGACAGCACCTGCCCAGAAGGTAGTTTGCACTAGTTACTAGTGAACTTGGACTTTGCCCTTCCTTAAATAACACATTTAACAAACATCAACACCACAAATAACGCCCTCCCCTCTCACCCCCAACATTAGCTGAAACAGAAATCAATAGAATGAGAAAAGCAAAGAATAAACCCACAGCACGTATGACAATGCTGAACGAATGGGAAAGCAGAGCTGCAGTCTGGTTTGTAATAGCCCTTTGCCTTCACTTGAAATCCTGGAACAGACAGCCATGACTTAGCTAATATACACGTTAGGGATAAAGAATGGATTCACTTACACAGTATTTGCAGTGACAGTAATTTATTCAATAAAAAGCAGCTCATGCCCACCCTGTCACAAATCTCTAGTAAATAGATTCTATTTATCTTTCCACCTACTTCTTATTCCTCTCTTCCTTGCCACTCATTATTCTCCCCACCGTCAAGAGTCACAGCATCTAATGCATCGCTTCACTAGCACTCATTTCTTCAGCTAAAATCCCACCAGACACATCCCGTACTGCAAAAGCTCCATCACCACTCAATAGGATTATTGCTGACCTCCCTCCATGGCCTCCCAAACCTCTCAACACTTCTTCCTTACTTCGCCCTAAGCTGGTCACAGTAGAGCTCTAACAGCAAGTCATCTTCCTCTTCACTCTGTCTTGGAGTCATTTCTTACAAGGAATTCCTTTGCTGGCCTCCTGCCTTTTGTTCAAGCACTTTGGAGACAGAATTACAGTTCATGGAAGGTTTTTTGAGATCATAAATGTCTAAGAACAGAGGTCATCTATCAGTCTAATACAGTGTCTATTAAAATGTGTCCTGAAGCTATGTTTGATGCTTCTGTGAAACCGGAAATAGCAAGAACACTAAGGAACACAGAGATAATTGCTGGCAGTTTTCAAGAGCTGTAGCACATGCCAGGGATAAAAGATGGAGGTGACAGTAATCAAGGTTACACTTGTCTGCCTGCCCCTCAGAGTGAGATTTTGCACTGAGCTCTCCTGATGTTCATCAGCACAAAGAGGACAAAAAAGGATCCCATTATCCCATAAGTTAAGGTGAATAGCTATTAGGTGTGATGGGAATGTCATCTGAGGCTTGTAGTAGCTCGTTTTCCCTAAGCAAAGAGAAGAAAAAAGGTACTGTGCATCGGAAAAGTATGAAAGTGTCTGGGGGCTTCTCCTTGTACACTGTTATTCGTGCATAATCTGTACCCCAGGGCCTTTCCTTAGGGATTGTCAAACATGACAACAAGATTTAAAGTTTGGGATGTCACTAAGAGCATGGTTAAGGGCCAAATGAAGGAGGAGAGTCATGGAGGAAGGGACCAGAAGGTGGGAAATACTGTCATAGATTAAAGTAATTTTAAGTAAAAAAACCCCAAACAACAGAGAGTGGAAAGCTAGTGAACGTGAATAAAAATAGAGTTGAAATGTAAAAAATGAACTCCAAACATCAAAATATTCCAGTATATAATATATGATAATTTCTATCATATACATAGTGGGAATAAAGCGAAGACACCAGAACAAAAGAAATGGAAGAGTATAAAGGAGACAAGAAACTCTAAATGAAGTGTCCATTTCAATATTGAACTGTTTCACTATTTTCCCAGTTTCACTAAAAGAGATCATTACAAGCAAGTAGCATTTTCCAGAGGGAAGCTGGTTAGTTAAAAAAAAAAAAAAATAAAAAATCAGCTCTTGCTATAAACAATACTTGTCTCTGTGCCCAGATATTTTGCCTTTGGGAGCAAAGCAGGTTTTCTCCCCCCATCTGCTGTCTTGGAGAGATTTTACAGTATTCCCTCATGGTGCCTCCTCACAGTTCCAGTGAAGAACTTGGTGTAGTCTGGGGCTACGGATAGATCATGATAAATTTTATAGAGAGTTAAAAAAGATGACAAATCTGGTTCTAGAAAGTTAACATTCAGGTCATCTGCTGACAGGTTCCATACAACTGCCAGATTACTGTTTTAATTAACGTACTGCCTAGGAATATCGGACAGAAATTAGGAGTCTATTTCTGAACACAACACAGAGATAAATAACACAAATTTCAGCACTTCTAATAAGAGAACAAAAAAATGGTAGCCAAATCCTGTGCCCAGCTCAGATGATAGTTTCATCGCAGAAGCTCCCGGTCCAGGAGTCAGTTCTGACACAGTGGAGACACCAAAGAGAAAAGAGTGATGGGGTAGGCAAGAAAACAGGCAACAAAAAAGTGAATGAAATCTAACAGGAAACCAGGACTTTGAGAACACAGATCCTTATTTGCTCACCCTCTGTCTTCGAAAAGCTGCGATAATGGTCCCCACAGTGCAGTTTGCCGTGGGGTCTTTTCATTATTTCTGTTTGGTTTTATTCAGCAGGAGTCACTCAAGAGTTAGATAGTGGAAAGTAATATTAAAGGTTATGAAAAAAGCATGATAGAGTTCAAATCTGAAACAGACTTGCAGGTGAGCCTTTCCCTTACCTCTTCACTGGAGGAGAAAGGTGGAAACTTGTCTTGTACACTGCTGATACACACTCACCTGATGTAAAAAGACCTGCACTAAACAAACTCTCAAGTCAACCACATTTATGAAGTTCACTGGAATTTTCTGCTTTTCTGTTGAAGGGTCTTCTAAATAACTTTTGCAGTTCATTCAGTATGAGGTCCTATAGATCTACAGACATTATATAATCTTCCCTAATTACTATCAACCATTCCTTCTTCACTATTCATCATTTTTTCATACTCTGGTAGATTGCTTGTCCTCATTTTAATCAGTCAACTCATCCCACAAGTCAGAATCTGTGTAAATGTCAAGTCAATACTTAATTCTGTTAAGGTTGAAATTGAAAACCTTATCTCATAAACCAAACTACATTTTGCAGTCAGCGCTCTGAGTCAAAGTCAGGTGATGTGAGGGAAAGCTCAGAGAATCAGAAGAAATTCCTGGAACATTCTGTAAGTGAGTGACAATAAATTGTGTGTCCCACCAAATTCCACCTCATGTAGATCCCTGCCACCCCACACTAGAGTGTACTGTCAAAGGCTTACCATTTCCAGTAAAGATTATTGTATTTTAGTAGGAACTTAAGGGATATTCTGCATCCATTAGTGGCCTGCTCAGTGCTGAAAGGCTTAATGAATTGCTTGAGATATCTAGAATAGTATATTATCACTCATTTATTGGAAAAGGACCAGGCAGATTATCAAATGATTCTCTTTTTTTAAATATATATATTTTTTAATTAATAACTAAGGAGACACTGCTTTTAACTGCACGAAATTTCAGTAAGCATTAAATACATAGAGATCACAAGCCATGGAGAAATTAAAAGGAAACATATAAAGGTGCCTTCAGACAACAGTAGGTCCTGAATCTACAAAGATTTTCTCATTTCAAAGCTTCAGGACACCATTTTTGTGATTTGACAAGAAGAGAAGAGTGGAGACTTGTGCTCCTGCTTAGATGTTTGCTGGGAACTCAGTCTCCCAGCATGGTGACTTTTTTCTTGATGGTTTAGATAGATGTCAGATTGAATTTACAGCTAAATTAGCTTCATAATATTAGTAAATGAGACTGCACTGCTCTATATTTATGGTCTTCTTGGAAATGAAAGATTCATCTGCCCTTTCTGAGACTGACATCAATGAACAGACGAAGAACTCCAAGCCAAACATTTTCCAGAAATTTTTTTTTTTTTTTTTTTTTAGTTCTTATTATTTTACTTATTTTAGATGTAATCAAGTGGAGGCACTAAAATCATGGGGTTTTGAGCTGATGAGTACCCTGCATTTTCTGTGAATGATATGCTTAAATAGGCCAGGTAGGATGCATCCCTGGATGGGACCTGTTTAGCCTCTGAGAAGTAAGGAACATTTTATGACTTCTCACAACCCCCTAGGACTGCTTTACAGGCATTAGTAAGGAAAATGCAAATAAAACAAAACAAACAAACAAACCTGCAGCAGAGCAACTGCAACCTTTAGAAGTGTCACCACTAGACCTGGGCATTCACCTCTGGAAAGTGTCCTGTCTTCCAGTGACTGTTGGGTCCCGTAACTACTAACGCAGGTCATCAACATCTGGGGAAAGATTGCCATTTTTAAAAAATTGCTTGTCTTAAACCAAACCCCAAAACATTAAGACAGATTCATAGACGTATAAAAACCATAGCAAACATTTCTCACATATAGGTCTTCAGGTTTTAGCATGGACTTCAATAACTGAATTCCCAAGTAGCCTTGAGGCGTGACCAGAACAACTTTGGCAAGATCTCCCATCCTGAGCAATTGGGTGTGAATTTCTACTCCCTCAAACATAAAAAACCTTCCACTATTGACTAAAACCAAAACCAACCCCTCCCTCATTTTTTACACATCACCTACTCAGAGAAATAGGGTGGGGTTAAAGTGTCCTCGCAGTAAGGGAAGGGAGATGCAGAGCTACAACAGCGAGGGGACAAAAGCCATTACTTTGTTATCCTGCACGCTGGCAACCACAACCCCGCTGCCCACTGTCCTGCCTTCGGGCCCACATCCCGCTCGGGCGCCGCAGAGAGCACCTCTGGCTCAGACCAACCCGTGCGAGGGCGGCTGCAAGCACCCCTCTGCTTCAGAGCATCGTCAGGCTGTTCTGGGGTTGGGAGAGGGCAGAGACTGGTTGAAATCACAGCTGCCTCTCCTGAGCAGCGAGATTCAGAAGGGATTTTTTTTCCCCTAAGTCGGACACTTTGAGAGGATTTATAAGACCTGTTTAGGAAAGTGAGGAAGGGTCCTCACTGTTCTCCTTTTTGTCTTGCTATCCAGCAAATGAAATACAAATTAACCCTAATCTGTCGCTTCCAATTTACACCTATTTCTCTGATGTGCTTCTCGCTGAGGGAGGGGAAGTCCAGGCTGCCACCATGCCATGGCTGGTGAGAAGGTCAGATGCGGAGCTCTTGCAAACCTGCGCTGCAGCTCTGCCTGCCGCAAACCAGCTGGCGAACTTGGAGTCACTGAGGGTTAAAGCACACTTCAGGGCACAGGCTTGGCTAGCTGCTGTTATCCAAACAAGCTGGCAGCGACTCCCTTTTCCACTGAAAAGAAAGGCTCCTGTGTTAGGTTTGGTAACTTCACCTTTCATTTAGTAAGTCTCCTCAGTATGAAATGAACTGAAATGAGAATCCTGCTTCTTGGGCTTAAAGCCATCAGCTTTTTCACTGATTTCAATGCCTTTTAAATTATACAACAGAGTACCTGGGAAGTACAGGGCGGGGAGTACATTAGGCCTTAGACAGCACCTAAAAAAAGATGGGTTTCTAAGTCAGGCTCTCAGCTTAGTTTTCTTCCTGCCTTCAAGCTGCTACATTTACTGTCTCTTTTTTCAGCCTTTGTTGTAGTGTCTCCTCAAATGGTGAATTCCTCCGCACAGAGGTTGTCTCCCACCGTGTATGTACGGAGCCCAGCAGGATAAACTTCCATCCAGGTCTCGCTGAAATACAAGTAATCAGCTAGTTTGATTGTGGCTGGGGATATACCTCACTAGAACAATGGGACATAAACACCGCCCATTTGAAATGCTTCAAGAAATTGGTAAATTCCTCTTTAAGAGCTGATACTTGAAATAATAATCTCCAAAATACAGCACACAAACCCAAGCAGAAATGCAAGCCTAGCTGGAAACCCGAGTATGGAGGAGGCGTTTGCCCGAGTCCTGCCGTGGGCAGGGTGGCGTGTCCCTGGGCACTCATGCACACACGGGTAATGCAAAAGAGGAGCACAGAGCAAAGAGAGAAGGAAGCTCACCCTGAACAAGCATGGCAGCACAATCACGAAAACCACCTCAGTGAGCGAAGGCGGGTGTTGGCTGTGAGAGCACGGAGTGACAGTCTCTGCTCCAGTGGTTCTGTGCTCAAGGAAGCACGACTGGCTTCTCAAATGAACAAGACCTGTTCCTAGCAGTACCTTTCTCTTTCACGTTTCTCTTAAGTGACACAATCAACAAGGTCCTGATTTTTTGGCTAGATACGCACATCAAAGAAGAATCAATATTAACAATGCTTTTTAGTGTAGCAGAAAAAGAAATGTCAGGACAAATAAGCGAGGAAAGATACTCATGTGCTCAGTTTGTCCCTGAGTGACAGCAAAAAGCAGGTGGCACAAATCTCCAAACCCCACTATTTAGAAAGTTTTCTCCCTTGATTATCTGCTGTGCTGTGACTTTTATTCTGCCTTTGCTGCATCCTTACACGTGATCAGTCAAAAAGAAATAATACTGATTTTTTGAATCTATAAACACCAAAAGCTCTCCACAAGCACAAAGGACCAAAGAGCTACAGGTTCATGCAGCAATCCAGACCTGCAGAGACACTGTGTAATTCTGCTTCCTTTTTTCTCCTACCAGAACAAAAACTAGACTTACATCCTGAAAGGAAGAGTCACCAAAGGGCGTGCTAGGTGACCTAACAGACCTTTTGCATCTCTAACGTCTGATTCAGTGCAAAGAATGCAGAGCTGTGAATCACGACACTGAGCTGAACAAGCAGTGACATGGCTGGAGCCAAAAGACCTCCAAACATTTCCACTCTACCCAACACTTTATCATAAGCATATAATGAACAGAAAAAGATGATGTGTTTGAGACAGTAACACAAACCAGGAGGCAGTGTGCCAGCCTGATCCCTCCAGTGGCATATTTCCCTACAGAGGTAGCACTCTTTGGGCTAAAGACTGCGTGGGCAGGGGATGGAAAAGAATCCCAGACTCGGTACCTCGCAGGTAGGCGGAGGATCTGATTCACGTTGTAATCATTTGTAATAGCCTGCAGCCACAAGGCCAAATACTTTCATCTCCTCAGGTCTGATAAGCTAAGCAGTGTTAGCTGGATCAATATTTGCAGTGGAAGGTCTCCAAGTGGCACCAACGTGGGCAGGAAGCGATGCTGATGAGAGCTGGGCTCGATCCAGCGCTGAGCCAGAACCACAGGACGAGGTTTGGAAGGAGTTGCTCTGGCAGCGTTGCCACTTCTTACAGAGGGCTGTAAAGGGCAGCCCTGGTGATGCGTGGTCAATAAAAGCGCCAGGCGGCTTTCTCTCTGAATAGGGTTTCCTGATACCCTGGACAAAGTCCAGGCGGTGCAATTGCATCCTAATGCTTTGCCGCAGCTGCAGCTGAAGGCAACACGGACTCTCCCTGCTAGCAAACCCCACACAGGTCCCTGGGCTCTCTTTATGTGCTGATCTAATGCAGTACAGAACCACGGCGATCCGCAGTTCTATTTAACTTTATAACTCTAACAGACTAAGGCTGCTACACTTGGTCTGAAATCTCACTGATTTCAATAACACCTAAGGATATGCTTAAGGAACGGGTTGGTTTTCTCGAGCTGTTGTCTCCAGTTAAAAATAATGTGCCAATGGATAATGCTAAATTTGAAATGAGGATCTTTGCATATGCTTTAGCCCATTTTGTCTATTTTAGGAATGGCCAAAGAATTCAAGACTGAAAAAAAGTACAAGCAAAATACAGTTGTCTCCTTGTTACTGAAACAAACAGTAAGTCATATATTATCATTGTCATAAAAAAGACTTCATCGGGACAAAGAGACTCAATGCTACAGCCTGCAGCAAAGATACCATTAATAAAATAAATCGCATCATTCACAACTACAAGTGCTTCACTTTAAAGGCAAAAAATAGGGAGAATAGGACTGTGTGTACTTGGATGAAACAGTACAGTCTGTATCAGTGTACTGCACACATCAACACTGCTCATACAATGAATAAAGAGGAAATGCAACACAGCCAAATAACTTTATTAATCTTCTGCACAATGACCTTCTACTAAACTCATATAACTGATGGTCTACATGCTATATAAGCTGTAAGATTGCTGCCCCATGAATAAATAAAATTCCACAGAAAAAAATGAGAATGAAAGCTCAATTATTGGTATCTTTTAAGGCTAGTGGGCAAATATTTCAATAAAATGTAAGATGACTTGGGGCCAAATAGCAGCACACTGAAGTTTTTCTGCATAAGAAGCAAACTGATACTCCTGTTAATAGCAATCTCAGCCAAATTTGACATACCACTTATTTTTTTTCTCCATGCAAATCAGCTCGATGGAGGGTAAAAACCTATGCGAGTAGCCACATAGAGAGGAAAAATGGATACAATGAAGAAGCAGCCAGCTGACTAACGAAGCACATTAATACTGATCTGCCAGTCAGCCCATCCATAGCTCTAAATCAGCCAAAACACTGCTGCTTGCCCAAAGACATACAGAAAGGGAACTAGAAAGTCTTATAAAAGTAGAAGGAAAAGCAGCGTGGATATGAGCAGGTGGTGGAGATACAGTACACAAATAAGTAGGAAAGCTACATTAGCTCTGCTGTAAACAGAAAACTTGCTTTTCTCAGGGATTTTATGGTTATGCTTTCCAACCGAGAAACCAACAGGCCAAATCCTTCATCCTGCTAAGGAAATTTGGTGGCAATATCAAGTGCGGTTTTAAATCAGACAGAGGTTCTAGCATAGAGCGCCCAGTGTCTGAGGAGACTTTTTGGTGCCAGCCATCCTACAGCCCCCGAGGAGGAGGAAGATAAAATGTGACAGGAGCAGGGCTGATCTGAAATGCAACACGTCCAGTCTTCCTTTAACACAAACAACTTTAAGTATGTCTGAGGTTCATTTTTTGGATAAGAGAGGTTCTGAATTGGAGAGATGCAATAATCTCCCTCCATTAGTTCTGAGGTATGGACTGGGACTTACCCAACATCGATTTTGTTATTTACATGCTGTGAATGTCAAATGTGGAAATAAATACTTTTTCAATACTAACCAAACTCCCAGGCAGCTCACAGACACACTCAGAAACAGTCAGAAAGTATTTAAAAAGTTCAGAAGAGTTGCTGAGAAAGTGGGCTCAAATTGTCAAAAGGTGAATTTGCTTGAAAAGAAAGTTCTGTGTTAAGTCTTGAAGGCATAAGTAAAAGCTGAGGGCACAGCATGCTCAGGAAAAGATGCCACCAAGCAATTCTCTGAATGAGGAAGGCTTCTAAACTTTTCTAGATGAGCCGTATCAGGAGAGGGAACAGGGCAAACACACCAATCTTTACTGCCTTGCACGGATACAGGAAAAGAGACAGTCATTCCAATATCTTGGGTCTGGGACACTACCAGCACACAGGCATGCTCAATTTCTGTACCTGGCAGCAGAGGTAAGGGCACACACGATGCAGCTACATCCACGTGTGCAACTCTCACCACCAGAACGGCTCTGCTCTTCACCCGAGCACTTTGTCCTCGCACAGACCTTCGCAGGAGTGTTAAGAGCCCCCATCCTAGAGTAAAGCAGCAGCCAGGGGCATTTTTATGGAGCAGAAACAACCCTCCAAACCTCATACCCTCTCCAAAATAGGATAAATATGTTTTAGCTGCATTGGCTCCAGATGAATTAAAAAAATGAGGAATAATTAAAAGTGACTTTAAATCAGTAAAGCGAAGAGCTATGATTACATGAATATATATGGACAACAGATCTGCTACAAAAGGGCTTGATTCGAAGTCCGTAAGGAAAGTAATTTCAAATAGTGTTCTTCACAGCAGCATTCCCTTTTATAGCACAGAAGAGATGCGCGGCTGTATTTAGGATATCCAAGCAGAGAGCCCAGAAGCAGAGCAAGAACCAAAGAGTTTTTATGTCAACAGAGAGGTATACTTTCTTCTCTTCTCCTTTCTTCTTCTTTACACAAACACATTATGCAGTGCCAAAAAAAAGAGAAGGGAATTAAAAGAAAATGGATCAGTTGAAGCCTCCAGGAAAGATAACCTTCAAAGGAAATTTAGCGGAAAATTGAAGAAAATAGAAGCTGAGATTTCTCTTGTACCTCATGGCTACAAAAATAGATAAGTAGGAGAAAAGGCTGCAAGCAGCATTGCTCCTTTTTGTGACACGAGAGAAAGCCCCAGATACATTAAATCAATTCCAAAGGGAGAAAGATAATGAGAAATTAGAAATACCCATGAATAGGTTTGAAGTCTGCTGCTTCTGGATACACATCATTGACAAGAACATGCAATTTCAACACAGATGAGAGAGAAAGGGAAGCAAATGATCCATACGTGACACACTTAAAAACTCACAGAAACACCCAAGCAAACTTTTAGAAGGTACCAATGTTATCAAACCACCACCAGGCTTTCAGAAACTTTTTCCTTTTATTTCAGGTAGATCTGTGAAAAAGTAGAAAACTACTACTTCATCTACAACCCAACACTCCCGAGATCACGGCATCCAAGTATAGACACACTAAGGACCAATAATTCACACTTCCTTCCATCGACTTGTTGCTGCCTGCATGGGGGAGGGGGAATATGGAAAAGGAAAAAATAATGGGAAAAATCTGAGACAGAAACATTTAACATTAATATCTCAATTTGAAATTAACAGCAATTCCAGGAGACAGAGGTTGGTTTGGGTTTGTTTGTTTGGGGTTTTTTTTAGCAGGATACAGGCTGATCACTGGGTGAGCAGAGGGGTTGGGGCAAGAACTCCAGTGTTCCCTCAGCTATACCGTCTTGATTTGGCGGCAGGGAGAAAGATCAGCATTTTCTTTATGGTTTCTGGGCATAATTAATTTCCCTGTTATGGCAGTGTGTCCCCAAAGTGGGGGAAGTCTGCTGGAGGGCAAAGAAGGCAGAGAAAGAAACATGAGATTGCCTGCTTTAAAATGAGGGAGGAGGAGGAGGGATTAGCAGAGCCCAGAAACCAGGCGCTGCTGGTTTGTGCAGGGGCTGAAGGCGTGTGTGAGTATCCTGCCCCCACCCCTGTCTGAGACCAAACCGTCCCACTGCTGGGCATCCTCTGGTGCTCGCAGAATTAAAGTTGATCCCAACAGCAGGAATCTTAACAAAAGGTAGCCATGGAAACAAGGGCCTCCTACACAAAAAAAAAAAAAAAAAAAAAGGCTTTTCTGCAACATCAAGGGACTTGCTGGTTACACCTCATTCTCTTTCACATATCTCCACCGTAAACAAGACAAATGAAGCATCTGCAGTTTTAAGATGACATTTGCAAATGATCTGAATCCTTCAAAACAGTCTCATCACAGATGAGGCACCCAGTTGGAGAAGTAGTGGACACTCCGCCAGTTGTCCAGCTTCCTTCCATGGATGCCAGTCTGTGATCAACATTGGCAGTAGTCTCGCAAAACAAATAAATCTTTAAACAATAAGCTACCGATTAAAAGCCTGAGAGGCTCCCCTGTGAGCCATACAGAAATAAGAGCATTACAGAGAGGGCTGGAGACCGGTGGTGCAGAAAGTTAAGTCACTGGAGGCAGGAGTTCATATTTGATGCATGGGTAGAGGTGAAACAGGCTTATGGCCCTCAGACACTTCAGGGATTTGTTCTTACTGCAGCGCCCGCGCAGTAGCTGTTTCCTGATGATCAGCATCTACGGACTGGAATAATGGATGTGCTGTAGGCAGAAATAACTGAGGTTCCAAAGCAGTGCTGTGTGGTAATCTGTACTCGGTACCTGCTTTGTCTGTTGGCAAAAGTGCTGCGAAGTACCTGTCATCTTTGGGTTTAAATGCCAACTACACTAGTGAGATTCGTGTAATACTAAACTTAGAGTGCATCATGCCTACCACTGACCAGTGAAAGATGTTTATCTATCCTTCTCCTGATCTCTCTCAGAATCAGATAAAGTGTTTGCATCTGCTGGTAACCATCCCTCTCAAGAGCACAACTATGTATTCCCAGGGACATCCAGAGGAATATAAGCAGCACAAGAACGTATGCTGTAATGGGCAGGGTGCATGTAAAGTAAGGTGTGCTGCCCCTGACTTTGCAAAATTAGAGGGAAAACATGGGCAGTGCACGCTTAAGCTGTCATTGATGGGAAACCGATTCCACGTCAGTGTGATTAGAAAAGAAGTACCTGTTTCAAAAAAAAGAGGAGTCAGTTGTCTTCTTCATAAAGCTGCTGTTTCTACTGACAGCATGCACAGCAAAATAGAGAAACATGAGTAATTTTGGCAGCAGCCAGCCCTGTGCCACGATCTGGCTCAGCTCAAAGCACAGGAGAGGAAAAACCCGAACAGAGCTAGAGGCCTGAAGCAGCAGCACTCTCCGTTTCTTTCACACGCACAGACAGTACCCTCGCGCACAGCACAGTCCTCCAGGGAACTGACCATCGCATTCACTGACTCCAGAGCTGCCGCTGCTCAGGACCTCAGGTGCCTTGTGAAATAAGAATAATTCCTTTTAAAATGTACTAATATCTCAAATCCAACTGGCTATGGAAAAGGAACACTGCCATGGGACTCCTACCTTCTGTGACACACTGGATCAGTAATACCAGGTCCCTTTCTATTAAAAACAAGGCAAAAAATAAAGCCAACAGTGTGGGTGCATAAATGGATTTTCCCCTACAGCTGACACTGAATCTAAATTAAACTAAATTGTTTTCATAATTTGCAACCTCTGGTTTCTCCATAATTATGATGTTGTGAAATGAGCAGGAACAGCTAGTATATACCCACAGGGAAGAATTACATTTAGTGACCCTATAATGATCTAGGATGAAGAAGATGCAATAAAGGAACCCACAGTAGTCATTAATGAATAAGACCTGTAAGAAAGGAGGAAGCTAGAGTTATTGAATGTATATAAGATTTAGATGTAGAAGCTGCAGGCAGAAGTAGCCAACGGTTTTATGCCAGCAATGGTCTTAGCCATAAAACACTTCATTAGAGAGAATCATCTTCTGAAAAATCCTCAAACTCTCCCCATTTGCAGAATGCTGAACAAAAAATTATTTTAAAAGTACTTTGCCTTTAAAATATGATGTAAAGAGATGTTACTGCTATTACACATGAAATATTCTGCTAAAAATTAATTTTAACCTCATCTGATTTTAGAGTTGCTGCTTCCATCTGTTTTTCCCTTGCACTGCTGATCTGTCTTTCTGTTGACCATCAAAATTAAAATAATCTCTCAGTGGTACTGTGTTCTCCTTTTTTATCTGCTATTATTCTGGGCCTGTTAAGTGTTTATTAAAAAAAAGTATAAGCAAACCACTAAGGTGACTATGGAAAATTACAGAATTACAAAACATTAGAAGGAATTTCCCTTCCTACACACAATCTTCCCTTGTTTCTTTCTCACAATCCTTTGCTTCTTGGAGAATGAGAACATACATAACACTAGGTAAAGAGAAGGCAAAAATCATTTGAAGCTTATATTATGGTATCACTCAGATAACCCAGTCATAACTGATGGCAAAGCATGTTACGGTCTAAACATGTCTGTCACATGTTACATACATACCATCCCTGTCTCCATAAAGCTTATCTAACAATCTAGATAAGATTCAAAACACAATTTTATGGTGGGAAGAGCTCATCTAGTTAACACGGTGTTCTGGCTAAAGCACAATTTGAGGGGTACCTTTTGGGAAAGGCAAGTTCCCCTTTGCTGACATAGTTTGCACTAATTAAATTGCGGTTGCACATTTGGACCTGTGACTGATCTGTACCAACAAAGATTTTGATTTGGGTTCACGCTTTGACATGCAGATACAAAAGCAGAGAATAAGCTTTAGCTTGCGCCAGCATCATTAAAGAATGCAATATTCCATATGTGCGAACTCTATCCTGCCTACTTAACACTCCTACCTTACGGGATTAAATATACACTTGCTTTTAGTGAATAATTACATCTGGTATCAAAACTTGATGGTGTACCCTAACTGCTTGATAAAACTTAAGAGAAGGATGAGCATCATAGCTGCCACTTTCTTCCAAGTCCATCGCTGAGCAACTACATGAGGAAGTCTTCTCACTCTCAGGGACTAGGCATTCACCAGTGTTCTGAGCTGCTAGAAAAGACCAATTATTCAGAAAATGGTATTCAAAATAATTTTCTAAAAATTCTTATTTTTAGAAATTATTTTTAGAATTTTTTCTTAGAAAATTTGGATTCTTTATTAAAAATAATCTTTTGTCATTACAAACAGTATTATAAACAGCAAACAACTGCATGATTAGCATTTTCATTGTGCATTAAAAACTCCTCACTGATAACTAAAGACTTCCTTTAGAAAAGTTTAAAACACATGCCTGCCTTATTTTCAGAGCTACCAACAGAAGTTAATAAATATCTCAGAGACTCATTTCATCTCCCAGCAATCTTCTAGATGAAGAATTGCAAAGCCATTTATTTTGCAAAATCCCATTAGTATTTGATAAACTCTTTCAGACAAATGGTAATTTTGAATGATTCACCTGAACAAAATAATGAACCCACACTTTCAAAATGCCATTGGGGTGAGGTCAGGCAGAGAATGAATCTGCCAGTGTAAATGACAGCATTTGTCTCCTGTCAGAGTCCTTTACTTTGGGGACAAAAAGTACTTCCATAAGATTACTGGCTTGACAGAGATTGAGAAAATGGATTGATTTTTAATTTTTAGGAAGTTTTCAAGGAATTTAGAATAATAGATGCTTTTAAAAAGCTCCAGATCCTCTGAGAGTACGTGAGCCTGCGTGTGCGTGGGGAAGTGCACCTCCCTGTGGGTTTTACTGATGTAGGAGAGAATCAAGGGCCACCCTTCTCTCCGTTATATATTGCTACATTATGTACAGTTGCGAACATTTGTGGAAGTAAACATAGAGTACCTGGGTTTCAAAATACAACACAGTCCTTGGCAGAGAACCCTAAGCCCCTTTGGTTGAGGGCTGCAATGCTTTTGTCTAAAAACAGGCTTTCCAGACCAAATCAACCACTATACCCTCCTGAAACACACTCCTAAACCAAATCAAACATATTCATTTAACATTCAACCCTGCACTAACCCTCTTTAGCAAATTTGCAAGCGGTACCAAAGGTTGGTTCTAAGGATATTAGCTAAGGCCCTGGCACCGATAGAGCCAGTAATAACTGCTATTACAATCACGGGTAGTAGCTGGCCTGTAGATACTATAATGAACACATAAGAGGGGAAACCATTTACAACCCTCCCACTGCCCTCAGATCCATTCCTCCTTGTCCTTCTTTTGTGGGGAGCAACAGCCCAGCCCCAGCCAGTCCTGAGCCTCTCGTGCTCCAGGGTTCAAGATTCCATCTTGCTTATGCTTCTACGAAGCTCTAAGCTGTCTCCAACCGGGACACCAGCAAGCTTCCTTGCCACTTCAGGACCAACCTGTAGCAAATGACAACCTTCCTTGTCTGCCTTATCAATCATCTGATGTACTCATCCCAAATCTAGCACTGAAGAAACTTGAATTAACACGCAGTTACTGCACCGCTGACATTGCTGCGTAGCTGTGCATGAGCTTATATTTCCTTGGATCCAAACTGCAGGGCAGAGATGATCATCAGTCAGTTATTCTTAAGCTCAGATGCTGTTTTCATCCCGTAACTCAAATTCTGCATGGAAAGAACTAACACAAGGCCCGTTTTTCTAAGTAGCTGCTTAAGTTATGAAAGCTGCAGTTTAGTGGAACTTCAAAGAGACAGGCATCTTTTGCCCAGTCATAAGCACCAGAATTAATTTCAGCCACAGGAACATAACATATATACAAGCAGTCAAACAGAAATGCACTGGATTGCCATTGGGCAATCTTCATGATTCAGCTGGATTTTGAAATGGCTACATGGACCTCCTCTATGTGAATGGCACCAATTCAACACACTTTTCAGATGACTGAACTTTATATGATAACCTATAACGTTAGAGCCATATCACATTTAAGACTGTCATCAAAAAACATGAAGAGACAAGTGATTGTAGCAACTACATTACCTTCATCACCCAGGAAAGTTTTTATTACATGATAGAGACCCACTCCACAACATAACTCTGTTATCACTGTCATTCACACTCTCCATGCAGTAGTGTTTTAGGGCAGAAACATTTGTGAATGAGCACTACCAGGAGTTGAGTACACAGCATCATTTCTTTAGATGTCATCGCATTTCCAAGCTCTCAATTAATTAAATGCAATTTCAGGCTACTCTAAAATATATTGTATACTGCAAAACATGGAAGTTAAAAAGCCACAACTGGCATCGAAATAATTGCAGTGATCAGACACAACATATTCTAGGCTAGCAAAGTACATATTCCCTTGCTTTGATAAGATTTGGGCACTTCAGTAGCGGAGGATAGTGCCACTAAAGGATTCCTGAACAACTCAGGGATACTAACCTTTTTTATGAAGGTAGTTATAGGATAGTAACACACACAGGGGAAGCTTCCAGCACCTTCCCACAGGAGCCACGACTGTAGCCCCACCTGGCACGCAAACCCAGCACAGAGGCATTTGAGAGTTCTTTGGAAGAAGACACAACTCCACTGCTCCTCTCTTTTTCAATGATTCAAAGCCTTCCTGTCTTTCCTTGGGTGAAGTATATGTCAATCTGCAGATTCCTGTTAAAATAGAAAGATCTGGTCCTCTAGACTTCTCTAATTCAGCTTGGTTTTCTGTAGCCTGAAGCAACTGAAGCTTCATGGAGCATACTGAAGCATAGAATGATACAATAGTTTGCGTTGGAAGGGACTGTTAAAGGTCAGCTAGTCCAACCCCCTTGCAGTAAGCAGGGACATCTTCAACTAGATCAGGTTGCTCAGAGCCTCATCCAACCTGACCTGGAATGTTTCTAGGGATGGGGCATCTACAGCCTCTCTAGGCAACCTGTTCCAGTGTTTCACCACCCTCATCATAAAATGTTTCTTCCTTATATCTAGTCTGAATCTATTCTCAGTTTAAAACCATTACCCCCTGTCCTATTGCTACAGGCCCTACTGAAAAGTCTGTCCCCATCTTTCTTAGAAGCCCCTTTAAGTATTGAAAGGTCACAATAAGGTCTCCCTGGAGCCTTCTCTTCTCCAGGCTGAACAACCCCAGCTCTCTCAGCCTGTCCTCATAGGTGTTCCAGCCCTCTGATCATTTTTGTGGCCCTCCTCTGGACCTGTTCCAACAGGTCCACGTCTTTCCTGTGCTGAGGGCTCCAGAGCTGGATGCAGTACTGCAGGTGGGATCTCACTAGAGTGGAGTGGAGGGGGAGAATCACCTTCCTCAACCTGCTGGCCATGCTTCTTTTGATGTAGCCCAGGATACAGTTGGCTTTCTGGGCTGTGAGCACACATTGCCAGCTCATGCCCAGCTTTTCTCAAACCCTTCATCCCCCAGTCTGTCTTTATACTGGGGTTGCCCTGGCCCAGGTGCAGGACCTTGCACTTGGCCTTGTTGACCTCACAAGCTTCACATGGGCCCACTTCTCAAGCTTGTCCAGGTCCCTCTGAATGGCATCCCATCTCTCAGGTGTGTCAGCTGCACCACCCAGCTTGGAGTCCTCTGCAAACTTGCTGAGGGTGCACTCGATCCCACAGTCTATGTCATTGATGGAGATATTAAACAGTATTTGTCCCAGTATGGACCCCTGAGGGACACCACTGATCTCCATCCAGACACTGAGCCATTGACCATTACTCTCTGGATGTGACCATCCAGCCAATTCCTCATCCAACAGTCCATCCATCAAACCCATAACTCTCCAATTTAGAGAGACAAATGTTGTGGGGGACTGTGTCAAAGGCCTTACAGAAGTCCAGATAGATGGCATCAGTAGCTCTTCCCTTGTCCGCTGATGTAGTCACTCCACCACTGAAGGCCACTAGCTTGGTCAGGCAAGACTTGCCCTTGGTGAAGCCATGCTGGCTGTCTCAATGCACCTCCCTGTCCTCCAAGTGCCATAGCTTCTAGGAGGATCTGTTCCTGGTCTTCCCAGGCACAGAGGTGAGGCTGGCAGGTGCCTTTCACTAGACCAGGTTGCTCAAAGGCCCGGCCAACCTGGCCTTGAAGACTGCCAGGGATGGGGCATCCCCACCTTCTCTGGGCAACCTGCTCCAGTGTCTCCCCACCCTCAGCCTGCCCTCGTGTGCCGTGTGCCCTGGCCCCTCACCATCTCGAAGGCCCTGGGCTGGGCCCACACCCCAGGCGTCAGTGTCTTTCCTGGTCTGGGGAGACCAGGAGGGGACAGAGGAGTCCAGACGCAGTCGCCAAAGTACCAAACAAGAGAGGAGGAAAGCATTTTTACGGTTGTTTTCTGGGTTTATTGTTTCGGGTTTGTTTAAAATTGTTTACTGCCCAACCTTGAAAGGAGCTCCTCTTGAAGCACCTAGAAGGGACCTTCATGCTGAAGGCCAGCACTTCTTCCTGGCAGGGCTGCAGTCTCCTGCTTCGCCAAAGGAACAGTTGTCTAAATAACTCCTGTGCTTGATCTGTTGCTGTTCTTCGTGCACCGCCGCAGAGGGTCTGGCTTCACCTTCAGCCACCCATCCGGCAACCTTCTTGTCTTCAGACTGCAGAAAGCCCACCTCCAGGCCACAGGGATCTCGGTGGTCCTCTGAGGGACAGCTCCTGTCGCCCCGGCACAGCAGCCTGGTGGAAGCCAGGTCATCTCATCCCCTTTCGTGGGGCTCAGAGCAGAGGAGATGGATGGCACCCCTTCAGGAGGGGCGCGGGTGAGGGGTGGAATGGGAAAGACGGGCTCACACTACCCATGGCAATCAGCACCAGAAGTGCTGATGCCCGGAGATGGACGGGGTGAGCCCGCAGGACGGCCAGGCGAGGAGGGTGGGCCTCCCGGCTAACGGCGGGTGCGGTGGCTGGGCCGATGGTAGGGCGCTGGCCGGGTGTTCCTGCGCCGCCGCTGCCACGGCGTCATGGAGGGGAGCCCTGGCACGGTGTAGTGGTGCCAGGGGAGCGACGCTGGAGGTGGATCCACCTCCATCGGCTCTTCTTCATCTTCTGGTGGATCCACCTCCATCGGTTCTTCTTGATCTTCCGGTGGATCCACCTCCATGGGCTCCACACCATCAGCCACATGGGCAACGGCCACCGCTACCCTGCGGCTGATGGTGCCCCCCCTCCAACGCTTCCTCCTCTTCCTCCACCCCTCCTGCAGCCACCTCTTTGCCTTCCCGCGCAGGGGACAGCCACTCGCCTCGCTGCTGTGGGTCCTCTTTCTTCCAGTCATGGTCGGAATCCGAGTACCTCGAAGCTCAGCGAACAGGGGGCCAGCTGCCGGAATCCCCGTATTTATAGGGTCCAGAACAATGAGGTAGCTCATGACATCAGGAGGCCACTGTGGTGTCAACATGTGGCCAAATAGGGCTGTTCTGGGAGCCGGGGGGCCTGTGGCCTGAAAGATGTCCTCAAGTGGGAGGAGGAGGAGGGTCGGGGGGCTGAGGGCCCCTTTCCTGGGGATCGCTCCCCTGTGCCCTTCTGCTGCCCCTTGGGCACAGGCACTGCCCTCCACCTCCCCTCGTGTGCCTGGGCTCCAGCCCCCTCCTCATCCCGCGCCTGGGCTCCCCTGGGCAAGGTGGCGGCAACGGTGTTCCAGGAGGGTCGGGGGTCCCTCAAAGGGATCGAGATAGGCACTTGATACAGCCCTCTAGAAATACATTTGGCCCTCTGCATCCAGGAATCTGCACGTGATTTAACATGAACAGTCTTACTAGAAAAGGAGCTTCCAAGACTACTGCCTAGCAGATGACAGGAGGACTAGCACATTTGCCCTTCAAAAGCTGCTGTGCCTGTATCGGTTAAAGAAAAGACATAGTGGAAAATGGAGCTAGAAAATAAACTTTCACTATAATAAACAAGGTGTTGCACAATTCTTTTCACTAAAGGCTGCATGGCAGCAGCAGGACAAGCCTGCCAACCCCAGCTTTCAATTATTTACCAATTCCCTTTCCTTGGCTCACTGGAAAGGTCATCTGAAATACACTAGGCTGTCCCTCTCACAGATTGGTCCTGCTACTGCTGAACAGTTCAGGTACTCAACTGTTTATTAGCTTTTGTGCATGTCAAAACCTAGTCTTGCTTTGCTGAGAGCTTACTGTCTTCATATTAAACTATGGCAAAGTGTAACTTATAGGATAGATCTGGCAAAGTCTCTGTTCTGACAGCTAGCTGCTTACCAGCACTTCTTTGCAACATGTGCATGGCCATCTAGTTCCCAGTTCTGTCTTGATGCACTCACCCAGAGCTTTCTCTGAAACCTGACTCAGCTCAGTTACCTACCTATTTATTGACTAGGAAGAAAGTGGGGACTGTTGACTAGATTTTCAGAAGCAGAACAGCAACTGAGGTTTCGTACAGAACTTTTCACCAACATCTCAGAGCACTTCACGACATTGACAGCGTAGCTCTGCTTCACAGCTATGAAACTGAGGCCCTAAGGTGATTTCCTGGGCATATGAGAAAAATCGCTGAAATCTGTTTCATTCTCGAAACCTACTCCCATGTACCATCCGTTAAATACTGCTGTAAAAATCAGTTATAAGCTTTAGAAAACATGGTTGCCCCAATTACAAACCCTAATAATTTCCAAGAAAACCAGTAATGCAAAAATACATTGATAACAAAAAAGCAAAGGTTAAACAATATTTGCAGCTTCATTATTTGTGTGCTTTAATATATATAACTTGGGAAGTTAGGGCCTACTTTATGCTTCCAGAAATATACATATATATTTGTTAGGGCTTGTATCTTCATGCTCTACAGTAACACATGAGGAATTAGCTGGAACACCCGCAATTCCTGATTTTTCACTTAATTAACAAATGCATTCCATAGACTCACATGATCTGTATTTTCCATAAATAATAAGCTTAACTGATTAACTGATAAACGTCTTCATCTGCTTTTAGCATCTGCATGCTGTGAGAACAGGTTTCCTTGGCATTCCATACCTCTCTCAAAGTGACAGTGTTTCTACGGCAACGTTCACATTTATTAAGGCTGGATATAGTACCACTGCTGAACTTGTGCGCCTGAAGTGTAAGTGAGAACAGGCGTAGGAAAAAAAACACCTGTTCTTACTTATGGAGCAGGCATGCAAATCCTGGAATAACTGTATCTCTTGTTAAAGATGCATTAACATAGCATTACATGCTTTAAAATACAAGCACTAAAGTATTGACAGGTCAAACACCTTAAGCTTTTAATAGCTTATTTTCTTGCACCTTTATAAAAAGAAAGTTTGATATGGCATTAAAAAAATAATCTCGTATAGGAATCCAAGGCAATTTCTGCTAATCTGAGTAAAAGGTGAATTTATTTCCCATGATGGAAATTTTTATATTATACAGGTAAACTATAAGAAAAAAAAATAAATCTGTTTTGTCAATCACCTTGTTGGTGTCTGTGTGTCAGAAAGTTAGGAGAGATATAGCCACTTGTATCGTGGGACAGTACAGTATTGCACAGGGAGCCAGCTACCATACTTAGGGTGAAATTGCTCTTCTGAGACAATCTCTATCAAGTCTATGTCAGATGACCCAGAGAAGCAGAATGCTACTACAACAGGGTTTTTACTAGCAGGTAGGTGCTACCTCAGCAGGTAAATGCCTGTCTGAATGCAACCTAGTAAACTGGGAAAGACCAGATCTATAGAAACAGGTGTTTTCGGAGCGGGTGCAGTCAGCAGGACTCTCCCTGTGCAGACGTGCAGGACCTTGCAGACAGTCTGAATCAGCCAGCCATATGTGCTTTGCTGCATGTGCCACCAGTTAGAGATTCAAGTGGCCTTTTCTTCTCCATCTAGCTCCAATATGGATGAAGGGTGAGCTACAGGGTCCTTGAGGATGACAACGTTTCAAAGAACCATAGCTACTGTAGAACAAGAATTCACTCTTTCTCCTTAGGAAAATAATACATGTCAATATTGATCTAATTGTAAAGAGCCAGGGAACGCCATCACTTTCTACATGGTGACATCAGCTGTACTAACCAAATAAACTGGGACACTTGCCTTCCAGGCTGGTATCAGATCTGTGCATAACACACAATAAATTAAGTGGACCGTTTCAAGCTGCAGTTTTCAGATATTAGAATATTGTAAACAAGCAGAGATGTTGCTTTAAGACCTAATAGATCGAAGCCTGGAGCATAACTCCCATCTGGTACAAAGAACTGTATATTTGCTCTTTGTAACAAGATGTCTCATCATGTAGAGCTGAGAGAGCAGCCTCCTACTGACAGGCACAGGAACAGCCTGAAAGATCTCTGAGCATGGGATAATGCCTAGAGCAGACAGCTACTCTGCCAGCAGCCACTGACTGAGGCAGGAAAGACATTAAGTTAATGGCTGAGGTGGAGCTCGGACACCAACTTGGAGGTCAGCTTTGATTTGATCTGACCTGTTGCCATTCTGGTACTGCCAGTCCAGGCTCAACTTAGTCTTAACTAGGAACGAAGCTGGCACCAGGTCCTGGTCCCAGGTGCACATCACACACGCGTACAGACCTAACTGCTGGAGGTCCTCGCAGCCCCATTGCAAGCGAGGCACTGAGATAGTGCCCTGGTTCACAACTTCAGCCCGGGTCCCACCAGGAGGAAAATTGCTTTAAGTTCAGGTGTATACCACAAGACTAGTTATAGATGCAAAGCAGATTCACACCTAAAACCATACACTACGTTATTAAAACAGATGAACCCAGTGGATTTTCATTGTGCCCACAGGTCCCACATTCTTCTGTTTAACAGGTAAAAAAGAGAGTACCCTGCAACAAGCCAGGACACCTCTGAAGTGACAATGGTACCCTCCAGAGTTTGAAGGGGCTTATGCACACCTGCCCTGTTCATTCACTACTCCTGGTCTCAAAAAAGAATTTACTGCCAGACGGTATATGCTTCTGCATAGGAACGACCCTTTCATGTGTTTCAGTAGGCATAGCTCAAAGAGGAAATTGGCCCACTGGCACCACTGAATTGAATGGATATTGGAAAGAATTATGGAATTTCATCTGAAAAACAATTAAAAGCAGGGATGTCTATGCAACACATCATGTTAGTTTTGGACAACACATGAGATCTACAGTTGTTAGTAACATAAATATTTAAAATCAAGGAAGGAAAAAAGTAAAGGTCCTGGGGAATCTCATCTAGAGTGAAGTTTCTACACATTCATATTTATGTATTCTCATAGAACATATAGCTTAAGGTCTGAATATCAGTGACAGCAGTTATTCCAAAAGACCAGATTTTGAAATTCAAATGATCATTACTGTAAAAGAAAATGGCTTCCTAACCTTTCTAAACACAGAAGTTAGATATAATTTCCAAACTTTGGAAGTAATTAAAATTAGCGGCGTGATAAAATTCTTACAAGTCTTTACAGTATTGTAAGACTTTAGGAAAAGAAGAGACCATGTTTTTAATGAAAAGACGCTAGTGTGACCACCTGTTGTAAAAGGCTAGACCTTTGATCAGATATTACAGGGAAAACATGAAACATCAAACCTGAAAAACACCATGAATAAGATGTAGGAACGCTGAGACCCACTAACTCTGCTCTTTTGTTGGGGCCAGGATAACAACAAGCTTAGTTTGTTCTGCTTCCTCTAAATGAAATTCCAGTGAAAGAAAGAGTGAAACAGGGACTTGCAAGCCACAGAAACTGCAGGTTTTATACTTATGTAAAATAACTGGTTTTGACAACATCCAAATTTATATAACTCAATTATAAAATGTCCACAGTCTATAGCTAGAACAATTATGCCGATCTTTCAAAACAAAAGAAATCGCATTTTTGCCAGCAACTCCATTCTATTCTTGGCAATTGTGGATCATTCTGATGAAATATACTGCACTGATGCAATCAAAAAATTATACATGGAGTTTGGAAAAGGTTAAAATTACAAGCTACAGAATGCACAAAAAAAAAATCAGAAGAAATATCTAGTGAAATAAGATGGATATTTATGGCTTTGCTCAAACACAAAATTGCCTAGATTAGTATTACAAATGTACAGGCAAAGTCACAGTTAGAATTTCCTGTATTTCACCTCTCAATGAACTCATTATTATGCCTTTCAAACAGGAGATCCTCCCTAGGCCAGCTGTATACAGCCAAACCTATCTCATTATGCTTTAGAAAAGTAAAATCTCTACAGAAAAGGCAGTGTTCAAACAGATGTACTGTATCAGTACCCTGAACTGTCAGCATCACTGTGCACTGGTTTTATGTAGCTAGGCAACCTGAAAATACACAAAACACAACTGAAAGCGACCCCAAGAGTGGGCCAAAAATCACCCTGTATCGCTTTTATGACGAAACCTGCAGCACATCCTTTACATTCTTCCTCTTAGCACTTTTTAAAAAAACACTCTCATAATTCCATATCAGTTGTGAGACAGCACCCCCTGGTGTACCAACACATGAAAACTTTATAAAATAGCCTAATTTGTGATCAGGTGCAGCTAACTGATAGGTATTACTGTGTAGATTACCCAAGATGCAGATTAATCGGCTGGGTCTTTCCTCAATGCTCCAGCTGCAGTTCAGTGCCAAAAAGTGCATGATACAGAGCAAACGCCCCTCACATAGGGCTTCACATTTCTGAGTTTTGTATAAAGCTGTCTCTACAGAAACCACTTACAAATCTTTTGGAAGGTCAATATACAAAACCATGTTCCCCTTTGGCCTGATTTATTTTTCTTTTCTATCGCCTACCTTCATGTTTTCTTGGGATGACCCCTTCCTCTCCTAGATAACTGAGAGTTGCCTACATCATGTCTGTCATATATATTCCTGCTTCTTATGTTATCATCTAAATAGAACACAAATATAAATCCTCACTGGACCCTGAATAAAGAAATCTGGCCCTGACTCACAGCAGCTCTACATTACGAGCAAGGGCACAGGAGAAACTGGCGTCCTGCTATGCCAGTACTGCATCATGCAATGACTTTCTAAAATTTTTAATGGAAAAACACCAAGTTTTCCTCCTCTATTTACTCCTACTGTGAATTTATTCCTGTTCTTATCCAAGTTTCTGAAATCAGAGTTATGGAATAACACCACCTTACTCAAGCATAGTGTATGCAATATCTGCTTGTTGCTGTGCAGGTTAGTAACCTCCTTGGACAAAGTTTTGAACAATACAGCATAGCCACAGCTATACACTAGGCTTTTACCAAGTTTTGCTGCAATGAAAAAGCTGTATGTGGATCCAAAAGTAGGACAGTCTGCGTAAGATACTCCTTTGTATATGCAGAACAGTTCTCTAGTATCTAGGAAATGTTTTGCACCCCATTAATGTTGATCAAATACTTCAATAGCAATTACTTAAGAGTTCCCGTTCTCCTTAGAACAGCAATTTTAAAGTGATCAGTGGTGCATCTGTGGTTCTCGGTTCTTTTATTTGCTTACAATTGCTAATCCTTGTGGAAACTACAACGATCGTACATCAAACTTTCCTATTTCCTTTCCCTGTAAGTGGTTGTGGTAGCTGTCACAAGCACAGATTTTTTAAGCAGTGACAGGCCTGCCCAGGGGTGGCTGAAGACCAGTCGACCACCACCCTCAAGTGACACAACTTGAGAATCTTGTTTGTGTACACAGGCAGACAACAGAAAATCTCTCAGTCTCTCTCTCTGTAGGGCACAAAAGCTACTTTAAAAAGAGGTGTTCTGAAACAAAATCAGTCTACTGTCTGAGCTACTGAGCAAAAGCTTAGCCAAAACACAATTGGATACATATAAAAACGAAGGAATTTTACCTCTGAAGTATAGACATGAAACATGCATCTAACTTTTTTTAAGTGTTCAGACTACTGAAAAAATACACACTATCAATGAAAACATCTGTACAAGACCAGTTCTGCAGGAGAGCTATTGAAAAGCACAACAGGTGGAAAATGAACCCTAAAGTCAGGGCAGCTTCTGCTGAATAGGTGTTTTCATATCCTTGCATAAACTTCCGATAGCAAAAGATATCCTAAACAAAGTTAAATTATGTGCCCCTCCCAGCTGACTAAGAGTCACATGAAATAGGGGTATCTGCACATGCCAGGATGTTTTTCTATTCTCCAATGAGGATAGCAGACTGTGACTGAAACAGGGCTTGGATGACAGATACTGGAAGTCATTCTCCTCCAAAGACAGCCTTTCCTTGGCTGTGGTCAGCAAATCCATCTCATTCAGACCAGTCAGCATACACGCAGCTATGACTCGATCTGTTAGCGTCCTACTAATCCCAATGTCTTTGTGAAGACATGAAACCATTCACTAGAGTCCTAGGATTTTCTTCTCTCTTGGTTTGGCTTAAAGCGATTGGAGAATAAAATCCCCTCCATGCACCCCCAAGCAGCATACCAATATCCATGGAATTTCACAGGGGAGCACATAAAACATACTCCTACTCTTCTTCTATCCCACCTCCCCCCCCAAATTATGAAGTACTAAGCAATTAAGATCACAATCTGATTACTGTATCCTTGTGAATCTGGCATAACTTCACAGAAGACAATACAACTGCTGTGAGATCATGCAGAGACATAACTTCATTATCAAGGCAGACCTGCATATCCAGAGCTTCGGCTCCTGCTGGCATCATATGATGTGGGATTTGGAGCTTTTATTAAAAAGCACAATAATGGCAGAACAAAAAAGGGATTTCAAAACATGCAAAACAAACAGGTCCCTCCACAAAACCATGTTGCACTATCTTACTGATTTACTGTCTCTAACACCTCTAACATCTACTGGAGTACAAGAGATGGATACCCCCACTATAGCAGGTAAAGGTTTTAAAAAACCCATTGTCATAAGCATCAACAATATCTACTATTTATATCTGAAACATACATTACTGCAACCTGTACATTTCATGACCATACTCAATGCTCACAGAGGTGCACAAGGTAATCAGAGACTTCAGAAGCTACTTTCAAGTGTTTTTTCTCTGCACAGACAAACTCAAGGCAACAGCCTTTGCTTACCTAAGGCCCTTTCCTTTTTCTTATTGTATGTAGTAAGTGTGAGGTGTGTGCCTGTGAGAAAATAGTAAAATAAACACACCATAGCTTTGGAAGTCACGTATTTCAAATCTAGAATATTTAAGGCAAGACATAGCTTTACCAGGTGTACAGGTTTGCCTGTAACAGAGGTGTGCACACTGGAGTACAGTAACAGACTTTGATACTGTTAGATACAGCATGGCTTTGATGGCTAATGGCTTGAAAAATAACTATTGCCAGCAGACTTCTATTGATTTTATGATTTTATGTACTAAAACCTCAGAATTGTACAGCTGCATCAGTGCAAAGTTTCAGCTGTTGACAGATCTGCCCCGTTTTTTACTATGGGCAGACTATTTTCTTCTAGCACCTAAGCTTAAGAACAGGATTGGAATGAGAAGTGAACCTAATGCTTTTAAGAACAGACTAAAGCTAGATGGCAAGAAGTAGGTTGGGAGGAACAGGTAATGAAATATTTATATGAATGTCACTTATTAGCTCCGTTTCTGCATTGTACTTCTAGGGCTATCCTTTAGCCCAATAAAATACAGCAGCCTAGACTCTTTCATTTCAGAATTTACATGTGTGCTCCTTCCTGTACTTATTCAGAGTAGAAAACAGGTATTTTCATCACTGAGGCCTTAAATGTTTTGGGAATCAGCTACTCGGGATACTAACTCAGTTCTCTTCTGTCCTACTGGAGCAGGACACAGCTGTTCAACTTCAGCAGCAGGACTTTCTGCCAACTGGAAGAGTACTGTTGGCTCTGGAGACTCTTCTGTAGAATTAATTGCTTGCAACAATTTAACAAATTCAGAATTAATGCTTACCAGATTCAGCTAAAAGTATTTTCAATCTAATGGTTATATGTTTTAATCTACTGCTAATTTGCGTAACATTTAGTAGCCAAATGGCATTAACTCACTTCCACATCCTGACTTGACCTTCACTCCAATTATTCCTCTTCTGCAATTCCTCAACTTGGTTCACTTCACTGCAAGACCATTATCAGTCTGAATCCTTCCTTCCTGAGCTTACACATGTGGCTAATGGATGCACTCACTGAAAATACTGCTTACGCTGCTACAGCTTTAATATTGCACTCGGCTGTCTTTTCTGTATTAACTAAAAAATAAGAACACCACCAGCAATGTTGTAACTCATGATAACACTGTTAGGAAAGCATTTTGGAAACAAAGTTTACTACTTGCTGGAAAGAGCTAAATTTTGACAATCACCTTTCTGATACTACAAGCTTGTCTGTACTACACCAACCATCTAGAACATACAGCCTTTGATTTAGTTGTCAAATATATATTCTCCTAGGTATACCAGAGTATTTTAAGAGTCATGAACACATTCGCACAATTCAGGCCTAGTCATTATTGTAAACACTTAAGCTATTACGCACTCCCACTTTCTTAGAGTATCAAAGTACCCCAGCCAGATATTCAATACTGATCAAATAATACAGAGATTATAATTTACAGACAAAACAGTACTGGCATAATTTGTTTATTGTACTGTGAGCATCAGTATATATTAAGAGACAAAGAAAACATGACTTCCAGGACAAAGAAAAAAACCTGGAGACTTAAAGTTTTGCTCAGTATCAATCATGGAGAGCCTATAAATTATCTGCTGGAATGCTTTCAGCCCAAAAGCTTGGCTTCTACAATTACAGAACACTGAAGAATATAAGATGTTCTGGATCCCAAAAGCCACATACCTAAGGTTAAATTGTAAAAGACCTGAAAAGACACTAGGTAAAATTTATAAACTTGTTTTCTTCTGAGACAGATTGATCTTATCTCCAAGACTCAGGGCCATTCCCTGTAAGGAAAAGAAAGATGACACTCATGACACAGATACTTCAAAATAACTTTAGCTAATCTATATTAAAATGGAAGTTCCATATATAGAAAGCTATGAAGTTAGTGGCATGGAAATTAAAGTATTTCTAACTGTTCATTTATTTGTATACATTATAGTGCATACTTTCTTAACACTAGGTAAACGCTAGATCTACATGTATTATTGAAACAATGAAACTTAAATGAGCTAGCAACTGCTAAATCTGTTATCAACACAAAAGGGAGAACACAAAAAAAATTTAAGCCTTTTGACCTCACGGCAGTTGGAAGTATGCTGTCACTGGAGAAATTACAATTATCAGTCCAGTTACTAAAATTCAACTATTGAAAGTCTCAGTGCTGGTGCTAGCACTCAATGCACTAAAGCTGTAGGAAATAATTTAATCACAGAACCATATTAATATTGCATAGAAACTGAAGAAATCTCAAAAGAAACTCCATGAATAAATCCACGTAATCAATAGCAGAATGATTTCGAGATGAAACCAAACTGGCATATATAATTGAATGTAGTCTTATGTAAAAATGCCACTGTAAACATATCAGAAACATTAATTAATTTAATCCACTCCAAAATCTTTACAGTGACATCAGATAAACTAAATGGTTTCTTTGAATGTGAAAACTCTCAAGTAGTCCCTTATTGCACGCTGTTTAAAAGACTTTTATTGGTACCCTGTTTTTTTTTATTAAACGGTTGTAAATCTTGTACTTCTTTTTAGTTGGGAGGTAGAAGTTCTAAAATTCAAAGCAGACTCAGATGTACCTAGAGAAAATAATCTTACTGAAAGACTTCGGGTTTTGTTTTGTTGTTTTTAAAAAGAACCAGTGAACAGTGATTACATGCATAAAATTCCTTGCTGTGAGAAACTGAAATGTGTAATTTAGTAAGAAACAGATCACGGTGCCTTGGGGAGCATTTGCTCTTTATTTAAAAGCAAATAGAATATATAACGTCCTATTTGCAGCACTATAGATAAAATAAGTAAATCTTGGCCCAAAGACCTATTTTATGATAATGCACTGGGAGAAAATACCTATAACATGGTTTTAGGATATGATTACCTCTCATTAGAAAGACAGACATTCTTTCCTCACAAAATCTGTAGAAGATAGTTTTAAAACTAAGGCTAAAGTTCCTATATTCATCTTCCCTAAAAATGTCCTCATTTACCTAGTACTAGAAACTAACATACATCCAAAAATTTGCAAGTTTTTAGAGTGCTTCATAAATCTTCTTAAAAATGACAGGGAGAAACAGTGCTCTAAATATAAGCCATATTACCTGACTCTTTGCACGGATTCGTATGTGACCCGTTACAGGCGCCTCTGGTCCAAGATGAATTGGCTTTTCAATGCTGACATTTGCAAGTGCATCTTCTCCAAATATGGAACGTGCATAAAGATTGGCCGCCATGAAGCCACAATAACCAGAAAGTGCCTACAGAAAGCAAATTTGAACTCTTTAGAAAGGCCAAAATCCTTTAAACACATTTTACATGCTAGGTTAGCTAGGCAGATATCAGTATTTAACGTTTAAACTTCTTTCTTCACATACAACATTTTGTAAAATGTGAGAATCATGCAATGGGAAGCAGTGGTGGCCTCTTTCTAAAATTAATATTGGAAGATATACAATCCACAGTATTCATCAAGACAAGGTAGGATGGCATTTTATGGTCTGATTTAATGAACGGCAAAATGGTAAAGAAGCTAAATAGTGGCAATAGCTACTATACTTATTTTGGCTACTATACATGTATTAACTAAAAGCTATTATATATATTATATCTTAATAGCGGATAGCTATTTTATATATTTATTTTGCTTTACAACGAAAAGGCTAAACTGGCAAAAGAAAGGTAAATTTTGACAGAGAAGGAAGAAACTTGGAGCTACTGAAAAAAACCTTTATAAGAGCAGATGGTCCCATCAAATCTATACTACAGCTTAGCTACTATGAATTAAAACAGACATTCTGATTTTCTAATTGGGCAAGAAATAGCTAAAGTGATTAAGCAACACAGAATTTTGATAACATTAGTTTGCTTTTACTCTTTTCAGACCACTCATTTAAAAACTTTGAAGTATATGTATTATTTCATATTGCAAACGAGCATCTCTACTAATATTTAACAAATGCTAAACAAATTAAACAATAAAGCACACAAACTAAAAAGGGTGTCTAAAAGTCTCCAAGCAAGTAGCTTACCTTCTCTGGAGTCAGGCATTTCATATTAGTTGACTTCAGTATGTGCTGTAAGTATTCATTTAGATCAATGATATTTGTATTCACTGTAACCTTCAAGAAGGGAAAAAATGGCAATAACTTTAATTAGCACCTCACGCATTTCTGAAATCATCTCTTCTTCAAGGGTTATAAAGCAGGTTACTTGTATGTTTCTCCTTGAGGAACACCACATTCAGTAAGCTAGCTGCACTTCCCATTATGTGGTGGCATCATACGAAGTCTTCATCTCCTGCCATCCACTTGTTACAAGTGAGAATTTTATGTTATTACCATGGTTTCTAAAAGGTATTAGGTGAATATGATACTCTGCTGAACATACAGACTCCCTACAGCAAATAGTGGACTTCTAGTCTGAATACAGTTTATACATTGCCAGAAAAAGAAAAAGCAGTATCTACTCCAAAAGCTTGCTTTTAACCAATGATAAAAATTACTTTTATCTTTCCCTTCTAGCAACAAAGTTCTCTGGGCTGCCTTGGGGTCCTCATATTTAATATTGTGGGTCTTGTTTAAATTGCGTTTTAGCACATCATTTGATTAGTTTACAAATTGTTATGGCTTCACATATCATGTATTAAAATTTACTGTTCACAAGTTCCCTATGAGACACTGAAATCTAATCTCAAGTGAATACACATAAATACATGTAGCAAACAAGGTTACAGTTTGTGTAAAATATCTTCCATTCTGTTTTAATATTTCTATTCTACTCTTAAATTATGTTGCTCTGTTGTATGAGATCACCTCCCTTAAACCCTTTTATAACAGGGCTGTAACTAACAGTTTGGGCACCCTCTAATATTAAGTGTATCCACCATTTTGTTGGTCTTAGGTAGCACCCATAACTGTATGCTACAGCTGTACTGCAAAGTAATAAAATGAAAGATGTCCCTGCCCATGGCAGGGGGGCTGGACTAAATGACCTTTAAAAGGTCCCTTACAACCCAAACAATTCTATGATTCCATGATTTTATTTTTTTTTTTTTTTTTTTTAAATCAACATAATTCAGAACTGGAGAGGCTAAGCACTGTGAATAATTCTGCAGTCTCAGCATAAACCTATACTTGTTGCTATCCCACTTTGAGCCAAAATACACAGCAATCGCCAATCAGTTTGGACATCTTCTGTACAGGAGGTAAGGCTCAATGCACATATCTCTTTTGTAAGAAAAAAACTAGTTATTGCATAACTAAGCTTGTGAAACAGATAAGATAGCAATAAGAATGAGTTACTTGAGGCCAACATCCAATGAGGATGTTGAATGAGATTTGTATACAAGAGGCAATGCTGATGTAGAACAAGAAACAGAATTATACCTCATCAACAAAAAACCCAAATAACACACAAAAAATAAAACTAACTTTGTTTTCCCACTCAAATTCTGCCCACATCTGTCTGAACTCCGCATCCGTGCAAGAAGCAGGCTGGATGTAATCCATGATGTCAATGTGAATATCACTGAGAACCACACAGTTTCTGTCGCTGGCTGCTCCAGAGACATCATACACTGCAATATAAAACACAAACCACCTTAATGTTTAAAAAAGTGCATTTGCACTAAATAGGGTGCTCAGTTACCACCTGCCAGTCAAGAACAGTCAACACTTGCTCAATCTCATTGCTGACCTCTGTCCTCTTCAGGCGCTTTAACCAGTTGCCACAGAACTTTGAGTTAAGTGTATTGGTCTTTCAGGCAAGGCTGCCTAGAGAGACTTGGGTTCAAGTATCATGCTGGCAATCATTCTAAAGGTAGCATGTTCTACTATGATTTTAAGTAAAAGCAACATAATTTTTTTAAGAATCATCACAAAATATTCATACACTGTAAACTATTTTAAATTTCCTCTCCCAGTATGAAGTGTTTTAATTATTTTTGAGCTCATTAAGCAGGTAAGAAAAGCTACACATTAATGTTAATTTTGCACACTGAATTGTTTACTTACCAATATTACCAAAAATTATTCCATTTTCTGTTGAAGCAACTTTGACATTAGCTTTAATGTTTGCAAAATCATGTGGAGCAAGTGTCAGAGGAGATGGTTTTTCCACAAGTTTCAAGTCACCTGCGTAAAGAAATTGGGAGATAGGGATCAGGGAACATTAACAGCACACAACGAGTTTAGCTTTTGTAACATTTTTTATTTTCTTGTCAATCAACTCTAATGTCTACAGAGTTACACTAAATACCACCATAAAGGTAATAGCTGATTTGGAATTTTCTTTGTTTGGTCTTTTTACAGTTTGCTACCTGCAACACAAAATAATTTACCTTACGTTAAAAATGTCAGTTAAAATACTAGTGCATTCAACCAAACCCCACTGAAAACAAATGAAAATACTGACTTAAATGGGCTTCAGATTGAGTCTAGTATTAAATTTTTAACAATCTGGCAACAGTTAATTCTACCTTGTGTTTTAATCTCTGACAACATCATAATACCTAATCCTACAGTCAAGTGTCTCAAAACCAAAGTTCAACGTCCAGTATTACATGCACTAACTTGTTTATAAACAGGTCAAAGTATCACCTTGATTTTGAATATAATTGCTCCCAGGAAACAGTAAGAGATGTATTTTTCCTAATCCTTTAGCAAACAATTTTAAAAGACTCCTCAGTTCTATCAAACTGTGCAATTTGAGAACACAGCTTGAACAGCATCAGCTCTACACACAGGAGTGATGCATCAAGTCAGTTTTTGCAATATATCTGAAGACACCCACTGGGAAATACAGAATTCCACTTTACTGAGCTGATAAATAGAAAAATACAGCCTGTTAAGTAATATACTCATTTTATCTCCATCATTAGTCTGATCAAATGATTTACAGAAGATTAGGAGGAAGGTTATGCCCCTCCAGTCATATTTACATCAATTAAAAGTATGTAATATGTGTTCTCCTAGTATGTTGTAAATATATTTCAACTCCTAACTGCCAAAACAGAAGACAACTAATAGGAATCTGGTTACTGTTCTTGGATCATCAGCTTGGATTATCCCTCCCCAAAAGAAGTTACTGAAGCCTCAGTATTGTTCACAATATTATTCAAGCAAGCCTCTGGTACAGCTGTTGGTACAGGGAAAGGTTTCAGCTGAGTAAATGCAGTATTTAAGTACTTCAGGTTGAATGCAAGAACCACCTAGGGCAGATGGCTTTCTGTTGCCTGACATTTGCTCCACACCAGTTTGGGTTTTGTCCTCTTGCTCTATGATAACAGCACAATGGGGAACAAGTATATCAAAAAACCTGTCTATATTTCAGGAAAAAGGGAGAAAGGGAAATGGAATGCTATTTTTCCAGTGAAAAAAGCATGAAAAAATTAAAAATCTGACTACGGTTTACATCATCAGATAGTATTGTCAGTGCCAGTAGAGAGGCTTCCATCTTTTGGAAGAAAAAAATGTATTTTTAAAGGCATTCAAAAACATCCTTTCAAAATAGCAACTAGCTGGCATAAGTTTGTAAGTATTTAGAAGTGTTTCAGAAACTCCTTACAACTGGGTGCCAATGCCCAGCACCTCACTGCTGCTTTCTTTTCCCCAGTACTCCCTACCTAGCGTAGCTAGTTCTAGCGTGCAGTTCTGCAGAGTATCACTGGTCTGGTTGACCACAAGCACATCCAGCACAATGTCGTACTGATTGACGTGGACATACGCTTCTGCATAGACAGGGTCCGAGAAACCTGTCAGTTGAGTAACCTGTGAAAGAAAAGATTTTAAGTTTTTTTCTTTTCATAAACCAGTTTAAAACATGGAATCATGTCAAACAATGACAAAAAATAAGAATAAAGTACAATTAAGTCCATTACTCTAATATGAGCCTCCAAATCAAGCAGGTGTACAAAGAGCTTTTAATTTCACTGAACTTACTAGTAAGAAAAAAGGAAAAAAATAAAAAGAAAATTGGAAATAACACTGCAAAAAATCACCACAAGTTTTGTCTGGAAAATAGTATTTAAAGAAGTTGTGATGTTTAGGAAGTCTAAAGTTAATGCATAAGTCTTCCAAAATAAACAGATTTCATTGATTTATAGCTAAACACATAGTGACTGTCTGTATTATTCATACATATAAATTTTAACTTCCTTCACATGTCCTTTTGCATACACACTACAATTATAAAACCCTTCCAGATTAAATGTATTCTGAATTCATGTGTTCCAAAAATATGGACTGTAATACTATTTATTTTTAAAAAGATGAGCAGGACAAAGAAATGCTGACTTAAAATGAAAAGGTAACTTTAAACAGTAAAAAGAATTCATCCAGACTTTCAAAGAATAAAAGTCTGGTTTTTTTAACTCTAACTAATGAATGAATCATGGTATTTCTTCTCTTTGGACTGTCTCTGCATGTCCTGGTATCCAGCAACAAAAAAGGTATAAGAGGCGAAACAAGGATGCACTGCACTTGGCAATAGGATATGGCAGCTAAAGAAAGAAAGGAATTCTTAATCACTTGTGACATCCCTTCTCTCCTCCCTGTGAACCTTACTGTGCTCTTCAGACCAGCAAACTATCTTAAGTTCTTTTCCACATCCCACAAGCTCAGCAGTCTCCAAGTCTCCTCCTTATTCTTCCTCTCCCACATGAAAAAGGTAACAACTTTAAGCACAAGGGCTTTTCTCTTTCTCCTGATCCTAATCAGGGAATACCTGGGTCTTTCCAATCAACCAGCATAGCCTGGTTCATCAGTTCCAGTCTGTGATTCCCAAAGCTGATTCTGTGCATAAGCAGCACAAAGTGTATATAATTAAAACACCGACTTTCACGTTACCTTATTAAGTTTGGACGCAAGAGGATCAGCAGCCTCTTTCCTCTGTGTGTTTCCCATTGCTGCAAGAAGGCTAAGCTGAAACTGGTCTTCTTTTGAGCTCATTTCATTTTTAGCAGTAAGCTGCATGAAGGAAATAGGATCGTCTGGCTGAACCGTCACATTCCTCTTCTCAGATTCTTTCTGCAGGAAGAGAAATATTCAAGAATTCACAATGAATTCCATTCCTTAGCACAGAAACACAGCCAAATAACGGCTGACTTACAGAGTCAAATGGTGACATTTCTCGGACCAGCTTGGATGTGAACTTCCATAAAAATCTCCAAGTGCTTATTGTTACACACTTATAATAGCTCACCTTCTGGGAAAGTTTCTCCTCTTCTAGCTTGGCTGACAGCATATGAGAGAGAGACTGCCTGCATTCTTTGTTGAAAATATCATTCATGAGAGGAGAACATTCTGACAAAACTTTCAGACACAAGGAAATACGATCCACATCATCATCTGTAATTGGCTTCTTGGGAAGAGAGGACTTTCCCAAATGGAGGATAGTGGCCATCAGCAGCATAGCTTCAGCAATAAAGGACTGAGAAGGAGGACAAAGGAAAGTGAATGGAAGGAGGTTATTGCATTTTACACAGCTTTACAGAAATGTGTATTTCTGACTTATTTAAAAAAAGGTGCACATTAATCAAATCACAAGATCTCTAAACAGACACAGCTGCTCACTCACTCACTTCCCCCATGTTGGGATAGGGAGGAGAATTGAAAACAAGTAAAACTTCTGGGTTGAGATAAGAACAGTTTAATTGAAAATAATAACAATAACAACAACAATAATAAGTAAGATATCAAAAAGAGAATGAAATATAACCCAAGAAAGACAAGTGATGCACAATGCAATTGCTCACCACCTGCTGACCGATGCTTAGCCAGTCCCTAAGCAGCAATACCCCCCTGGCCAAGTCCCCCCAGTTTATATACTGGGCATGATGTCACATGGTATGGAACACTCCTTTAGCCAGTTTGGGTCAGTTGTCCTGGCTGTGTCCCCTCCCAACTTCTTGTGCCCCTCCAGCCTTCTTGCTGGCTGGGCATGAGAAGCTGAAATATCCTTGACTTTAGACTAAACACTACTTAGCAACAGCTGAAGACATCAGTGTATTATCAACATTCTTCTCATACTAAACCCAAAACATAACACTATACCAGCTACTAGGAAGAAAATTAACTCTATCCCAGCCGAAACCAGGACAAAACCAAGCAGCATGATTAAAGACTATCTAGGTAGAGTAGCTGGAGATCAGTAGGCCCTGTTTGTGGCCCAAATTATTATCCAATCACATAACTGGCACTTCACTTTGGACTTAACCCACTTTGCATCTGTTTAAAAGAAAAGAAGCAACAACCAGCTCTTTTTTGCAACTATAGTGAAAACACAATGGATGACTTACATTTTGTTTCTTCTTTTCTTGAACTAGTGACACATATCGCAAAGCAATCTTAGTTAAAGTTGTAGCAAGGGAAGCTGCAACAAAGAAATCGCCATCAAGCAGGAATCCTCGTAACGGAGGTCTGCAAAGACAAATTATAATCAGAAAGCTAGTTTTGGATGACATGCTTTAGCCTACTTATCTTCATACTGTAACATCCATACTGTACAAAAAAAGCAAGCTTGAAAGGTCTCATAAGTTTGTTGGGGTTTTTTTTCCTCTAGAAGTAATTTTCCAGATACAGAGATAGTCACATGGCCATTTCCACACAGAATAAGGAGGGAAGTGAAAAGTGTAATGTATAACCTCATTGTAGCTCTGAGATGACAACGACTAGTTGAGATGAAGCAGCCCATCTGCAGTAATTAAGGAAATACAGCAATTGTTCTAGCTACCAATAAATTACAGCAAGTATTAAATAGTGCAAGGTGATATTAAGAAAAAAAAAGTTTTAATCTAAAGGCAACATCTCTGTATCCAATTAAAATTGTGAGGGGACTTTATGTATAAATTAAAGAATCACTGAGAATTTAGGATACCGTAATTAATAATGTCTTTTTTGAGTCGCAATAAGCTTTGATTACAAATCCTAAGCAATTAGGCAACTTCCTATCAGATACCATCTACTTGGGATAATACCTTAAAACAGTAAACTACCTCAACCACTAAACTCTGCGTGAGAGAGAATACCACTTAAAAAAAAAAAAATTAAAAAAAAATTAACCAAGTCACTCCTGGCCTAGTGTGAAATCTTAAATACCTATCTTCTTCCTTTTTGGCAGGTCGGGAACTACTGAGAGCACTTTGTGTTGCATAAGTGCCCATCTCTGTCACCAGTTTTTGGACTGGACCCACAGACACCTCTTCTTCAGGTTTTAGCTCACCAGCTTCCTTTTTGATTTCAGATTCCACTATTGGGATCTAGAAACAAACAGGAAATAATTGTTACAAATAATATCAAAAAGATATTTTTGTTCTGCAGAAGGTTTTAATACAACTTATCTGCATTGTTAAGGTTTTTATAAATAAGGTCAGTTACAGTGCAACAGTTTTGAGGGAATTTGAGGAGATAGGCAGATGTTGAAATCTATACAGAAGCCTCCTACCCATGCAATAAAGCTCACATTGCACAGGTTGTCTTAAATCCCTCTCAGAACAACCCAGACTTAAAGCACTCTTCCTTTGTTAGTGGATATAATTAAATCGTATCTTAAAGCTGCCATAATTTTCTGAAATACAGAATTTCTCATCTCCCCTCTTAACAGATATCACTTATTCTCAGTATATGCTAGCTTTGGGTATGCTGCTTTAAAAAAAAACCACAAAAAACCAACGAATGCAAAACCCTAAATAGTTTTTACTTTAGATATCCTGTGCACACACCATTACATATCATGCATACTCAAAACACTGTTGCATCTTACCTGATTTTTTTTTTTAAAATCTTTCTCTTAGAAAACACACTGCATAATAGTAAGTAAAACCACAAAGAGCTAGCCTAACAAAGTAAACACACCTCTCCAAGTGATCTGCGAACTTCCGTCATGACACTTTGTATATCTTCCTTTGTGCTGCAATATTCTCCAAGGATCCATAAAGCTCCTCGGTAAATCCTAAGACAAGAACAGTAACTTGAGTCATGCTTTCATGATATACTAAAATCAGCATCAAGGGAAGTGATTTATGGTCAGGAGGTAAAGGCCAGTCTTGACAAACTTAAAAGGAGGCAACTGACAAAAAGCAAGTTTGATCAAAAGCAACCATCCTTTCAGCCTTAATAAACTAATGAACAAGTCTATCAAATGAGATATATTCTCTGCTACAAATTTATTCCCATCTGTGTTAATACTGATATTCAAGAAATTAAATTTCATTATGATCATAATGAAATAACTACTGTATGTGAATAAAGTCAGCTGTAATTTCACCAGTTAACTGAGACAAACTAACTTTTCCTTCATACAGGAGAAAATGAGAAACAAGAACATAAATGAATATTAGGGAAAAAAACAGCAAAGCTTCAAAGTTTTTTTTTTCCCCACTTAATGAGATAACAATGGAGATAGGATTCAGAGTTTCCTGTGTATTGGAAGAATGACACAGTGTTGTCTTGCTACAGAGAAGTTCTCATATGACTTAACCTTTGCATATCCACCAGAAAAGCAAGTTTTTAGAGCCCTGAAAAGTACTAAAGAAGCTTTGCAGATTGCAGTCTATGTCAGAACAGGTTTTCTAATAAATGTACAGTAACTACTTCCAGTTGCCTACGAGTGCAAATTCCTGCTGCAATAATCCCTTAGTAACTCTGTTTTAACAAATATATCACTTTAGAGTTGGACTTCATCAACAATGCTTCTAGCAAGTAGAAATACAATTATCAATTGCACCATAAAAGTGAAATTTGAATTTATTTTCTTCATTCAATGCAACAAGCACCCAATATATCTTTTGCACAAGGAGGCAAGAAGGAAGCGGTACCTAGAAATCATCTACCCCCAAAATATCTCAGCTTCAGTTCTTCTTTGCATGTGGGTTGCAAGGATTTTGGTACATATTTAATGAGAATATACATTCAATGCAAGTAAGCCACAGGGTGCTCCAATGTCTGTTTCATATCATATTTCGGACTCACTTGACAGATTTAAT
This sequence comes from Buteo buteo, assembly GCF_964188355.1. Lineage (NCBI taxonomy): Eukaryota > Metazoa > Chordata > Aves > Accipitriformes > Accipitridae > Buteo > Buteo buteo. The sequence continues at coordinate 17,329,104 of NC_134186.1, read as the reverse complement.
AGCATGAAAGACTTCAAGCATCTTCTCAACAATAAGAGGTCTGAGGTTATCAAATCGCTGGATCGCTTCCCGCACAAACTCCAAGACATCAGCAGCTGCCGCTTCATTATTATCGCTAAGGAACTCCATCAGCTAGCACAAAAGAGTGAACATGAGGACAAACAGCAGCACGGCTAAGTTTGTACAATAGTATTTTCCTTCTACATTCAGAAAAATAAAACTGCACATATATCTCCCATTAAACAAAGCTGAAGTCAATCAACGTTAAGTACACACCAAACAATTACCAATTATCATAATCCCAAAGTTGTTTTCTAACAATACAAATTATTGCACTTTTAAATAAAGGTACTCTTCAGCTCGTGTTCTTCAAAAACATTTAAAAATAAAGTCTCAGAAGACAAAAAACTACAGCATCAAAAGTCCTATATTTCTTTAGGGATTAAAAATTGTACTGCTTCATGTGAGGCCACTGTTAGAAACACCTCAGCTTCAGTTATTCTCCAAGTTTTGGGTATAGCCAGAACATATTTAATGACAATATAATTAAACATTTGCATACCACTGGAATAACATTCGCAGCCATATCTGGAAACCGAACACTACAGGAATGCAATGTACGAACAAGCAGCTGTCTATACTTGTCTGTATCTTCATGCTCTGTCACATTATTAGTTTTAATCACTTCCTTCTTCAGAACAATCACAAGCTGCAGAAAAGATCAAATAAATTTGAAGAAAGTCTCATATTTTCCCAAAGAATAAAAAACAGTGTAATGAAACAAAAGTAATATATATTTTACCTCCTCCACATTTCTTGAAGAGACAAGATCCAAAGCCAGTTGAAGGGTTTTTTTGCGCACTTCTAGATCTGGGGTACTCAACACTCTGAGGATGTCCATAACTAGATCCTGAAACAACAACAAAATGGTAACTACTTTGTTGCTTTAAATGACTGCCTTTTCATACAATTCTAATTTTCAGTCCTCAATGATTTTCAAAGACTTTCTAGATACATAATATATGATCTACTGACAAACAAGCACAATATCCTAGGCATAGGAACTTCACAGTGTTCATTTAATACATTCTACATTTACATGAAAGTCTACCATGCAAGCTACATCATTTAGCCTTATAATTAAGGCAGCACTTGCCATTGTTAATTCTTATACACACAATAGAAGTAGCAAGTCATAAACATAAAAGTCCATCCAATATGTTTTTACTAAAAATGTACCAACAGAAGATTTAAACTTCAGAAGTACATTTTTCCATACATCACAACACCCAAAAGTTTCATTTAGGAAAGAAAAGGCTTCAATAAGCTTGCAGGAAAAGAGATAGCTCACGTACCTGTAACACTCGTTCATGAGAGGGATGCTCCTTTAATTCAATCAACCGATCCAAAACAATCAGTTTCACATTATTATCACTTTCTTTAATAATCAAATCTATGTAGCATTGGGCAGCTGCCTAAAATTAAAAGGATCAAAAACATTTTTTAAGAAATGAAGAGGAGAAACTGGCAAATTTTCAGAGAAATTCACGAAAAGACACCTTCTACGTTACTAATAAAGCAACTACTCAGAGTTGGCACGGAAATGAACCTGAGAACAGACTTCAAAGCTTTCTGGTCCACTGTAGACATCAATTCCACCACATTATAAAAATGACACAGGAAGGCTCACAATGGCATCAACTTACAATACACAGACTTGATTTCAAATTCAAAGAAAGTCATAAAGAGATAAATTTCCTGGCATGCTTTGGGTCAGCTCTTAAGTACACAACAGGGCATGAAAACCAATTTAAAATAGTTACCAGCGTTAGCCTATCTAGATATGGTTTTAATAACAGCTTCTGTGAACAATATTCCTACTCAACAAAAATGACTACACTAAAGCAAGAATGTTGGAATTAATAGTCCTCCTGATCTTTTGACACTACTATTTACATTGCTTTTACTTTAAATCTAGACTTGCATATTCTATTTTTGAAATTTCCATACAAGTTCAAAATTTCTGTGTAATCTCAAATAATCAGCTGTATAAACATAAATCTAGGAAGCCAAGATCAATCAGTAATCAACGTAAATCTTCACTGCTTTCTGTTTCCACCCTGGTCTGAAAAGAGTAATATCTATGAGTAAAGAAAGTCACTTAATCTCTGCAAATCTTCAGCTTTAGTCTGCTTTAAGTATGCCCAAAAGATTGCAGGTTGGTACCAACTATTGTACAACAATTTGCACAGTATTCAAGCTTGTCTCCCACCAAAGCGACATGAAGTCCACTAGCCGAAGGTCTGCAAAATATAGTCTCAAGTCTTTTTTTTGTGACCAGTTTTAAGAGATATTTTAAGACAGTGTTTCACATGTGAAGTGTTAAACACTCCATATTACTAAAGCCTTCACTCTTTCGAAGTATGAACATACAGTATACAGTATTCATTCTAGAGCACTAAAAGCTACTGAAACATCTGAAAACATCACTTTTATACCTTGATTGCTGTTGGTGCACTGGAGAGCGTAACTAGAGTACCTGCAGCTTCATACTTCACTGCAGGACTCGATGACTGCAGTAAGTTGTAGATGCAACGAATAAACCGAGCTCTCTCTGATGGATTCGCATGACAGACCTAGGTAAGAACAACGCATAGTTGGCACATTAAAAAAAACCAAGAAAATAACAATCATATAGCTTAACTGCTCCATTATCTTACAACAAGGAGAAAATTAAGCAAAAGGTGACAACCTTTTCTAAGGATAGGAAGTGTCATTCACAGTTGTAAGAATCTAATTACAAAAGCTATTAAAAAGCTATTATTGAGGATTCTATGCAATACTACAAGGTCTTAAAATCTCAGATCAAAAGGAAGGGCATAGCCTCTACTAGCTTCTGTAACAGATGCCCTGCTCATGCCCATGAAGAACAGTCTGATAATACACAGTCCACATTGCAGCAAATCAGGTGAGACATATTGCTCTATACTGTGCACACTTGAACGGTTTATTGTTTCAAGAGACAAATCTTATTCAGCTCTACTAAACAATGACATATTCCTGACATGGACTAAATGCTAGCTGTAACGCTTTTCCAGCAACATTCTATCCCTTTTAAAAAGCAGTCTAATATAATCTAACATGTACGTTTATTTTAAATGTGCCACAACATTTCCCTTTTACCTTATAGATGAGTTCAACAATAACCAACTGCAGTATGTCACCAAACGTCTGGACTTGGTCAATACAGGTACTCAAATAATCCAAAGCTCGATCCTATAAAAACAAAAGATAAATTATTCTAAATTATTCTGAGTCTGCTCACTCAGCTATATTTTAATTCAAAACACATTTTAAAAATCAAAATACAAACAAGCATATATTCAACCCTTCAACTTGAAATTTTAAATAATTTACAAAAACATTGTAAACATGAAGAACAAATTAATCCATTCTGTCTATAGATAGCAAAAAGAGAGACAAAACTAACGGTAATCAGGCACAAAAGGCAATTGACTGTAGAGCAAATAATCCAAAATGCTAAACAGAGATTGCCATTTCTTTCTCATATGACTACAAAAGCTATAAAACAGTAGGTAATGGAGCACTTCTCAGTCTGGTTAAGCTCATTTGGCAAAACTAACTACAGTTTTCAGCACCAACACATGCCTTCACCAAATACAGAAATTCTCCTTTAATATGAAAGCAGCACTAAAGACCTACGTTAACTTTTACAGTTACCAAATATTCCACAAATGGGTTAACACTACCACATATTTTTTTTATGAATATAAATAGTTTATACTACCAACAAACTACCAGCTAGTTACCTGGCACATTTTCAAGTATTTAAACTAAACGAGTTTGAGGACAAGTATCCTTACCTGATCTGCATGAATTAGCATCATAAATGCATTTCTTTTGCAGCTTGCATCTTTCTCATTCACCAAGAAATCATGGATCAGTTCAGGAGCATCAGGTATAAGATGTTCAAAATTTCTTTAAAAAAAAAACCAAACCACATAATTAAAAGAACTACTGGTAAGGAGTAGAACCTAAGGTTTAAGCCCATATCCTAAAGACAAGCATTTACAAAAATTCAAAAAGAGCAAAACAGTGATACGTAGCTTTTGTGTAGCTATTTGAAATTGTGAACAGACTCAAGGAGCTTTAAAAAAATCACTTCTTATCATGACAGCTAAGACATTACCCCATCAATGATTTCTGTTTAACAGTAACATTCAGCCACACTGTTCAGGTAACAACTGCAATAATGTTTAGCATATAATTGCAGTACATGAAGAACCTCTTGCTTCAAATAAATTTATATATGCATATTCCTGCAGGGATTCTTCTGTATTTATGGTTGTGGACAATGATTATTATTAATAATGTTTAGATCATTAAGAAAGGCATCTGCCCATAAAAATTAACCTGCAATATAAGGGCCTCAGTCATATTTAAGAATGCAGCAGCAGTACCTTTTGCTTTTCCAAAGAAGTCCGTTAGATATGAGGAGAAAAGCAAACAAACAAAAAAACCCCAAACACCACACCAGTGATTGATAAATGTTTATGAGACCTCAAAAACTATCCAGATAACTAAAGCAAGCCATGGTCTTCTGCATTCACAACTTTAAGTAGTTTCTGGCATTTACCTATAAATCGTGTAAATTGCAAGAACTGCATTTCTGCGCACATAGCTGTGACGATGTTCTAGACATGCACGAATGGCTGGCATCAAAGGCTCCAACAGTTCTGCTTCTTTCAGCTTACAAAGAAAACGGAGAGTAGAGCCTCGGATAAATTCATTTGGGTGCTGAAGATCCTAAAATCAACAAGAAACATATTTGAAATGCCAGACTCTTCAGCCTAATTGTTAAGCTCAGATGAATGCACTTGCTAGCCTTCTCCCACACTCAGCTTTCCCATGGTACCAGTTCCCAACATCCACAATGACACCTCCCTGTCTTCTTATGAAATACCTTCTTAAAACACCGCTGTCCCACAATACTTAAAAACTTCTATTTCTGTGTAGTAAAACTTACAAAGGATTTTTTTTTCCTGCATTGTATGGGTTTTCTCTGATTACTAGGGCTGTGAAAGGTCACCCTGCAGGCATTCCTGCACACTGGATACTAACCTCTGGTGTATATTAGTTCATTTGCTTCCTACCCATTCCCAAAGAAGTTGAAGGGCCTTATTATCTTTGTGAAGGAGTGTCCCAAATACACCACAATGAAGTCATCCCCAAAATAGCATCCTTTTATGACCCATGGCTTGTCCCAAGACACTATGAAGATGGTAGTTAGGTTACCCCTCACCTTTGAGGTCCACTGACTTGGAAACAAAGAGCACTAAATTTTTGTTAAGTCGTAATAGTAAAAGAACACATAGAAATTCCTTGGTAGTAGGTCTGCTGGTTATCTACAATTATCCAGCTCTGAAGCAGTGAGACATAATGGTTAGGAAGGAAATGCTGAGCATAAACCATTTTCAGATTTATTAAATAATGCAAAATTATATACTTTTTAGAAAGATCCAGTATAGTAATATAAGCAATGAAATAAACAATGGGCTACCTTTCTGTATGCGTCGCATACAAGGATCATTTCTTGCAAAAGCCTGCCATCTGGAGTGGTCTTTGGCACTATCTCCCAAAAGACAAGCAGCAGTTTTTTGATGGTATGATCTTGCAGAGGCAGTACAAAACGTATAATGGTCATCAGAAGCCCAGGTAGCTTTTCACCATTCAGAATCATAATGATCACTTTCTTCAAGGCCTCCGTCTTCAACTTGACATCTCCTTTTTCTAGAGGAGGAGGAAATGAAATCAGGAAGGCTAACATGTCACAGTTAGTTTAACAGGAGTACTGATCTTCAGTGCCAGAAGATACAACCCCCCTCTGAAGGAGTGCAACAGAGCATATCAATAAAATTCACACCCTTACTTCTACTAAAAGGATAAAGAAGAAGTAAGAGATATTGAAAGAATAAGCACAGAGTTCAGACTTAATTCTAGGATCAACGTATTGTAATTAACTGAGTTCAACAAATATCACGACTGTTTCAATGCTTAAATTTAAACAGCCTTTTATACCAGGATACTACAATGCACTCTGATGTCATATGTATATTAATTACTAACACTGACATTTCTGCCAGCAAGATACAGCAGTGCACTGAACAAGTGATAAGACAACTTGTTGCTTATCACTGCATCACTTAAATCTGCCTGAGCCCAAACAGATATTACTTCAAACAGAAAGACAGAAAAAGATTTCAAATTTTAGCACAGACTGGGAGGGGGAGGGGAGGAAACCAAACCACATAAGATAAATATCATGAAGTTTCTCAAAACACAGCAGAGGAATGTACACATTTTAAAAATAAGCAGAACAAAATAAACATCAAATTGACTTGATTGAGTTTATAAAATGTAAATAACATTCTAGGAAAGGCACAATAAGAGAATATGAGAATAATTCAGGTAAGATGGAGTATCCTTCAAATCATTGTCCATTACTTGCCTAGGTCATTTTTTAAGCTGATTTCAGAAGGTGGTTCTGAATCCATCGGAACATTGATTAACGTGTAACACACATTCTCTGCAGCTGTCATGGTTCTTGGTTACAAAAGTTTTCTCAGTGGAAGAATTATTTTGACACAAATATCAGACAACCTAAAAAACAAGCAAAGCAAGCTATCCCAAAGTTAACAGATTTTATTAACAAACAACACAAAAATGTTTTCTAAACTGACTTAATGATTTGAAAGGATTGCTGGGTTTCTTGAGAAGCCTTCTCCGTTTTCTGTTACACTAAAATATTCCTGTTAGTACCAAAAAATTAAGAGCATGAAATTTCCCAAAGACAAAAAAAAAAAGTAAATTAAAGAAATCTTTCCACTACTTAGGCACAATCAGAAATAACTGAAATGTATGGGCACCTGACTGTAGCGCAATAGATGCAGCAGCTTTTCCCTCATCTACTAACCCCCGCTCCTGATCCTGGCTATATATTCCCACTATCTTCCCTGCAGTTCTGTGCCTCCCTCCAGCTGAACTGACCAGAGCTGCAAAATCAGCAAAAAAAAAGGGAAGAGTATTTGACCTGTTTAACAAGTTGAATCAGCCTATGAAGGAAGCTTTGAAGATGAGCATGAGATCCAACAGAGCAGAAACCCAAGGATGGGAGAAAAGACAACATGGTGGAGAGGGAGGCAGGACTGCACTTTTACTTGCCAAGGATGCTCAGACCAGATCAACTCTAGCGTCTAACTGCTCCACTAAACACTAGTGAGGAAAGTCAGTATTTTTATAATAAAAAGTACAAGAAAGCTACAGTTCTATCAAAGCTGCTGTGTGGCTGACAGTTCCAATAATGAAATTAGCAATTAAGCTCAATCCTCATTCTCATGTTTGCTTGTTCCTTACATAATAGGCATCTAAGATCAAATCAATCTTTTTACTCCATTTCTTAAGTAAGGAAAAACGCTCAAGTTTGAGCTTGCTCAGTTAATACTATGATACCATACTGACAAGCACAGTATAGAAAATTGTTACTCTCTGTTACATGAGCAATTCTGTATTTTCTACAGAAAATGTGTCAAAAAATTTACAGAAAAATTACTTTCTCTGTGCTTTTATTGCTATTCATTTTCTGGAAGTCTTCGACTGAGTTTAACAAATCATTAAAACAAGGAAGATGCTTTATTACTTTAAAGTATGATAGTACACATCAGTCAAATATCGTGTAAAAGCACACTTGTTTTATATTACTAACTAATAACAGAACGAACAGAACTGAAAAAAGTTATCCCCGTCAAAGGTCATGATTTACATAAAGATGAAAACACTAAACTCTCCAACTCAAGGCTATGCTTTCACCACTGATCACTTTTCCTCTACATTCAATGATCTTAAGCAGAGCCATACCTCTGTGACATAAAGCCTTCAATAACACGCCAGTTTAAGAAGTTATCTGCACAAACAAATTTTGAAATGCAAATCCTGTAAACTCTCCACTCCTACCTTATTTTTGAAGCAGTAAGAAAAACAAACAAAATCCAACCGACCAACAAACAGCCATTCCCAGCCTGGTTAAAAGCACCACCCCACAAATAGCTCTGAGGAAAGAGAGGGAAGGCGGTACATGGAGTTGCAGCATTTGAAGGAAACGTGAGACACTACACAAGCTGGTCCTGGGTCCAAAGTCCCTTTTCTCATCCAACAGGCACCTAGAGAACCTGAGGCTGAACACTGAGCAGGTAAGTTGTGCTAACAGGGGCTGCAGCCTCTTTCTACACAAGAGAACACCACAACTAAAACAGTAGCAGAACTACTACCCGAAAAAATAATTGCAATACATTTTTTTTTTAAAAACACCTCTTTCTGTTATGAATTCTATATTTAAGGATCAGATCCTTCAAGCTCGTTGCTTACAAATATCTACATAAACAACTCCTGCTCATTTTTAGAAATATAACTATTTTCTTGCCTCAGCAGCAGCTTTTTGCATACTTTTTCCATACTGTTGGCCAGAACTCCTGCCTCAACGCCCTGCAGCTAGCAGCTTCATCTCCAATAGTGACTTACACAGACCATAAAGGAGATCTTTGCAAAAAGTAGACCAGGTATCTTTACTCACACAAAGATCTCAACTGCTCCAATTCTCTCAAAAATCACAGCCACACAGGTCTCCGAAGCATGAAAACATGGAGTGTATTTTAGGCTCTGAAAAGCAGCAGTGAAAAACAACTCTCCTAAAATGCAGAGCTGGGAGACTTGGCAGGGAGAACCACCACCGGGTCTTCCTCCTCGCAAGGCACCAAGCCTTGAAATCAGAGTTTAATCTTACGGAGAATTCCCACAGACACAGAAGTAGGTGCTACTCTGCTTCTTCAGCAGTAAGATTTCTGAGAACCTGTACAGGAAATTGAAAGTTACACAGTTTATACAACGCAGGAAGACAGAAGGCCACACCTGCTCTCCAGCTACATCCTTGGGGAGCCTTATGAACTGGGGTACCTTAGGAACCAAAACCCTCAGAAAGCACAGTTTTATTGATGCACGACCTACACCACAAAACGTACCAACGTTTATTAAAAAATTTCGAATAAATGTATAGCCAGTTTAGGGAGATTTTCCTCTTAATTTTCCAGCTGACTACTTTTCGCTTAAAACGCCTGCCATTTTTAGCTACGAGTTAAAACCTGAAATATTTAGATGCCACCGTTCGCCTGCCATTCCCCCGAATGCAAATTCTGGGAGCTACACCGCAACACCACAGCACCTCTCGGGGAGGCCCCGCCACAAAGGCACCCCAAACGGCGAGGCGGCCCGCGGCTCCCCGGTAGCGGTGCTGGGGGCTCCCGCAGGGGAGAGCCCCCAGGAATTGGCCGGCGGGGCCGTGAGGCCTCGGGCCTGCGGGCCCCACCGGGGCGGCGGCGGCGGCACCCCCGCGGCCCCCCCACCCCACGCTCCCCCCCCCACCCCAGCGAGGCCGCTGCTCCCCCGGCGCAAGGCTCCGTACTCGGTGGCGTGGCGGCCCGGCCCGGTCGAGTCGGGCCCGCTGCGGAGCTCTGCCCGCGGCGCTCCGGCGATGGCTGACGTGGAGCCGCTCCTTCCCCAGGCCACATCGATAGTACGGCGGCCCTGGCGGGACACGCCTCTCGCCCGCAACGGCAACGCGAAAGGGGCGGGGCCGCCACCGGCGGCCCCGCCCCTTTCGCGTTGCCGTTGCGGGCGGGGGAAAAAGGCTGCGCGCCGGACCGCCACGAGGGCGGGGGGAGGGGCTTCCGCCTCTGACGTCACGGCCCCGTGAGAAGCAACGTCAGCGCTGCGGCGGGGCGGGTTTTTCCCGCGCAGGCGGGAGGGTGGGCTCAGGAACCCTGGGGACAGCTTCGGTAAAAATAGTGATAGGAAGAAAATACACCCCCCCCAAATAAATAAGTAAATAAATAAAGGGAGGGGGGAAATAAATAGAAAAAGAATAGGGGAAAAAATTAAATGGAAAAAGAATAGGGAAAAAATTAAATGGAAAAAGAATAGGGGAAAAAATTAAATGGAAAAAGAATAGGGAGAAAATAATACTAGAATAGAAAAAAATAGAAAAAATAGAAAAAATTAAAACCAGCTTATCTAGTGCTTAAAACCAAATACACAGCCCTGATGATATTATTTTGATACTTCCAAGACTGAACTATTTACACGGAGTCAATACAGCATTTAAAGCCTGTTCAAAACAGCACCATGCTTTATTTATTAATAAATACAAGATTCAAGTTTTAGGCCTTTTTTTAAGTACATTGAGCAGGGTATCAAGCCGCTATCCGAGTCCACCACAAAAATTTGTTTCTTGTCCTTTGCAATGTATTCATTAGTGACAACAATTAAACAGAATGATCCAACATGGAAAATGAAAAATATAACGCTGAACTCATTTTGCTTAAAATACAGCATCACACCCATTTTGCACCTGGGAAGCACCAACTCACCGGGCTTCCCTCCCAGACATCCCTACAGAAGTCGCTGTTGGTCTCCAATTTTGGGGCATTCAGCTTGAATCCCGTCGGGCATGAGGCACCCCTCAGTCAGAGCGTGCAGAACAACCTGCCGGGACCAAAGCCCGGAGAGCCCGTTTGTTCAGCAGCAATGCAGAAACTCCATAGCTCAGGGGACCTGTAATAGGAATGTTACATGCTTCCCTCGTTACTTCAATTTAGGCCATTAGTCAGCTAAAAGCCCTTTGCTACCCCACAGCTGGCTGATGGCTCTAAAGGAAGAAAGTGATTCATTTTGGTTCCACAGGAGCTGGGGTTTACTAAAGCGGAGGACTCAAAAAACCAAAACACAAGCTGGTTGGCAGCTTCACGCTTATTCAGCATATGATGTTTCTGGTAAACACTCATAACCAGAAATGATGTCTTTTCAAGCTGAGTTTGAGACAATGATTAGACAACATGGGGAAACACGCTGCATCCTATTTGTTCCACAGCTATGTTGTAGTTTTGTAGGCATGTTAAAGTCCTCTCAGTTCAACGGTTTCCAAGAGCACCATGTTTATATACCATAAGTAAAAGCTCACATTGACAAATGGTCAAACACATGCTGGCACCTTGATATGACAGAAGTATTTGAACAGGTGTTTGTTCAGATTAAAAAAACCAAACCCACAGCAGATTCCAAGAAAGTGATTTATTTCCACTTGTCCTTACAAGTTAAAGACAGTATGCTTTTCATTAAAAAACAGTATCATGTACTATTTAGAAAATGATTACACCTTTCTTGTCAAAGAAAATACAACCAGTTATGACCTCCTGTCTATCTTTTAAGGATAGGTGGGTTGGTTTCTTTCTTTTTTAAGAGTAATCCTCAGAATGTATCAGCAGAAAACGCATATAGGTGAGGGTAAAGTTACCAGCAAATGGATAAACGTTCCTGTATAATTAGACATACATTAACACAGAGGAACTCATCCACCAACTAGTGCTCCATGGGCTCCTCTGCTTTTTCTGCAGGTTCATCAGCAGGCGGAGCAGGCTTAAAGAGAGAAAAAAAATATATATTATAGAAGGGCAAAAAACAACACATGACGTATCAGCTTTATCCTGGATTGAGCATCACTAATGCATCAATGCAGCTCATGTCAGCAAACAGCTTACAAAGTAGCATTATCCAAATTAAGCACAGAGCAGGACAGAGCTGGTAACCAGGAGACTAAGGAGGCATCCTGGGGCAGGCATGAGAAACATGTAGCCACTTCAGTTGCAAAAAAATGAAAGGCAGTACTTGATCATAGATAAGGAAAGATGACTTTGGAAGGCCCATCACCAGTTCAGCATAAACTGATTTAATAAGCATCTTAGTCTGTGGCTAAGATTATATGGTTTTCACGTACTAACTTCAGATTTTAAAGTCACGTTCCTAAAACTCTACTAGAATAGTACACTGTTAAATGCTGTGAACACAAATGTGATAGGTCATTCATCACGTAACGTTGTCTTTCAGCAAAGCCTATTTATTTATATCTAAAACACATACCTTTCTCTGTGGTCTCTCCTCAAGACCTTCTAGGAATGGTGCTACGTCATCATCGTCATAGATGGTAAACTCCATGTCTTTGCCAACAATTCCAATGGAAACATTCTGTTAAGCAAAGTTTTGAAAGAAGTGAGAAGCATTTTTCTGCTACTAACTCTGTGGCTTTATAGCTTTCGCCTGTGAAACAGATGAAAGTTTCCTCCCATGACAAAGAGACTCATTTTGCTGTTTGTGTCTGCTTAACGAAAAAAGGAAATTTTGAGACTCCTCTTTGGTAGATTGTACTAAAAAAGGAAAGGTAGGCAGATTTACTCCCTACAAAAGCTATCATGTTTCAAAATCTTGTAAGTAAAACTACTTTTCAAGTATTTCAATTTCTTTCAATTTTTTGTTTTCTTTTTAATAACTTACATGATTTTTCAAAACCACTTATTTTAATCTTATTTTGCATTTTCATTATTTTAAGAGTTCTAAAAACCAAGGTGAGCTAAGAAGAAAAAAATTAAACATGGAAAATGGCAGATCAGCCACAAGCAGAACACCAACTAGTGGATATCCCTAGAATTTTCTTGTTCAATGACTCCTCAATTCATTGTCAGAAGTTTCTGCAACTTTTTGCTGCTGTAGATACTCAATCAACTGTTTGTGCATTACCTTCCCTCACCTCCTGGGTGAATTACTGCCTGTGCTTACAATGCAAGGCTGTGATTCTAGTTGCATGTAATGTAACTTAAACACTGATCAAAGTCTAAAATAGAATGAAGCAACCAGGGAAACAATGTCTTATTTAAAGAAGGTATAATTTTTTTTAAGAAAATTAAATCTGAGATAATTAAGGAAACTGTAGATAAAATGGTGACATGTGAAATGAAGATGATACCATCTACCATTGTTCAGCTTCCAAATTTCAGTGCCAGCCACACCCTACAAAATCTTTTTCGTGGTAATTTCTAATAACAATGGCAGTAAAATTTCTTGTTAAGAAAACCTTGTATTTACCTTGGTGGTCAGATCCTGTTCAGCAGGAAGAGTCTCTCTCAGGGCACGTAGTCCATGTTTAACTAGCTCATTTAGATTACCTTAAAATAAAACCAGAAAGACATTTACTAAATATATGGTATTATATCTAGACACTCATTTCCCCTCCTTCCCACTCCAGCTGACAACTCAAAAACCACTTTGGCTAGCTTGACTTACAGAACTGCTCTCCTTAGGTACTCCTGATACTGATCACAGAGCTGGTTATAAAGGTATACCTTAAGAAACCAGCCCTTCCCTACATTTGAGGTCAAATGCATCTGGTTTTGGCACCTGCCCTGCCTCCAGTGCAGTAATAATCACACTTTTTTTTTGCCCAAGAAGCCATTTAGTAGCTTCCTCATGACCATTTCATGTAAAAATAAATTCATCATTTTAAGTGCACCACCTAAATACTTGCCCTGACATACTATCCCTCTCTGATATGGACAGAACTGTTCTTTCCCTGTTTTAAACAGGGCAGAGGCCTTTTTTTTTTTTCCTCTGCTTTTCTGAGCACAAATTCTCTTTTCATTAGATGTAATAAGCACCCAGATGTTGGACATGAAGATTTGTAATATTTTCCTTACAATTTTTGTCTTCATGCAGATTTACACTTATGCCAAACTTGGCTCCCCAAATTTATCTTCCTACCTTGCTAAATGCAAAAGAATAGAGCAGTAGCAGAAAATAAACTGAATAATTGATGAATACCATTAGACAGAGTTTCATTACTCACAGTCAGTAAATTCAGTCATATGTCTCTCCAAATAAGTTCGTGCTGACTGCGAACGAGCACCAATGGACATTGCTTTGCAGTCAAAATAGTTTGCAGAGGGACAAGTCTGGAAGATGTGAGGACCCATATCCTACAAAGAGAGAAAAAAAGCCCACAGAATGTAAAACAAATGTATAAATTCATACCAAGTCTGCTTCTGGAACATGTGATATTTTCTAAAACAGTTTTGTTTCATGGTACATCTCATAGCTTGTATGTACACACATAAATGTATTTTATATTGCTTGTCATATCATTGTTCTTATACAATTCCTTCAAAACTACTGTAAAAAAAACCAAACAGTAATAATAATAAAAAAATTCTTTCTTTACACTTTGTTCATTAAAATGCAGTTTTTATGTGGGCAGGATAGCTAGCACCAAAAGTGTTTCTTTCTCTGTTCCATAAGCTGTACTGTGCTCATGTACGCTTCCTACTTCATAGCTCACAGTAGATATTTTACACACATTCCACCTTATCTGCACAGAAGTAAAAACCTGCTGTAGACTTAGCCATGCCATGCAAGATTTCAGGCAAGACAATTTCCTTCAACCTTCCTCATGTCAAAACTTTTGAGGGCAGACATTCTGTGTGTGCTGCATTAAGCAAACTGTTGCTGCTAAAGAAGTAAGAGAGGCCAGTGATGATTTCCACATCCATTTTTTTTACAAAAAGTATTTAAAATAATAGTTTGTAGAGCTCCATAATCAATAGTAAAATAATTACTGTCATCGTGGGATCAACATTTTGATCCCTTAAAACACAAACAAATCTAATTTTTGCAGTATCTCATTTTGCACCTTAAAATAATTAGGTCTTCATTTTTGCAAACGTACACTTCATAAGCTATTAAATAACATTTTTTAAAGTTATGTTTCAAGGTAAGATACAGAAAATAATTTCCTTATTCAGAGAATTTTGATGAGTCCACCTCTTCCATATTCCCCTCTTAACATCTATTTATTGTATAAAATTGCGTTAAGCACATTTTCTTTTAGATCGATAGTGACTAGTGCAGCTTGCTTACATCATAACCTGCAATGAGCAGTCCTACGCCATACGGTCTTCTGCCATAACGCTGTGTTGGTATCTGGGTTTCTTAAGTAAGCTAAGGAAACAATCTCAAAATAACATGTTAATTACCCAAAATGTTTTCCTAAGCCAAGCAGAGATGCACCAAAATCATTATATAGTCTTTGTAAACCTTTCTGCAGGAGTAAAGACTATGTTCAAATGAAACGGATTTCACGGCTTACTTGGAATACCAACTTCTTTTTCACCAAAAGAAAATTTAGCCATTAGCTTTCCTGAAATAACTGAAGGGTGCATTCAACCAACTATACAAACAGTTCACCTAACGCTGCACAGCATCATTTATTTTCCTAGCCCTTTGAACTTTTTCCAGGCACCTGATAACAGAATACAAGCCCTCCACTGTGTTCCATGCAGAGATAGAAGCTGCGAGAGGAAAAAAAAAAACCCAAAACTGAGCGAGCAGCTACAATCCAGTAAGTTATCATATTTTGAATAGTGCAGTCATTTTTCCTCCCCCACCTCCAAAGGCATGAGGCTGTGTAACAGAAAAACAGTGCCATGTTAAAGGTTGCATAGCACTTTATTGCTTCTCTACCAGTTCAGTGCATGTTATGGGATATTCTCTGAAAGAATACACAAGCAATGTGAATAAAGAATAATTAACTTTTTCAATTTAATATGACTTTTAAGCTGTGATCATTTTATGAACAAGTATGAACAAGTAAAAAAATATAAAAGTGTTAGAAGTATAAAAAAAAAGGATACTGCTTCCAATTAGTGACACCAGGCGAGAAACTGGAAGAGGTCTATCAAACACAAATCTAGAATCCAGACACTCCTGACGCATGAAATTGCTAGGAGGAAAAAAGAAAAAAAAAAAAAAAAAAAAAGAAAAAAGATAAGAAAAAAAAATCAAACCAATGCATAGATCAAAGTCACAATGAGTTTTTGTCTCAATACTTGTCTGTTAAGGTAAGAACTTTTGTTTCAGCTCTGCCTGTTGAGAAAAAGGGTCAAAGGCATTACATAATTTAATTTCATCATGACCTATAATTGTTATTTAGAAAGTTGACCACACGTTTGAAAGAGTATTATAGCATTTCAGCCATACAAATGCAAAGAAGGTAGAAGTTCATGCAGGCAACAGATGGATCATCTGGAAAAAAGCCACCATTAAATGGTAACATTTCTTTTTAACATTACAGGAATTAAGATTTATTTTAGCAATTCTTCCTCTGCCTTCTTTTTCCTTTCCTATCAAACTGAGGAACACTCCTCCTTCTGTGTACATTTACCTCAACTGATGAAACTATGTGGCCAGCAGGTAAAAAGCAAGCCCCTCTGAAGCCAACACATACAGCAGTGTGTATTTTTAGTAAGTTTCTTAAATGTGTGTACAAAGAAGCAGCTGCTAGAGGGAAATAAGTGCTGCACTTTCTCTGACTGCTTGGAAACCCCATCACACTGAGGAAACCAGACAGGACTGTCTTGCTAGTAACAAAACCAAAGAGCAAAATTTTGGGCCAAACAAATGAGATTTCTGCCAACTAGTTAAAAATCTGCCAGAATTTCACGCTGAGGTCTTTGGCATAGTACAACAGAGCAGTAACTCAAGACTAATCCTTAGTTGACCAGAAAATTTCATTTGCAAGAGTCTACAAATGACCTTTCACTCATTATTGCAGAACTGTGTATGTCAACAACTAAGATACTCACCACAAGAGTCTTGCATCAGCTGTAAGTCCAGCAATTGAGATACCAATATGGTTGTCAACGTACAGGATTTTTTTCTGATGAGCTGCCAGCTCAGACTGTGCTCTCTATGCATAAAAGGAGAAAGCTATGTGGGAAACTGAACAGTTTGCCAAGCACCGTGGAGAAATCTGCTAACATTTATAGCAAGAACTGAATGTGATCGTGAAACAATAAAAAAAATATTTATAAACTTGCAACACAAGACAAGAAAAACCTAATTCCACTTCAGTAGGAAACTATCAGAACAAAAAAAAGAACAGACACTCACTCAAGCTTTGGGAAAAGAAATAAATAGTTTTACTCCTTAATAACTGATGAAAAACAAACAAAAAAACCAAACACATCTTTTAAAGGGAAAAAAAAAATCTTTCACTCATTTCCTTCACCATTTTGTGAAAATCTGCTTTATATAGGTACTGAAAATATTTACAGTTCTATACTGGTACTCAAGCAAAACGAAACTGGGATTACATTTACATTACACACAAAAGTTTAGACTGCACAAAACTAATTTGCCAAACTAAAACTTTTCTACTAATATTATTGTCCCAAGAACACAGTTTTGAATTTACCTTGAGAGCAACCAGAACAGCATGCGTTTTCGACTTCAGCCCCACAGTAGCTGAGCCTTGTTTCACAGCTTCCATGGCATATTCTATTTGATGAATTCGGCCCTACAGAATAAAATCAAATGTAATCATTCTAAAGTTAATCCTCTGTATCAATTTTCAATTGTTTTCGAATTTCAGACCTTTCGAGTCCCCCACCCCAATCGGTACACTTACTGCGTAACAGTTTAAACCTACAACCGATAGAATTCCTCAATTATCCTCTGCAAACGCCTCACCATTAACCCACAAAAATCCATCCATCTCTGAGCCACTCACTACTGCATACAAAGAAACAGGAAAACTAAAAAGAAAGGGTGAATAACCTTGACATTATAAGAATCACAAGACTCTTGTCACTGTCTTCAGAGGAATCAGTATTTGACCCAATGTAATTCAAAGACAGAACTTATAGCTGAAGTTGGACACTTAACTTTTAATCGAGTTTCCTGAAGAAATGAGTCTTATGCAATTGTTGTGCCTCACCATCAATTCCCTAATAACTTCTGAACAAGTTATTTAGTCAACTGCAGTAAAGTCTGAAAGAGGAGTAAAGGTCTCAAAGACAATTAAGTCCCCACATGTTCTGCAAAGGCGGCCAGGAGCTTTACAGGAAAATGAGACAATGTCCTTTTCATGCAACCACTGAGGGCAAAGTAGCTAATTTTCTGCACTCTACCTGGCCAGCTTATGTCAAGTAGTCAGCATTCACAGTCAGTCAGTTCACTGCTACTGTGCAAATACTGGAATTACTAACTCAAGCATACAGTTGCATCCTACCAGTTGTGATGGAGCGGAACGTAGTAGCTGTTACAGTGAAATGTACTGGGGATAATCTACAGGAAATCACCTTCTATTAGGTTGTTGGGGGTTTTTCTGCTAAAAGGTTTTTGATTTGATTTATCTAGAAAAATGCAAAGTCCACTAGATGCATAAAAGACCCTAATGTTCCATTCCATCGACTAAGTTATAAATGGAATTTCACTAACATAGGATATTTCCTGCCCAAGAGCAGTATGGAATCACTGTGACCTCTCCAACATGCTTTTATCGACTTTCATGAATGACTTGCAAGGCTGTAAAAGTGTGAAACCCTTTCTAGCCTTTAATCTTGTATTTCCTTTCCTTTACAACAATATTGGAAAACATGCCCCAATAAAATATGATTACTCTTTGCTCCTATATTAACAATGCCAAGAATTATTACGGTATTATACCACTGCCTCACCTACAGGAACGTATGGAGTGCTAACTGCAACACAGTAGCTACTTTAAATGTCTTTTATAAAAAAGACATCAGCACTATTCATATTTTCAAGGCAATTTATGAAAAAAAAAGAAAACAGTGCTGTCGATGACTTCACATTATCTACTAAAAGTCTCAAGAGAATGTTGTAGTTTTAAAAGTAATTTTTGAAGTAACAGATAGATTAAAATTTTTAAAACTAAAGGTCCTGATACAGAGTCCTCCAGAGAAACGCAATCATTAAGAAGGATGAGAACAGTTCAAAGCCATCTACAGCTATCATGGTATTGACTAAAGAATATTCAAATATTCAAGGTTGTCTTCAAGTATGGCATAACAGCACCCGTTTCTCTTTTTGTACACACATACTTGAAGAAGTCAGCATATTCTCATTTAAGCACTAAATAATAACTTTTAATAATTCGATTTTTTTCTGAACAATTTGAATACAGTAGAGCTCTTAATTAAAAAAAGAAGTTCTTCCCAATTGTAAACCAAATAGTTCCTTTCCAACATTTGCTAGTGAATAAAAGAGAGAGTGACCTAGCAGTAGCCTAACACTGGGGAGATTTAAACTCAGTTTCATGCACTTCCATACCTTACTTTTTATTATAGGTCTGTAAATCGATGATAGAATGGTTTGGGTTGGAAGGGACCTTTAAAGATCATCTAGTCCAACCCCCAAGGGCGACAGCATCTACTTCACATCTCGCAGGTACATTCAGAAAGCAACTTTGAATTAAAGTACTTTGAGGTAACAAGGCCCACCTAAGCACCACTCAGGTTCATACACCAGAAGCTTAGAGATGTGCTAATGGCTTTCTAGAAACCTACAGCCTACAAAACAAGAAGGGAGCAGACAGCAGTAAGCTTTAGGCACCTGAATACAGTCTACGCTGCCGTGATACCGCTGCTGCCAGAGTGAAGGAAGACCAAAAAGCAGGTCAAGAGCCAGTTAGCAAGCGTACAAAGATTTTACCTGCGGGCTCCAAACCGTGACATCGTTGTCATACTGGTTGCGAAACTAGAACGAACAAACCAAAGTCCATTAGTACAACTAACAAGCAGGCAGAAAGAGGACTCCCGAGCGAAGTTCTGGTCGGTGTCTTGACAGGGCATTTAGGCGAAGGGTTCGGTCCCAGGCCGGCCACCGGGGCCCCTTCTCCGGCCACGGTTCTTTCCGGGCCGGAGCGAGCGCGCCCGCCTGCCGGCCAGCACCGCCTCGAAGTCTCCGAGCAGCCAGCCCCCCACGCCCGGCGGGAGAGCCCCGAGAGCGGGACGGCGAGGTCCCGCTGCCCGTGCCCGGCCGGCGGGAAGCCCTGCCGAGCCCTCGCCGGGGCCGCCGCCGCGCCCGCCCGGCCGGTTTCGAGGGCAGCCACGAGCCGCCTCTCCCCCTCTGCGGCGTCACGCCGGGCCGGGCCGGGCCGAAGGGGTCGCGCCCCACCGCCGCCCCCGCGCCCCGCCGAGGGGAGCACGGCCGCCCCCCTCCCCGGGCAGCCCCGGGCCCCGGCGGCGAGGCCCAGGCCCGGCGCCGGATGGCCCGGGAACTGCTTACTCACGGGCCCGCTCCCCGCTTTCTCGCCCTCCCCCTTGCCCCCTCCCGCCCCCCCCGGCTGGCTCCGCAGCCCGGGCGGGCGGCGCGGGGGTGCCCTGTCCCGAACCGGCCCGGCCCGGCCGCCCCTCACCATCCTCCTTCCCCCGACGGCGGCGCGGGCTCCGGGGCAGCGAGGGGGAGGGGGGACACCGCTCGGGCAGCGATCGCTCCGGACTGGAAGCGGCCAAGCAGCGCTAGTCGCCCCTCGAGTCATCGATCGAGCGCACGGCCGCTCGCCCCGCCCCACCGCGGCGGCGCATGCGCGGTCGTCGCCCAGGCGGGGCCCGCGGCCAGGCGGCGGGGCCCCGGCGGTCGGAAGCCGGCGGGAGGCGGCGAGTCCCCGGGGCTGCCCTGCCGGCCGCTGCTCCTCCCCGGCGCCCCTCTAACTCACAGCGGAGCAGCGAGCCTTTTGGGATGCCGGCGTGCGGTGCAACAATTCCCTTCCTCGAGGAAAACCTCCACTGTGGAGTTCGAAACCCCTTGACTTTGCTTGCCAAAACTCAACGTTAGCCGTTCTACTGGGGCTGAAACAGCGGTGGCGTTTTTGGAACGGCGGAAGATTTTTGGAACGGCGCTGACGTCAGGGGGGACTCACGTGCTGTCGCCGGCCTTCCCTCGGTGCTCTGGAGAACTCCCTCGGTGTTCCTCAGAGCCACGGGATGTGAGGGGAGCGGGGGGACGAGTGCGCCTTAGGTTAGGTGAAAACCTTAGCTACGGACAGGCGTACGTATGGATAAATTCAACCACACTGACTCTTTAAAAGTTGGTTAAACCCCCCCACTGCCAGTCTCACAAAAGCTACCTCTGGAACAGCTGTGAGAACTCCTTCACCGCGTCGACGCTTTGTGCATAGATGCACACAGACACTCGGAAACGTACTGTTAGGTTAGTACTGGTCATCAACGTTAGGTTTGTCCCGGTTCCCCCCTCACTCAGTTTGTTCTGCTCCGAGGCAAACCCTGTTGCTGTGGAGAAAAGGGCATCTCTGCGGAGCGGACGTGTGGCGCCCATCTCGTGTAGGTGTCGAGCGTGCAAACGGGACCTCCTGCCCCAGGAGGCCACGGAGTCCCATCCTGCCTGGCCTAAAACCGCGAGAAGAAGGCTTTAAAGCTGCATTTCGGCCGTTGCCCTTTTCTCACAAGCCTGCGGTTTATGAAGTGGTGTGCTTCCCAAAGCTGCAGTTAAGTTTTCATACAGTGTCCAGGCTAACAAAGCTTATGAGCTTAAGCACTTCAGGGTGAAAACACAAATGAAGGCAGTTTGGTAGGAGTAAAACAACAGCCACTGTTAATCAGATGTAGCAGACTGGAAATCCTCTTACATTTCTCTGTTGGAAAAAAAGGGTACAGGAAGTCTCTGAAATCATATAAAGCTAAATGAGAAGCACTATTACAAATTATATTAGAAAAAATATTACTGTGTCTTCCTTAATTACAGCTAAGATGCGATTAGATTTCTAAATGGGTCTTTTTGCTCTCAAAGATAAAAAACTACAAGTGCTTAACAAAAATTAATTGCTTACTGGAGCTTTTATTTTGGACAATGTAAAATATTTTTATATAGTTGTAACTGAAAAGTGAGTTAAAAATTACTATGAGAACTCCTCTGTAGGATCGCATGACTCAAGCATTAAGACAAGAGAATCACTTAATACTGTATTCATATGTTTTATTTTTTTTAAACAAGTATCCAGCTGCTGAAGTCACAGTCATTAAAGTCAAACTAGTATTCTATCACCTTCTGATTACTGCAGGACCAATGACACATTTCTTCTACCACTGGAGAATTTTCTCTTTTTCCCTGGAGAGGGCTACAGTGTTGTTGGGGGGGCTAAACAGACTGATCTAAATTATCTAACTTGTTTTGTTATTTTCAAGCTTTCTGATTAATGAAAACTCATTTGATCTGAAGTAACTTCCTTTCTTCAACATTGTTTGTTGTGCAGTGAAACAGGATATATAAACATTTTATTAAGTGAGCTGAACAGCTTTCAAGTTTCACTGAACTTTCAGTAAATATTCCCGTAGTCTCTGTTATAATGTCCTTCTGTAATAACTTCCTACAGCAATAAGGGAATCCCTGAAGATCTGTTTACTCCACCTACACTAACAGAACAATAGACAGATATTTCCTCTCTTTTGGCAAAAGCGTGTTAGTTTTGATAGAATGCTAAGCTATGCCAAGACTCTCTATTGTTCTGTATACATGGAGCAAGTAATGTTAGGAACCACGATATTAGTGATAAAAAGGCAGGATCTGTAAAACTTCACATAGAAAATTGATAAAAGCTCTATAACTGAAAAGCTTTTGGAAGCTATATGAACTATTGTATAGGTCTATTAAATAACAACTTAAGTATTTTCCTGAGTAATCTTTTTTCCTTCATTACATGGATAGAAAAATATATTCAAACCCAAACTAACCAGATGTCCAGCTATTAAAAATTTATTCTAAAACAAACTGATTCACGTCATGTGAGAGCAGGAAAGGTGGCATGGAATGGAGTTCCAGCTGCTCTCCAGTGCTCCAGGCAGCACAACTGTTACCGTATTCCCAAGGCAGCAGCACAAGAGGATGTCAGAGGCAGGAATAATCTCTAGAAAGGGGAAACGCTTACCGTGGAAGGAAGTCATTCACTTCCCTGTGGATGCTCCTTTTGCCCTTCAGGCTCAGTATGAGCCCTCTATAGGCAGGGCTTAAAGCCAGTGGGTTTGTAATCTATTTCTGATTACATCTCAGTGTGTTGGTGTTAAAAAGCACCCAACCTATTCCCCATTGACATATTTGAACCGAGAGTGTAATACTTAGATACAAAATGAGAGAAAGGAATGAACGAGGCAAAATCAAATAGCTCTTTTTCAGATAACAAAGGCATCAATCAGAAAGGAAACATTTTACATAATATTTTGCCCAAATATGGTAGTTACTGAAATTAGTGAGGTTAGTGGTTTGTCAGTCATCCAAAGTTGCTCCAAAATTTGAATGAAGGCCTTAAAAAAGAGTTTCGCTAAAATATAAGTGATGCATAAGCATTATGTTGACCTCTGCACCTGAAAAAATGTCACCCTCACTATATTTAATGGTGGTACAGTGGCCTGCATGAAGTGATCTGACAGTTTTAGACAGCTTCATAGGAGATAAAAATCCACATGACAAAAGGCTACGGTAACACAGACGTAGTTGATAGACACAGCAGAAAAAACAGTGCTGAGTGACCAAGATGGTTAAACTGCTGTTTTCTCCAAGCCATGTTATAAGACACATTGATGAGGCAACATGGGACACAACTTCACATTGATTTTGCCACTGCTGTATCTGATCCATTATTAAATATCTCCAAAACTATCCCAATTATCCGTATCACAGGTGTTAATTTTATAATACTAAAAGCTACAGGAAAGTGCATCAAACATTTTCTTTGGTAGCAGTCCTAACACCAGTATTAAGATATGCTTGCATGGGTCTATAGAAGGTTTGAATTAATAGAAAAAAAGGATTAAAGACATACAAATTTAATTGTAGAGAAAAAAGTGAATGACAAGCAGCAATCACCATATTACATCAAGAAATCACAATATAAAAGACTACAGGACTGAAAAGTAAAACTGAACCTATCCTCACATTTAAATAATCTACTTATAAAACATCTACGTTAGGAGAAAATAGTATTTTCTTACTTTTAGTTTCACTGTTGGCAACCTGATAATCAAGATCACTTCAGAGAAACGAATACACAATTGATAGCGCTATGAAAACATGTCCAATGCCCAGTAACGGCCAAATTAAATGTTAGGAATTATTAGGAAGGAGAACAAAACATGAAGCATTACTATGCCACTGTATAAATCCATACTGCATCTGACACCATTACTGGCTGTGATTCCTGTTTCCCACCTTAAAATGATGTGGCAGTACTGAAGGCACTGGGAAAAGTGGAAAGAATGATTCAAATTATGGAATAGCTTCCTATAAAGAATGACAGTAAAAAGTAGAAGTCTCCAGTCTAAATAACAGATAAACAAGGAAAGGTGATGAATGCTCGTCATATCACAACTGGCACAGAGATGCTGAATAGATATGATGCTTCTCTCCATCCTCCAACACTGGTATTGGGTGTCATTAAAAGCAGCAGGTTCAAGCAAAGACAAGGCGGTACTTCCTGAGACATGTCATACCTGTGCTGTGGAAACCTTTGCACCTGAACACAGAGTGGTCTTTTGGTCATGTGTTGAGAGAGCAACTGGACAAATTCACGGACAAAACAACTTTTCAAGCCACCTTACAATACTGCCAATACAATGTTTGAACTAAGTGCAGCAGTGAAAAAATAGCTAACCTAAAACATGCATATACAGTCTCAGGAGAAATTAATGATACTATTTTGTTTTATGTTATGTTTCCAGCATAGTTATAAGCAGCATCTGACATCTGAGCAATGACAGGCATTGCTCTGCAGAGATTGATACACAAGAACTAAAAGGTAAGGCCATTATGCCTCCTCTTCTGCTGATTCACTAGAGGAAGCAACATTCCACCAAGTCCCCTTTTGGGACACCACTCACCGTCAATCCACATTAACCACTGTGATGCTGTGTACTACACTCCTGTAGTTGTATGGAGTTTTTCTGGTAAAAGATTGGCTCCACTGGGGTCAGTGGTAACACTCCAGGGACTGCATGTTTTGTGCTACCTAGGCACAGCAGATTGCAAAAGAAGAAGAAAGAAAACTCTGGTGTGCCAGAGTAAGAGATGGACTGAATGAAGGCAGTGTCTCCATCTCCTTGGAGAAGGGGAAGGACAGGTCCCAGGGAGATCTCGGAGCCACTCCTGTCAGATGGACAAGTGGTTACTTGCAAATAGCAGCGCTGTTACTGTTGAGCAAGTAGGAATGGGTATATTACTGTAACATTCAAATACCTTTCATTTCTTTGGCTTGTATTTCATGACTCATGCAGTATAGCTTCCTGCAATAAGTAGCTGTTTATGTGTAAGAATAAAAGTATTATCAATCAATCTCCATCTTCCTCAAATAAAAAAAAAAAATCCATTGCTTAGTATCTAGCAATTGTTGGGAGTTTGACTGTTACTATTGGGAGAAAGAAGTGCTCAATATTAGCCTCAGGAGACTTGAAGGTACTATTTGTGCTAAAGAGGAAGGATGAAGGAAAGCTCACCAGCTAAGGAAAAGTCAGACTGCTCCTAGAATAGGTGGCATAGGCGAGAACATGTGGTAACAAAAAGTGAGCTGCATTAGGTAAGTAACTGTAGCGTTCGCTACATATCAAGGTGCCACGCTTAGATCACTGGTCGCCCCGGACCAGGGAAAGAGACAGATAACACACACAGCGTGAGCGCCAACTTCTGCCTTTTATTGCGCAGTTAATTCCTTTTATACTAACAAGGGGAGGTGGGGTTACAGGTACATCACAAGGCTGCGACTAACCCTCTAACTTTCCGTGCCATCGTGAGATCTTCCAAACGCCGACCCCTACAAGTAACCCTGAAAGGTTTTATAACAATGCTATCCCTATTGAAATGAAATGGGGGACACTGTAAGAAACTAAGGACAGCAAAAGCCTGAGGCAGAAAGAATTTAAATTGTACAGTTAGCTCCCCTTTTTTTATTGTATGGTGAATATCCATTTGATGATCAATCATCTAGGCCAACATGAGAGGGGGTAGGTACCTTCTTCTGGAACAGAGTACAAGACTCTCTTAAAAATTATAATCAGGAAAATGAACTACAAAAGAGAAACCTTAGAACAGTGGTGTTCTTCCTTCCCCTCTTAAAACAAACAAACAAAACCCCCAAACACCACAAAATTGTTTTCTTGTCCACTGTAGTCCACGAATACTGGAGGGCAGAAATGGCAATCAATCACATTTGTTTCAGAAGACCCTTCAATTTGATATGCTTTATTTACTTGGACTACATTTACACCTAATTTAGTCTCAAGTCACCATGGCTGATAATCACTTCACATTAAGTGCCTCTTACACTTCTCAAGCCACTGATTTGTGTCTTTTGATTTTAATGCCACAAACCTGGATCTTAATCTCTAAAATAAAACTGGGTTTAATTAATGGCCCAAACACCCTTATTCCACACTGACATACACACAAACATTTCAGCTTTGTGTACATGGGTTGGTTTCATCAAAGTAAGATTACTTACGATTAATTAAATTGGATATTGTCATAATACCTTCAGGACTGAACATTTTGACTAAGATTTTTTGATAATGTGAACAATCTATATTTGGCTTTAATGCAGGTAATAAATTTACTTCGTTAATGGATATTTTATAAGGTGAAAAGATTACTGAATTGTACACATTTGTGTACAACACTGGTCGCATTTGATAACATTTTCATCAACTAGGTTAAGACTGAGGGCAAAAATTTGACGGCTGCTATAAACATACGTACTTGGCTGTAGAATCATTTAAAGATGATCTCAGAAGTGCTCACAAGAAAAAAAAAATCTATTGTTTTGTATTTAGTACTCTAAATAGGAAAAAATAACTTGTCTATAAATGACGCCAAATTCCTTTCCTATTCTTTTCCAAGTTCTCAGTAGAGGCGCAGACATTTCTTTCTCTATGACAGCCCTGCTTTCATGTTGCCAAAGGCATTTTTTAACATTTTTTAAACTACTGACCAATTTAAAACACTGGAATATTTTTTCATGAAAAATGTTAACTACAAAAATTTTTAAAATCTATTCCTAATTTTTTTAAATCCATAGCTTTTGTGAACTGACATAATTTGTCCTTTTCGGGACAGGCCTTTGGGGCAACGAACCTTGTTTGATCATCAAAGCTGGCTGGGAAAGACCAGGGCACGCTGAAAGCAAGCTAAAATAATCCCTGTGGACAGAGCACTGCAGAAAAGAGTCTGCCTCTTTCTGTCCTGTCTTGGAGCAAACAAGGGGCACAAGGTTCAACACAGTAGAGCTGTTGTAGCATATCCTGGTCATGGAAATAGTTTATATTTCTAAGAAAACAAAAATACGTTTAGAGAGAAATTCACATGGACATGATTGCTAGTTATTTCTCGCACCTGAAATTTATTTCTTTGTTCTGAGTGATGAAGAGTTTCTGTATAATATACATTAATTGTACAAGAAAAATATATTTTGAGTTGTAAATCGCTTGCTAGCCTAGAAGTTATGATTTAAACAGTGTACATAGTATTGTCTGAGTCATCAACAGATAACTGAAGAACTATAATCATAATTTATGGGAGTATTATGAAATATATTATTGGAGTTTTATGAAAATCTGTTAAGCTTTTTATTTCAGTGAAAAAGAGTGGCAGTTATTATTTTAAGGTTCTGAGGAAAAGATCAATTTCAGTCTGCATATAGCTGCATAAACTCTTTCAAATACATTAATTACTACTGTTGATTCATATTGTTGGAATTATTTTTGACTGAGTATACCTGAATCAAAACCAAAGCGTCATCAAACATTCAGCAGTGGATATATAACATTTTGAGACAGACATCTATGAATGATGCACAAGTTCATGAATGAATACTGTATCGGTTATATTAGTGATAAAATTTTTCAAAATTTCTACCTATGAAAGAATTAAGTATAATTGTCAGCACAGATTGGAAATAAGAGATAGAGTGATACAGAAATAAAACCTTTGTAATCCATGAGACCACTAATGGATCTCATTTCCTTACAACAGACATTATTGTCATATTAAATTAATGGCTAGACAAAGTATTACCTTCTTAGTTATGCATTTATATTCCATAAATATTTTATAATGAGTACTTATATGTAGATCACACAATAAAATGTTCAATGTTTTTGCCACATCTATTATTGCCAAAAATTTCTGCTTGAAAAATGGAAATACATTCACATACAGAAATATATTTGTCAGGGGCTATTAAACAAAGTACTTAAAAAAAAAAACCAAACCCACCAAAAAAAAAAACAACCCAGAAAGAGAGAAGACCCTAGGAATGGCTTACTATGCCTGGCAAGACATTGAGGATTTCTGTAACACCTCTCTTTACAGGCATTTTCAAGTGCTATGGGAGTGTTAAACTTATTGTAATAGTCAGTTACTATTTAGGCAACAATTCCAGTATTTGGGACCACACTTTTCTAAAAGTCACTCAGTCCATTCTTAGCATAGATTCAGTTTTTGATTAAAAGACTACAATACAGAATTAATATGCAGGAAAAAATAGATGTTCAAGTAAGCTTTAGTCTTAAAAAGTCTTGCTGTCATCAGCCAGGTTTTTTTTACTGCTTGCCAAGCTCCTAATTTTGCTAAATGGATTTTAACAGCTTTGCTGTCATGCATATCCCTGTTTTCATGGTACAAATTTTATTTGACACTGCTGTATTTATTGCATATATTCCTAAACTAACAACGCAAGCAGAAATCTAAGACTGTCCTGACAAATGTAAGAGAGCTTCTGGCGGCGTAATGTCCATTGTCTGCAATCGTTCTGACAGATCACTGAGCTCAGTGTATCATACATGCTTAAATTATGAACAAACTCCAATGGTGTAAGGATAATTCTAAATCCAGAGTATTTGGCACAACCCTTGGCTTCTAAGCCTGGTCCATGGAAGGATTCAGTGATGGGCCTGAAGGGCTCTAAATTAATTCCAGACCACCTCGATATAACCCTGCCTTGAAACTAGCTAGTCAGTATCTAAAAATCTCTGCAGTAGTTATTAGCATATCACTATAGTCAACACATCTGCACATCTGTTTTTTATTTTAAGAAGTATATATCAAATAAATTTGTGACTACAGATGTCTCATTCACAACTGATTCTGTGGCACCAAAATATCTTTAAGCTGTGTTTATCACATCATTAAATGAACAGGAATAATAATTCTTCAGACCAAAGGTATTACCAAATGGAAGATTTCATACTTGGAATGGGGCAGGGCAGGGGGAAGACCAGAGACAGCATGAAATCAGAAGACTATCTTGTATTTGTATAGACCCTTTCAACTGTGCTATAATAATTAATAAAAACAGGAAGATATTTTCCAGGTTGGAAATTGAAGATGTACCTCAGGATTTTGAAAAGTGACCAGTGATAGAAGCTGTCAATTTTTTGTTATGCAACTTGAAATGCATTAAGGCAATACAATTACCAGAAAGCCCTGGGTACCTCCTTGTTTCATAGCGAGCAGCAAATATGAATGGATTTGTATTTCTTTTTAAGATTGTGCAAAATCATGTAGGTGAAAGTTACAAAATAAGCTACTCTCAAACTGAATGCTCCTTTTATTAAATTCTCACTATTAACTTTACACAATACTCAGCACACATTATTTAGATGAGTTTCAGACAAAAATAGTCTTCTTGCCACTAAAGCAAAACATGAAGTTAATTTGTTCAGGATCTTACGCAAAACCCACTTACACAATGTAATTTGACATATGCCCTGATACTGCTTCCTTATCAATAATTACCAATCTTCACCCAGGTATATGGCTTGCCCTTTTATAATGTAGCTTTCTACTGAAGTGATATCAATATGTATTTCTAATGCAAATCAGACTCATTAAACTTTTCTTCAGAATACATTCAACCTGAGTTTTAAAATCGAGTTTCTGTGTTACAATCTTCACATCATCATCAATGATTTTTTCACTGACTTCAGTATAGCCACAGTTTTACTTAGATCTTGAACATGTAGTTGGTACTGTCAAATTTAAATCAAATTAAGAAAGTATATAAAACATAGTTTATTTCTGCTTTTATTGAAAACCGGTGGGTATGTGTGTATATCTCCAAAGTTCATATCGTACCATTTGCCTTGCAAATTTAAAGGACTAATCTAGATACTGCGTGTCAGCCTGCACCAACATACTTGTGAATGGTCTTCTGGGTTTTGGCCCAAATCTGATTAGCCACAGGGAAGGAAAGAAATTATAAAATGTAACAGGAAATGACAGAGCAACAACTTTATTATGCACATTTGTATTTTTACAAAATGTTTTAATAATACAGCATTGTGCAACTGTAGCATACAAGTAAAATGACAGCACTACTTCATTGCTTATGAGTGGTTTACCTCTCCTTCAAGAGACTTTTGAGCATTGGTATCAAATTGGCCAACTCACTCTGGTTTCCAGCCAGGGCTGAACTCATTATACAATCACTTCTACAAAGTGAAGTGAGCGTGAATTTCACAGAATGTTTCTCAGCTCAGGAAATGTCATTTCTTAAGTTGCACTGCTGCGCATATGCATATCACCATTTTAAGGTCTTTTTTTTTAAATAGCTGGTAACAGTTTTAATATGTATCTATCTTTGCATGTGATCTTCTTCCACACTTTTTCTTTCTTAATGCATACCTCTTTCCAAGATTAGTGTAAGTTATGAAGGACCTGTGATGAACATTCACAAGCACTTCAAAGCTCAAGTACCATTTCTGACCACTCAAAAAGTGTTCATAAACAGAGGAAACAACTATGATATTCAGATCCTACTTGAAAACTAGTACATAAAAGAGAAGAAAATATTAACAAACCCTTCAAGATACAATTACTATAGTATCAACAAAAACAAAGAAGCCACCAGCCTGGTAGTGCAGTGCTGAAACAGCTGTCAAATAGATTGAGCTGAGAGAGGAACCCAGCGCCATCCAGGAAATAGAGCAGAATTCCAGACAACGAGTCCAAGGAAAGGAAAATTGGCTTTTCTGTGTATCACATAGCAAATTAAGTCTACTTGGCCAAATAAATTAATTATTTATCTATTAATAAGCGTATTTTTCTGAAAGGAAAAAAATTCTCTAGGCATTTAAAAAAAAAGGACTTCAGGAATGAAGTTGAACAGAGAAGTTCAACAGAAAAGTTGAAATGATGTCAGATCTGCCATCTGTTCATCTTTAGCTATCAGAATGATCATCATTATCCTATTTATCTTTCAAAACAACTCTGAAGGTTAGAAAACACATGCATAGTTGACATGCATGCATCTGTCTCCTTTAACAGTTGATTACAAAAGGGTCTGGAAGACACTGGAGTAAAAAGGATGGCATTTCCTATTCAGGTCCATGGGAAGAATAGGTCTTTGTTAACCACATTCTTGTAGAAAAGTCTCCAAAACATTGTCATGGACCTTCTGCTTGTGATATGGATGCTTGAAATGACCTAATCTGTTTTCCAGCTCATTCAAGAACCTAGGCAGATTGCTAGCAGAAACATCTGATACCTGATATACTATACTTCTGGGGACGACAGCATACCTCCTTCTGATCTCAAGTCACCCAAGGACAACTTCTAGCCAAGAAAGCAAGCATCTGTTACAAAGACCTGGAAGAGTGGGTAATTACAAGAACATTCTAATAGTAAAGTTGCTCAGACTCAGCAACAAAAAGTCTATACTTTAAAAAAAGGGGCAAACTTCACTAAACAACCAGTACAGGAGTAATCTATTTCCTACCACTTCTGCTTGCTTCTGGTATGATGTTCCAGCTCACACCCCTTGTGGTCTGTAATGCTCCTTTGGAATGGATGCTAAAGAATCTCTTTCTTTATAATTGTTTTATTCTCCCAGGAAACACAGAAGCCAAGAAAATTGCCTAAGAAATAAGGAGGAGGTGAAAGCACAGACTGCTGTCCCTGCTGTGTCAAGTGAGGCTTGCAGGATTGTTCTAGATGACATATGACCCTCAATAATTGGAGTGTCAAACTTCTGGCAAAAATCTTCGGGCAGTAATCTGATAAAGGTCACCAGATGGCCAAAGATCTTGTGGCTATAGTTTGAGAAGCACACAAGGTAGTTCCAAATATGGAATTGAAGCGAGGCTGAAGAGTCCACTCTTCTATGGACCACAAGTAACTCAGGAGTTCTTTGAAAAGTAGCCTTGGAAAGTACTTCTGAAGCACTGAGTGGAAGTCAAGATCTAGACCACAGTGAGATCTTTTCCTTAAGACCATGAGAATATGACAATAGCCTGTGTTAGGCCTCTCTGGAAAACAGGTAAGGTGATGCTGCAAGTCTGACAAGCTTCTCCAATTGCCACAATGGTCATGGAGCTGACCCAGTACTAAGGTCTTGCTTGGGAATCAGAGGGTCCCATGTATGGGGTTTTGTCTTTGGAGTACAGCTCTTTCCCATCCTGACTGAAACACGGTGTTCCAAAGCAATTCTCGAGTTGTGTTGAAGGGATAATAAGCTATTTTGATGCTACTTGGTTCTGAAGAACCCACAAACCTAATTAACAAATGCTCCCAAAGCTAGTGCTAATGATCTTAGTGGGCAAAAAGACAAAGTTGCCCAGGAATATGGGCTATCAAAGCAATGGGAATGATTACCTGAGATTAAGAAACAATTACCAAGATCAATGCACCTCTCAAAACCCCAAAGCAGAACCTAAACAAAGTAGAATAAAAATACCAGCAGCAGCTAAAACTCTCTTAGCTGTAAAAATACTGAAAAAGTTTCAAAGTTGGGAGTCAGCTTTCCACACACCACAGGTACTGTATCAAATGAGGAATCATTTTGATTCAGTAGACATTTAAGAGCAACTGAGTAGAAAGAGGGTTGTGCTTATCATCACACTGACATTATGCAGGGGGTTGATACTTGTGCATGCTCCTCCTGCTATCAGTAAGATTATCTGACCTATAGCACTAGGTACATATATTTTCTCAGTGTGAACGTAAACACAGGTCAGCTGATAAAGAGAATATTGAATCCTTGCCTAATTCAAACAAAGTATGTTTAGCTTACTATTAATCATCAAGGAAGCTATTTAAGAAAGCTAGCCCTTAGAGAGTCCCGTAGCCTGTCTATATGGAAAAAAGGACGGGGAAAATGGTGGAAAAGGAAAAAGAAGGGGAGAAAAGGGGAAAAAAAATGTGGAGAAGGAGGAAAAACAGATGACAGATCTCTTATCAGAATAAACAGCTTTCAACTCTTGGAACATACTGTTTGCATTCCGTGTCTAAAAAATTTACATTTGCATTTGTGAACTATGTTCAGTGATTAAGTAATTAACAATACATGGAAAGTACCTGATTCTATTGGTTAAGGCTCATGCAAGTTAAATTTCTGCAAGTCATTTTGTCATTTAAGACTAACTTTCCAAGTAACTGGGAAAGCACAGCCTGACTTCACAAACATCTTATAAAATGTCATGTCCATTTATCAAAATAGTTTAAATATGTTTCAGATTAACACAAACAGAAAAGAATTATGCTTGTGCATACTGCTCTGGCAACTGGAATCTTATTACCTTACATATAGGAAAATAAACTATTATATACTCATTTTGTTTATGTCCCAAGTCAATATATTTCTATATCTGCTATAAAAACAAAGGCTTTTAGCTAGACCTCTCAGAAGCATGATCCTGTTTATAGATCATTATTGCCTAAAGCCTCAGTATAAAAAAACATATACTAAAGCAGCATTCCTGCTATCCTCTCAAAGGCTTTTTTATTTTGCTGGGCAGTGTACAGGATTGTGCCTCTCAACTCAAAACCTGACAATTCCTTAGTTATTTTAATTTAATGCCAGATAAATATATTTTACAGCATTCCATTGTTTTTCTATTCAGAAATATGTTAATTGCACCATAAGATTTGGTACAGACCTATTTGTTTAGGAGACCTGGCTGGGGAGGTAACTAAATAGGACACATCCCAGGATTTCAGTTAACACCACAACTGCCCCATGTACATTTTAACAATTCCTAAACTACAAAGTATATAAATTGGGTCTGGAAAATGGTTATCTTTTTTCTGTAATATATCAGAAAGCATTGAAAGTTTAACTAAACATTTCCTTAAAACTGGAATGCTGTTTTCCTTCTTCCCTCCACCCCTTTCAGAACTTTCATGAAAAATATATCAATTGTGGGAAGGGGACGTGTCAATAAATAAAAGCAAAACTAAATTTATCTGTAAAGGATAGATTCCTCACTTTCAGCACTAAAGAAAGCAAACATGCCAAGTACGTAATATTTTAACAAATAGGGCTATTTAAGAAACTTCACAGTAAGTAATCAAGGCCAAAACTGAAGAACATAAAATCTTGTTTAAATCCAACCTTTAATAATACTACCTAACATCTGATGTTCACTTTTTAATATAAAAGTGCCTCAGAATTAACAGCAGCAATTTGAATACATGATATAAGCAACTTCAGTTAAAGTATGTCACTCAGCTTCTTTGGTATTTGGCTAAAGCCCTGGTACATAGCTTTTCTGTAATTTTTATATATCAGATAATGAAAGCAGTGTGTAGTGTTTTAAATCCCAAAGGTTGCATGCATCCAGGAGACCTACATTTAGGAAACTACTACATTGCAATAAGCCTTATAATAATCATGTATTAAAAAAAAAAGTGGCCAGGAATCACAAACTTTCAAACCATTATCAAGCACACATTGGTACTAAGCAGTAATTATTATGAATTTTAGAGTCTTTGTAATTAGCAGCAGTCACAGCGAAACAGATTATAAATCAGCAAATTTTACAAATCAGCAAGTATATAAACAATAATAAAGGGTAATATAGGTACATGTTCACTTCTTTTACTAATTGTACTGTTTGTTCACTATGCTTTTTTCTCTAGCAATATATTGGCATAATATTCACATCTAATAAACATTCTAATTCTAGTAAAGAAGACATTTTGAATATAGCAATACAAGTAATCAAGTAAACAGCACTGCAGTTTGTTGTAGATCAGTGCTAGTAAATACTGTATTAGTGAATTTTATTATGTGATATCTACTCTTGAAAAAAAAAATTTGAATGCTAAGTAAATAAAAAACTCTGTAACTCAGTTCATGGTCAAAGTTACGCTAATAGTTATAACAAAGTAAGATACATGTGTTTCATGTAACTTGCAATTGATACAACATTTTTTCCAAATGTAATTAAAATTCCATCAAGGTTGAACTAGACAGATTTTTAGCTCTCAAAAAACCCTCAAGATTTTTTTCCATGCTTCCATGAACTCTTACATAATTTAAACAATCACAACAGGAGCCATTATGGAATGGTATAGATGATATTGCAAGTACATGATCAATAAGAGATCAGTTAATGATGTAAACTTAGATGTAGTTCTTCACTGATACAGTATTTGAGTTTGTTATATTAAGCATCAGTCATTGCTACCCAGTTATTACTAATTGAGCATAAAGGCAAAGATATCATAATATAAACTTCTGGGTTTCATTAATCAGCTCTGGTAAAACCTATTTCTGTGTCCAGTTCACTCTCTTTTAAGGTCCTTTCCTCTCAGGTTGTTGTTAATTCAAACACAAAAACTCTAAAGCAACGGAAGAACCCTTCTAAATGTGTTGCTTTTGTTATTGCGGGTCAATTACTATTCTTTCATTGCAAGAAAGATCCAACAGGTGCAACTGGCTGATTCTTTCTACATCATTAGTTTGTACCCCAGTGTGCTGGATACATTTTAGCTCTAAATAAGCACATAAAATTTAATCAACTTAAGTTAACACACTTGCATTATCTAGATTCAGAATTTGTAAAATTTCCATAGCATTTTTGCTTATGGAGTCAATTCAGATATGCTGTTAACAATAGGGGAGAAAGGCTTTTTATGATGGACTAGTTTTTCCTGCTTGGGTAAACCCCACAGAGATTAGCAGTATTTTCTAAAAGATCCTATTTATTCTTACTCATAAAGAATATCACCTGACAAAAAAGAACATCTTGGAAATATTTAAATACATTTTCATATCCAACTGTTCTTCCTCCTCTTAGTTTAACATTATGCCTAAAGGTAGTAAGCGCTAGTTTTGAGCACAAAAATAGCTGAGTTAAATGATCAAGCCACTTACCTGTTACTCGATTTTGTGAAACTGCTGTCTGCTTTACCTACATTTGTTTGCCTTTGATAACTAAATACAATCCCTCTATGTTTGTAAATAATCACGATATATCATTATACCATACAGAGGAGACAAAACCAGCAACCCATTAGAGTTACAAAAACATTTCAAGTCTTTAGTTAGTGTGCAGTTTCTGATGTGGTAAATTCAGACTTTGAGTTGTCTTAAGCCCAAAGCATGCAATGGGTACCGCTTGCAATACACTGTGAATGGTGAAAGGGAGCGGGACCTTCAACTAAGATGCTAAGAGTAGGCTGGAAAACTACTGC
Organism: Buteo buteo; assembly: GCF_964188355.1. Lineage (NCBI taxonomy): Eukaryota > Metazoa > Chordata > Aves > Accipitriformes > Accipitridae > Buteo > Buteo buteo. The sequence goes on along the minus strand of NC_134186.1, from coordinate 17,292,882 downwards.
AATTGTATGCAGTATTGATTATGAATGCTAAACAGTCCTATTGCATTATATGAGGAAGAAAAGCAACTTTTGGCTAAATAAGTAGACTTAAATAGGAAAGATTACCGAGACAAGTTGTTTGAAATTGGAACACTTTCACTGCATGTCATGACTTCCTGGACAACACAGAAGGCTCCCGTTATGTATGATGAACAACTTGGTCTTAACAATTAATAAAAATAAAATTAACTTAAGAAATGCTGGTGCCTCGCTTAGGTTTCAGAGGACAGACATAAACCACATAAATTTATCATTTTAAAACTAGACAATTTCTGTCTCCTACCACAATTTATTCCTGTCTGCTTTTTTACTCAGATGAATTCCTTCTGTGGTTAGAATGACAAAATACTTCCACATTAATGAACTAATTAGCTTAATTGCATAATTTTGCTATTTTTTTAATCTCCTGTTGACTCTCCAGAAGAAATAGTTACTAAGTCACAATTACAGAATTCTGTTACATTTCTCCTTTTGTAGTGGGGTGGGGAGTGGAGGGAAAGTTACATTTACATGTTTTGTTTTGGAGATTTGCTAACATAGACTGTCTTATTAGACCATCATTACTCTGAATGCTAAAACCAAGTTAATCTCCAAACATTTTAGAAGTCAAGATAATGATATATATTAGTTTATAATAATCTTTGAATGCTTAATATTCCAGATAATTTCTTTTTATTCAAGAGGTAAGATATTGTACATATTTCCACATATTTTCTGTCAAAGCACTATTATTCAGACATCTGCAGCCTGATACTTCAAGTCAAAGGTTTCAGTTTTCTTTAATTATTAACAAAACAAATAGTGAGTATGTTAATACTATTTTCTTCTAGGTCCAAGCTTTTACAATACTTACCATAAGAAAGCATTAAGTGTGATGAACTTCTGAATACATTAAGGCCTATAAGGGTTTCATAGACATAACTGAATGAAATAATACAACCAGAGGTCGAGATTATACTCAGGTTGAGGTTATACTCAAATTGAGATTTACTCAAGCATGTGACTTGAGACTATACTCAAGCATGTGCTGAAACACAGGCCAGACCCTGAAGAGGTATAACTCAGCACAATTTCTTTACTGGGTTGTTTTATGCCTGCTGACAATATAATGTAATTTTAGCAATTTAACAGAATTTAAATGAATGTTAATTAACAAGGACCTGTCTTAATGATTTAGGGTCAGTAAAATGGGTATCTGAAAGACATGGAAATGAGAGAAACTGACCGAATGATTCAGCTCACTTTTTTCTTCCTTCCCCCTTTCCCTCCCAATAAATCACTTGACTTGGACTGATTTTCATCTTTTTCAGAATATATTTATGCATCTGATACTCGTATGTTAAGTCAGACTTCTCTGAAAAACCAAACCAGCTCCCTAGTTAGATTTAATCTTTAGCACCATTAATAAGCAGAGTCCATAAAATGCCTCTATTTCAATTCAAGACAGAAATTTCAATTAGCAAGTTAAGGACTGAATTGCCATCGAAATATTAGCATGTATTCTTAAGTTTAATGCTATTTCACTGAAGGTGTAGATTTTATAATAAAACATGATTCAGCATAAAGCAAACTTTTTAGAGAGATGCTACATATGAAGAAAGTCACCTATTTTCTGTTTTATTATTAATCTTCAGTTTTGCGTACACCACAGGATAACAAATTGTACTTGAATAATCAGCTTTGAAAAAGTGAAATCTGGAAAAATTTCACATTTGACAAATTCCTGCATTTTTATTGTCAAAAAATTAAACTATCCCACTATTCTCCAAATAAGCTCATGTAAAAAAATCAGTACCATATATAATTACACAGTTCTCTAATAACTTAAAGCCAGAATTCTGACAGCTATTTGTTGAACTCGATAGCCTATTATCTTTATTTTTATTAGAAATAAGCATCCAAATTCATGGTACCTTGGGGAAAAAATTCATCCAAAGACATCCTCGTTCATTTAAATGGGTAATTTCTGAATGACTTCTCAAATACTTTTTTTTAAATTTATACATTATATATTGCATAAAAATGATATTTTTAAAAGTTATGCAATTCTATTAAAACTTTCCATAAAGCTAATATGAAGTGTTAGGCTATTAATGTTATTTGAAGGAATATGCAGAGTATACGTGGCCTGGCTATTGAAATCACATCAGCATCAATAGATTCTGCTTGTAAAACATGAAAAATCATTGTCTATTGACAATTTCACCTTTAAAGTGAGAGTTAGGGTACGATCAAAATACATTTCAGCTTTAGAGGTGCACATCATTACATGCTTATCTGGAGATGCACATGTTGGTCCATTCCAGAAGAGTCCAAGTTTGTTCAGATGAGGCCAATTGCTTAGATTCAAAAAACAGAGTAGTAGAAGCATCTGGATACAGTACCAGAAGCCAGTATACTGCTGCTTTTTTTCATAAAAACAAAAATATGGGCACCAGAAAAAACTTGAGAGACCAGATAAAGATCTGTGTCCTTCCAGTTTCGAAAGAGTTAGTGTTTAATTAGGTTGATACAATATTTCTGCTACTGATTGTTTGTCAAAGTTTGTTGTTGCTGAGCTACAGCTTGCATCATTGCACCAATACTTTCCTTCGCCAGAAATGGGAAAGCTCATCTAACAATGGCATATCATAGCAGCTCCATCTTTATAGTGCTATTGCCTATACTTTTTAAACTGACAAGTGCTATATCCACTAGAGACATCTTACCATTCAAGGAACAACTTTTTCCCACTACTCCATTCCAGTTTTCTTTGCCATGTGCCTGTTTTTGACAAATTAAACTAAAAGATGTAACTTGTAGTAACTTGATTTTTGCTGCCACATGATGAAGACCAAAATGTTGTGACTTACCTTTGAAACGGACTGTTTTGCTTAATGTGGAATGCAACTGGATCTCTCTTTCCCACCCTTAGACATGACAAATACATTAACACCACCTTATTGCAAGTATACTGACATCATGCATAGTGAACAGGCTTGCACAAGAAGCCTCTTTTACCAGTATTTTTTAATTCCCTTAGTAACTACATCTCGGTATCCTTCAGTTGCTTGTTTCCATTATGTCTGGTTGCCTGTGAACCACCACAGATGTCTCTAGGCTTTTAGCGCTGAACACATACAAACATCTTAGCAGTTGATATCATAGCCTGCTTTTAAAGGATAGCACATTACACACAGATAAATATGAGATCATCCAAGCAGCTCTAGTTGCTAGCTGCAGCACATTTTTCTACAGTTTAGCAAACAGAGCAGCCACAGTGTTTGCTACAATATAAACTTAGAAAGATAACATATAATGCTGGTGTTTCTCGAAACATTCATTTAAGTTTGGTTAAGACTTTTGATTTCCCTAAGTGAACCACACTTGTATGGGTTTTCTGGAGATGTAATATTTCCTTTGTTTTTTTAGATTGTTTTGGGGTTTTTTTGCTAACTGATTATAGCTGTAATAATGCCATTTCTTTATTCAAGCATCTGATGTAAAACTCATAACAAAGTTGAGGTACACACAGACAGTTACTGCCTGCATCATCTTAACTGTCTGTATATTAATTTGCAAATTAATTTCTCAAACTGTAATATTCAAAGAAAAAATAATCCAAAACATGGTATTCAGACATCAACTTCCTCATAGATATGAATGAAAGAAAAGCAGCAAATGCAAGAACTTACTAACTCAGAGCTCCAACACATGATAAGTCCTCTATTTCCACCTTTTTTTTTTTTTTCCCACATACGCTCTGCACTACACCAGTATTCAGGTAGCAGAATATTGTACCCTGGACAAGGCATCAATTTACCCATTCTTCAATCATACACAAGAATTTCTATGCAAATGATCCCAGATTATGATTAGAAAGCCAAGCTATTTAAAACTACGTACCTGGTTTAATTTTATTTTGTTTTCAATTTCAAAGCATACTTTGTTTAAAGAACTTGATTAAATCTAAGTCCATTATTAAAAAGGAATCTCAAATAGAACAAATGCATTTTGGCCAAGATAAAGTTCAGTCCTCATGAAAGCCATCAACCATATCCAAGGCAATTTTGTCATAGAAATATACAAAAAGGAGAATCTAGAAAGCACTGATGTGTCTCATAATTCCCTGAAATATTGCCCTGTGAAAGTTTCAAAGTTAGGCACCATATTGTTAATCTCTTTCCCCATGTAAAAAGGGCAAGGATTACAGTCAGAGCACAATTACATACAATAATAAATAGATCTAATTATTATTACTTTGATGAATGTAGAATGGAAGGCTTGAAGAGAAACCTTAAAGAGGACTTCCTAGAATTTGATTAACCTTTCTGTGCTGATACATGAGAAAGCACAAAATGGTTTTCTGAAGCGGAGAGCTGGCCAACTGTGTCCAAAGTTATTAAACAGATGCAAAAGTTGTCCACATGGTGAGAAACTGATCAGAATCGCAGGACTAAATTAGGAAGGAATAATCAAATGTTTGTATTTGACGTGTCTGAAGAACAGGAGACAACAAAGGTACTTTGAGGTGAAAACCACGGCAATTTTGAAGAGAGCTGATCCCTGTGCATACCAAGATTACAGGGCACACAACAGCCAGGGAACTGACAATAAATAAATAAATAAATAAATTGGGCAGTGCAAACAGAAGGGAATGATTAAAACTTAGAAATATTCAAGTGGATGTGGTAAGATCTAGACATGTTCTGGATGTGTGGGTCAAAGGAGGGAAACAGGCTAAAGAAGATGCCAAGATTACAGCCTTGAGTGAAGAAAGTCATGGTTATATTCTCTGCTCTGTCTAGTTATTCTGTTTTGGAACAGAGGACAGACAATGAAAACAGTAACTCAGCACTTTGAAATATTATAGCCCAATTTACCAAATAGCAACTGAAGACATCTGTTTGTACGTTGAGACTATAGTATCAATAGCCACAGTTACATAGGTGCAGGTATTCTATCATATGGTACCTTAAGAACCAATCAAAATCACTAAACTACCTATCTTGTTAGTGAAACTGAAAGATGACAACAAAAATACATTACCCTGAAATTAACTTATTCATTCCAATTTAAATGAAGCACTTTATAGTTTTCTGTATTTGTTTAAGGAATAGTAAATTAAAAGATATTTCTTCGTTTAAAAATTATTCTATCACAAGAAGAAATTTAGTTAACGCTCTTCTAATTTATGATAGATGCTAAACTACTCAAACCAAGTTTTTCTTATTCTGAAATTGTTCATGATTAGATTGTAATCTCCTCAGGACAGGGGCCTGGAACATGCCAGGAAGAGTACTGTTAGGCAACAGAGATGCTACTAGAGAACAACTATATTCCCATTACATTTTGGAATGAATTGTGTATACATTTCTTCAGGGTGTTTTTGCACAGACATCCCACTGAAATAATAGCTAATTAATTCATTATAAATAATCTGAAAACAAAAAAATAGTAAGGTGGTGAAGTATGCTGCTGATACTGAGTTACTGATGGTAGTAAAATAGAGCTGGCTGAGGGAATCTGCAAACAGCCTCACAACACTGATTGCATAGGCAGGTGAAATTTAATGTAGATAACCATAATGTAAACACAGAAAATAAATCCTATCCTTACCTATAAAAGTATTTAATGGATGTAGATGTTAACAGTCAGAAAATAGACCCTGGGATCTATATAGTTAATGCTATGAAAACAATGGTCAATGTTTGTTCAGTGGCAAAGAGAACAACATTCAATAATGCTCAGTTTATCGGCTTTCTCACTTCCCTAACAAAGCAAAACAAATAAATGACAGGAATTATAAGGAAAGAACTAGATAATGACATGAAAACCATTATTTTGACTGCTCTTGTGACCTGAATACTGTGTGTAACTCCTGGTCTCCTCATCTCCAAAAGCATATAGTAGTGCTCAAAAAATAAAATAAAAAAAAAAAAGAGAGATTAATAGTAACATGTGAAAAAATCAAATAGACTAAAACTCTTCAGCTTGGAAAATACAGGACTGAGGAAAGATACAAAATCATGAGTTGAAGACAGAAGGTGACTAGAGAGCAACTGTTCATTGTTTCTACCAAAATGAGAAGAGTGTCAACTAGGACAGATAGGAAACTTTAAATAAACAAACCCACATTTCACACAATGCATAGTCAAGTTGCACTGAGCAAGGATCTCTTCCGGTTGTACACTGCAGATGCCAAAAGCCTATGTGGACTTAAAAAAAAAAAAATGATTGGGCAAATTTGTGGAATAGAAACCTACTGAAAACTGTTAAAAATAAGACACCACTTCTGATTCAGAAAGTGCTAAAGCCACAGATGGTTGCATTCGGGGTATTAAGGTATCATATGATGTCCTATCTCTGCACTCTTCCTTAGGCACTTTCTAGTGTCTGCCACTACAGACATATATACTCAAATATGATGTTTTAATGAAGACTACACTATTTATTTCTGGAATGTGTTTATTTCCTAGCTAAATTCAAGGGAATCGAAAAATAAAGGATATGCATAATAGCGAAATACATCTCAGCCTTGAAAACATTTACATATACACTTGATTGTGGTCCAATCAGTATCATTAACATACAAACAGAAGTAAATGTAAGAATACAATCCCCAAAAGAACTTCACATTTTCTCATTTGAAAACCTTTGAACACGGATTCTGTACCATCATATTGGTACTAAGTGTACCAAGTCAGGACAGAATTTTTTTCATTTTGGGGAAAGAGTGTAGGAGTATTTCTAACAGAGGAAGGTGTACTAGAGTATTAAAGTTCCATCAATTTGATCTGCCTTTTGAAAAATCATTACTTATTTCCATTTTCTTACGTACAGAAGTCACTCTGTTTGTCACTGCATATTGTATTTTCTGTCAGGAATCATGCTGGATGATTTCTGCATATTGTCAACTTCTAGGCCCGTATCCTGCAACAGCACTTCCTGCTACACCACAGCTTCCCCAAAGCAACTGCTTCTCGACTGCTATTCAAATGTAGCAAATCACAAGCAACGGCACCAAGTCATCTCAAGAATTCCTTCTTTCAATAAGCAAGCAAAAAGCGCAATCATCGACTTACCTGATTTGATTTCTAAACCGATTTAAACAAGCAGTACAGTATTACATAGAAACACGGATCAAAGGACATTTACTTTTAAGTAACGAGGTAACGATGCACAGTTATAATTTCAAAAGTGCTAAGCAGTTACCCTTCCAGAAACAAACAAACGGGATGAATGAGCAAAGGGATTACTCAAAATCCCATCAGCTGCCTATTTTCACTTGCAGCACTCTAAACACTTTTTAACAGTCTGGTCCAAAATGATTATTTTGATCCATTCCAAAGGGATTAGCCGTGCAAATAATCAAACCCGGTCGAGCAATGTGGTCTAATCTTTAACTTAGTTAAGAAAGACTGGGGAAAAAAAAGTGTAGAAAATTACTCTAATCCATACTTACTTTTCAGGTGTTAAAAAAAAAAAGAGGGATAGTCCTTAAAGGGAGAATACTTCGATACTCTGTGTGTGCTTTAAAGCCCGTCCTAGCAACTCCTCCGTGGTATCTCAAAACAAAAAGACAAGATAAAACAGAAAGTTAAACCAGCTCAGCTGCTTCTGTCCCTCGACCGCTTGACCAGACGTCCGGTCCCGAGGGCGGTGCGCGGCCGCCTGGGCTGGCAGGGCCCCGGCCCGCTCCCCACACGCTCCCCCGTGGGGGCGGCCGGCCGCCGCGCGGGGGATACACGGAATTTTTTTTTTTTTTTAAAAGATCTGTCTAACACACGCGGAGAGCGCGGTTCCCTGGGGCCCGGGCGCCGCGGGATTCCTCGGCCGGCTGCGGCGGGACCCGCGCCGGGGGCGACCGGGGCGCCGGGGGCGACCGGGCCGCCGGAGCCGCCGCGGCGGCCGCAGCCCCAGCGCCGCCTGTCACCTCTGGGCCGGCGGCCGCCGGGCACGGGGCGGCGGGAAGGAGCCGGCGGCTCGCGCCGGGCGTGGAGCGCGAGCAGCGCCTCCCCCGCCCCCCGCCCCCGCTACCGTGCGGCCGTTAGCGCGTGGCAGTTAGCGCGCAACCGCTCCCGGGGCGCGTGCCGCCGCAGGGGCTTCCGCGCGCGCCGTGTGCAGCGGCGTGAGGGAAGCCGGGCGGGCGGGGGCTGTTCCTCGCCTCGCTCCCACCCCCGCCGGGGCTTCGCCGGCGGCCGCCGCTGCTGCCGGCGAGCGCTGGGAGGCGACGGCGAGTCCCCGCCGCCGGATCCGTTCGGGGAAAGCGAGCGAGCGAGCTGAGCGAGACTTTTACCTTTTCTCTCTTTTCCCGTCTTCACCCACCATGCTGCGGACTCCGCTGCCCGCGCAGGAGAAGCGGCGGCTCAGCCCGGCGCCCTTCTCCTGAGGAGATGAGGGAGACGCGGCCGGGCCGGAGCTAGCGCGACCCGCGCCTCTCCCCCGTCCTCCCCTCTCCCGCGTCCCCGACCACCATGAGGGAAGAGAGAGAAGCCGCCGCGGCCGCCTCCCACCACGGACCCAGCAAAGCCCCGCAGCACTGCCAGCAGCCGGACGACGGCGGGGCGGCTGCCCCCCTGGCGCTCGCCGGCGGCGGCGGCAGCAACCCGGAGAGCCTGCGGAACGGCTACGTGAAGAGCTGCGCGACCCCCCTGAGGCAGGACCCCCCGAAGAGCTTCCTCTCTCTGCTGCTGTTCCCTGCCGCCGCCGCCGCCTCCTCCCGGGCTCTGCTCAGCCTGGGCGCCCTGGCCGCCCTTGTCCTCTCGCTTCTGGCCTTTCACGGCCGGGGCAGCGCCGGGGGCCAGCAGGACGGGAGCAGCTGGCGCAGCCCCCGGCCGTTGCACGCCTTGCTGTGCCTGTCCCGCTGCCTCAGCCCCCTCTTCAGCATCGCCTGTGCCTTCTTCTTCCTCACCTGCTACTTGGCCCGCGGCAGGCGCGGAGAGCACGGCGGCGGCACGACCCGCTGGTGGCTGCTGGCGCTTCCCGTGTGCTGCTACTCGGGGGACTTCGTGGCGCTGCAGTGGCTGCTGCCCGTGGAGGGGCACGGAGAGGAGCCCCAGCCCCCCGCCGAGCCGCAGATGGTCCTGGGCAGGCTCCTGACGGTGCTGGGCTCGGTGGCAGCGCTGACCCTGCTGCAGAGCTCCCTGAAGTTGCGCCGGAGCCTCCTCGTCTTGGTCTTCTCCAGCCTGGTGTGGCTGGTGTCGCTCACCAGCCTTCACTCGGTTCCCCCAGCCCTCAGACCGCTGCTGGCCGGCTCGGTCGGGGTGGCAGGCTGCCTGCTGGCACTCTGTGGCGGGGAGCACGGCATCTTTTCGGCTCAGAGCCGAGGAGCGCACCACCAGCATCATCACCACCCACGGCTCCCCAGCGTGGAGGAAAAAGTGCCTGTGATCAGACCCAGGAGGAGATCTAGCTGCGTATCCTTAGGGGAGACTTCGGCCAGCTACTATGGCAGCTGCAAAATGTTTAGGAGACCCTCGTTGCCTTGCATTTCCAGAGAGCAGGTAGGTTTCTCCGAAACTGGAGGGAGAAACTTTGAGGAATGAGCGCCACTCACTTTTCCTAACTGCTGTGTATGTCTGTGCGGGATGCCTGCTAACTGTCAAACTCCTGTTAGAGGAATGGAGGAAAATGTTGGTCCCTTAGTGGGTTTCTCAACTCGGTTCTGCAGAATCGATATAATCCTTTATGTCTGTATAGAAGCTGTTATAGGGCAGAAGGCTCGCTCGCTCTTTGTAGGATCTTAAATATTAATAAGTAGTTCTTATTGGTTAAAACAGAACCCCAAACCAAACATCTTCAGCTATCAGCTACCTTGTTATTTTGACTGTTTCTTTTCCAAAGACCAACAACTCCTCCGCTTCTGGCAGACTTTACGAGAGAAAGCAACCACAGCTTTCTAGCTCCTCGGCACTTCTGGTTCTTCCCGCTTTCTATCGACAAAATGATTGCCAAGTGCTAAAGAAATATCGGGGTTTGAGGGGTATTATTTATCAAATGTTGGCGTTGTTTGAGTGGCAGCTGTCCTTCTACCTTGCAGATTACTATCTCTTGTTTCTCTCTCTCCCACTCATCCTCTCTTCCTCGCTCCACGTAGGTTAACGTTAGCTTTGGGTTGATGTGATTTAAGAAACTCCTTTTTACTGAAGAGAGAGCTGTACAGGAGAGTCTGGAGGCATGCCTGAAACGCTCAGTTTTATTGAATGGAACTCTGTTGGTTTATACCTCTCGGAAAACTTTTCAATGAGTTTTGTTTTTTGTAGCATGACCCCCCGGGGGGTGGGGGGGGGAGTTTGTTTTTATTTGGGAACTTGCACGTGAGCTGCAGGAACATCGAGTTGAGTTGCCGGTGGAACTGACCCGAGGCTGCGGCAAGTGGATTATCAGCCCGTTACGGCGGGGGGAGGATAAGGGGAGTGTATTTAATAAACGTGCAAGTGAACAGTTTCTGGGAAGTGATTGTTGCTGCAGGTTCCCCCATCTACTACTGTTGTGCCTGAAAGTCACGGGTACCGAATGAAATTTTCTAATCTTGCTTTGACATGTATTCTGTAATGCACTTCTTGTGATTGACTGTGAAACAGGTCTGAGGAAATACGAGGTGAATCTGAAACGGTGGAGTAGTTTTCGAGCATTTCTTTCCCTGCTTTTGCACAACAGAATAGTACAGCGGTAATTGTTTTTGCATAAAAGGTTAAAATGCAAGTATGCTATAACAGGCTTCAGGAATAGTCATTCAATAAATTTCAAATTATCTAATGCATACTATGAAAGAAACATTAAAATATTGTACTAACAGTTAAGATATGTAGGGAATATTGTATAATAATTTACTTTCTCTGTTCCCTTCTGGATAGTAAATGCTCTCTGTTTCTGTCACATTTGTCTGCAGTACAGAAACCTCAGAAAATGTGGTTTCATTAACCTTTCTAGACGATAGAAGATATTTGTTCTTATGCAAGTTACTAAATGCTTCCTTTGATATTCGGCTCACTTCCTAAAGGCATGCGCATATTTCAAGTTAAGGCATTTATTATTCTTTAAGTAACATCATAAATGTCAACCATAACTAAATATGTAGAATTTATTGGCAGTACTTAAATCATACGTGTTCATAATAAAATGTAACTGTTTGGTAGACTTCCAGAATGTGATATCTTTGTTATCGCTGGAAGTGAACAGAAGCAACAGAGATCTGAAATTCTTTGTTTTCCTAATAGTCTATTACGCTTTACAATAAATATTTGTGCTTTACTAAGCACAGTTTAAATGGGATTCATAGATATATGTTCTGTGTAGTATTTTATATGTGATTTTTTTAAGGATAGTACAGGTTAAATCCTCTGATCTCCTGTCTGACTTGGAGAAAGACCAGACATTGCAGAGCTGATAAAACATCAATTGTTCTATAATGCTTCCTTGAAACAGAAGAAATGTATGCACTTAATGCTTTTCAGAGAGCATTTATTATGTGAATTTTCTTTAAGGACTGATCACATGTTTTGCAGATCTTTATAAAATATTACAATGATTCTTTTCCAATATTAATATTTTAAGCGTGAGTTTAATGAGCCTTGTTAAGGAAGATCAGTGGAGTACAAGGAATGTGCTGCAGGTCCACCATGACGGGGATACTTTGATGAATGAGAGCTAAGTTGCTATTATGATTCTATTAGAAGTATTTTGAATGATTGTTATGAACCTCTTGTATGTAGAGGTTTGTATGAACCTCTCCAAGCAGGGGCACATAAGAACAAAAAAGGCAGGTGTATTGAATCATAGAATCATAGAATACTAGGTTGGAAGGCACCTCAAGTATCATCTGGTCCAACCTTTCTTGGCAAAAGCATGCTCTAGACAAGATGGCTCAGCACCCTTTCCAGCTGAATCTTAAAGGTGTCCAATGTTGGGGAATCTACCACTTCCTGGGGGAGATTATTCCAATAGCTGATTGTTCTCATTGTGAAAAATTTTCCTCTTGTGTAGATTTTAGTTACTCTTTGAGGAAAATTGGGAATACTAGCACTGACCTTAAGTTTTCAGTTACTTGTTGATTTGAAGTTATGCCCGACTCTCTGTCTAGTTAAACACATGAGAAAATAATTATATTGAGTTGACTGTTTTTTTCATTAATAAGCTTAAGCCAGCAATTCTAAGGGGTCTGTGTGCATGGAGAGTGTGGGGGGGTAGAACAGGTATGTGCAACCAGTAGTGTGCGCACACTGGAATTGGATGGAGACTATCACTGTTTTATGGGGTAGAAGCGGAAAGAGGCCATGTGAGCACGATCCTGTAAATGCTTCCCAATTTGAGCAATCCTTGTGACAGATATTTAGATTATTGCTTTCTGTACTTGTACAGGTATGGCGACTATAATGCTGCAAGGTTGATAAAATTAGATTACCTCTATTCATACCTTTTATATGAGTATCTATGCTTACTTTAGCCACCAAAGTCTACCAATTCATGCTGTGTGTGGCTTTTCTGCAGTACATAATGGCTAGCAATGTAGTTTGAGGTGGGAGGAAAGAGTCTTGAAGAGATTATATCTGTTGAATTTTTATGTGAGTATACTTAAATGCCATTATCAAAATATATAGATACACATAGAAGGAAGCAATATGACTAAAATTAAGGCTAAAAATTAGGCAAATGCAATGTCTTTTCTGAACTCTACTATATTAACACTTCTTCTGCTCACAGAAATTCATATGATTTTAGCAGTAAACAGGCTTTTTATATTCTTACTTCAGTATTCATCTTGGACCTAGAGAGGAATTGCTTATTAGCAGTATGACTGCAGTATTGATTGGTATTACAAATTTTGTGTAGATGATGTTTTGATTGCATGTATTAATCGGATGCTAATCTGTTAGCTGTACCTACCACTATTGGTATCAAAGGGTTTATCTTCATTGACTGTTGCCTATTTAGCACTTAATTTTTTTTTATTTTATTATTTTTTTAATCATGGAAGCCAAATCAGAATTGGGCATCTAAAAGGTGCTTGTCAGTATTGCAGATCTTGTAAACACTCTATGTCCTGAAAAATATTGTAGTAAACCTTTTTTTTTTCTTTAACATGATGGTGAACATGTATATAAGAGCAAATAACTATGTGTAGGAACTCGGAACTCGTGCATAGGAACTTCTCAGAATCCAGAAAGAATATGTGATTTCTAAAATTAATGTTTTTCCTTAAGTAAAGAATAGGCCTTCCTAATTAAATACACAGAATATGTGTCCAAAACAGTCTGCAAACAGAGCTGATATTTTTCCTAGTTACCTGACTAGATTCAAACACGTGGGAAGGCTGGGATATTTCATGGATAAAGACTGCTTTCATGTTGCACTCTGTTAATTACAGGAAGAATTGTCTTGTGGTTAGGTTGTTGGATTGACTGCCACCTCTCCCCAGTTTCTGTTCCAAGCTACCTCGTACCTTTGATGCACTATTAGGAACATCAGGACTCAATTTCAAGAGTCTAAAATATTTATGTAACTTGAAATTAATGCAGTTCCTTATTTGCTTAGACAATTTGTATCTGTGTCTGTTACCTATTTGTGAAACAAGTTATACTTTGTCCTTAAGTACTCAGGGTACAAACTCAAGTGCAGAAGCTGTCTATTAATATGTATTTTACAGTCTTGAAATTGTTAAATAGATACTGTTTGCAGCCTAGAAATGTGAACCTTTACCTGTTGATTGCAGCCAACTCTTCTTGCTATGCATTTGACAAACTAGCTCTTTGAAATTTTAAGTTTTCCCCTAGTTATTACAATGACTGTTACCACAAGTGTACCTGCATGTCAAGATTTGTTTCTGTTGTTAACGGAATCTTCGTATCTCTTGGGTTTTTATTATTTGTCATGTGGGGAAAATCAAGATAGAAATGTGGGTGTGTTGAGCTGTGAATGTAATCAATTTCAGTGGGTTGTGACTGAATATGGGGAATATACAAAGAGAATGATTACATGGTGAAAGCAGCAGTCTTGGAAAACTGTTTTTGCAACTTTCAGATGAGTAGGATTATATTGTTTCTGTCTGGTGTTCTCTGACCTTGACAAAATGTTTTGCACTAGATGAAATGTGAAATAAGAAGAGTCTTGGTAAAAGTTGGATCCTTTTTTCTTCTTTTTTGTCCTTTCTTTTCATCCTGAAGTTATATTCTTGAAGTATTATACTGCACAGAAAGGATGATTTGAGCATGGTCTGCCCATAGAGACCTGTAGAGAGGTCAGAGTTTAAGATGGTATCCTCTGGTAAAGTGACCACCAGGACCATACAGTGGTTCACAGAGAATGACAAAGAATGCTGTTAGGGAGACTGAGTGCAGTTAAGAGCTCTTAGCTAAGTTTACCTTAAGCTGGTTTTTAGATATCCAAGACTTGGTGGCAGTTCATGTTCTGGACAGAAAAAATACACTAAAATCAGGGAAATGTCTGTAAGTTGTCAGTGTAGCAAAGGGGGTTGACTGTTTCTGCAGGTGTGGTTTCCCAGAAGGAAAATGTAAAAGGAGAAAGGAGGGAGATCAAAGACAACTGCTATGGAAACGCTGGAGAAATTTGGAGGAAAGTGAGGGTGGCATATTACAGGAGTGGCCAGCACGCCAGTAGGAAAGAAATGGAGGAAGCTGGGAGAGAAGGTTCCAAGAACTGCATGATTGACTGTGTCAAAGAAAACTAACAGGATAAATTGGATAAAGTACTAATTTTCAGCTTTGACTAGGAAGACATTTTAAACTTATGAAAGAAAATTGTAGAGCTGAGGAACAAAAGGTTCCCAGGAGAGTGTCTAGAATGGCAAAGAGGACAGCCTCCACACTGCGGTTTGTGAACAGTATATTCTGTGAGGTTAAATATGAAAGGGAAGAGAATTACAAGGATTCAGGTATGTTTTCCTGACGAAGATTCCTGTTTTGACACAATGTATGTGTGTGCATGTATATGCCTGCAAGTACCATCCTAATAGCTGAACTTGACCAACTGAACTGATTGAATACTATGGCCTTAGAAGTTTCAAAGACATAAAATTCCAGCAAGTTTTGTGAACAAAGGTGCATGGTAAGTGAAGACATGCTACGGAATATACCCCAACACAGGGCAAGTTTGCAGTGTGAGCTGAACTCCAAGAATCCATGTGAGAATGTCTCTCATGTCATGAGTGAATACCAGAACTGGGGGTCGGGAATTCTGTTAAAGCCTGAGCCTTATTTGACATTTGATAGGAAAGTTATATTTTAAAAAAGCTTTTTTCCTCCTGTTTTGGTTTTCTGATACCTAAAAATGAAAACTTCATGCAGCCTTGCCATCATTCAGAGAAATCACTGAACAAAGCCAACCGTAACTATCAGGTCTGGTGTTCAGAAACTAGTTGCTCAAAGATGGAAAAGAAGAAATCTTGTACTGTTGTCTGAAGATAAGGATTACGGACAGGGAAACTTGGGGATGTAGTCTGTTCTGTTGTTGATGCAAAAACTTATGGGAGAATACAGATGAGAACCTTCTGTCTGCCAAATGAGAAGAGAGGGCAGACCACGTGAGGCTACAGCCACAGAATATTTTGTTGGAATCTTACCCATTTTTCCAGGATAAAACTGTGTGGAAAGAGAGCTGAAAGAATAGTTTAAGATGAGAGTAAAGGGGAGTGAAAGGAGACATTGAATTTTAACATGACTTTTTCAGTGGGTAAAAACAGTACTTAGTAAGATGGAATGACACAACAAGTAAATTTTAATGGAAAAAAAATAATGGGACTTTTCTGCAACTCAATAGCAGGAATGAAAATTTAAGGTAAAAGTGAGGGCTTGGATTGGTCAGGGCAGACTGTGTAATTTGTGAGTGAATGTTAGTGAAGCATAAAAAGGATCAATAACTTTAAGCATCCAGTGGAAGTAAAAGAGCACTACAGCCTTCCAAACAGACAGGAACCATGGATGCTAATAAATTAGAGTTCACAGGGTAACAAGTAAACTGACAGATGGCGGTATTTTGGAAGGGGAAGTGTGACAGAAACAGATCGGAGAGATCTGTCCTTAAGGAAGACTTGTTAAGTGAATGGCCTTATTGGTGAGCGTGACAAAATGAAGTGTTCTAGGAACTAGAGACAGCATAACAATGAATGACTGCTGAAATAAAATAATAGTTCCTGGAGCAGCTTTATATTTGAAAATGGTTCATACAGCTTTGGGAAAGGATATAATCCATGTAAATACAGGCATCTGGTGACCAGGAGTAAGTTTTGATGTGTTGGGCCATCCCTATGTTTTCATAGCTTTTATATGTAGCATGTTCCTTTGAAACAAGTGCAAATTTACTGGGAGAAGGACAGAATAGAGCACAGATATCCAAGTAATTTTTTTATATCCCTCTGTTTGATAGTTCAATATTTGTGAAAACCAGTGCTGCTATGCAGAACATTCGTGACTATCAGCACTAACCTCACTTTGTACAGGAGGTGTGGAGAAAGCCGACGTATTTCCAATTAAATGACTGATTGAATGGTAATCCTGACAAGTTTTGTTACCCTGTGCTGAGTTGCCGGCCTTAATGTTCCTTTATGCAAACCCAAATACATTCACTAAGTTAAAGGCATATTTGCAGCAAGTGTTCCATTTGTTGTTCATATGATAAATTAAAGTTTGTTTTATGGAATGTTAAAATGATCTTTTTGCTATATAACTTACTATTTTTAAGCTATTCAGGATACCATGTGAAGCTGTGTTTGGGTGCTTTGGATTTGGTTTTGAGAGATCTTCCATCTTTTATGAGGAACATTCCAGGCTTTTTGGTATGAATTAGCAATACAGGTACATTGGCTTAGCTATATCCATGCTGGTAATAGTAATTGAGAAGTATACCTGGGGTTTAAATTGGGATGTGTACTTTCAGTATACCCAAAACACCCAGTGCTGCTCCCCTGCCACAGAGGAACTGTACCACTGTTAGGTGGTGGTACAGCAAGCCTGTGTCACACCTGCCTGTTTATATCTATTGTCCTTACAGTTTTATCAGCAAAGTTCATAATATAGAATAAACTCTTCTGTAAGTGTGTGAAACTTAAGGTTTGCAGAGGGAAGTTTTATCAGTTTTATTGAAATAACAGCTTAACTATGATTCCCTGCATAGACACAATGGTATTAGTGTGTCTTTCTTAACCTTCATTTTTGGTCATGTTACATTTTCTTTTTGATTAGATTAAACCCTTTTAACAGGATAGGAGCTAAACTAAAGGCTAAAAAAAGGCGTTCTTATACTAGGCTCACTGTCCGCATCTTTAGCATGGTTTTTGTTCTAATGTGACCTAAAATTAAAGGCCTACATTTATATTTAGGGTCTTTTTATTTTTCTTGGAGTTAGTTTAATATTACAGATTCATCATAATGTATTTTCTGTTTTTTTAAATTTTTTTTTTTTCTCCTAAGCATTGTTGTGCCACTTCAGGGATATAATTTTGTTCCTTCTATCTAGTAGATTCTCTTAAAGGAATTCTAAATTTCTAGGTACTCTTAAGTTACTAATACAAGATAAGAAGTACAGGGTTTTTTTAAGAACAGGTATCAGTGAGTTTTTCTAGTACTTTTGGCTCTCCAGAACAGTTTCCATCCTTTCACACAAATTGCTGATACACCTACTGTTTTTCAACATTTGATGACTGATAAACACTAATCCTCAGATATCTCATTATCTTCTGTGTGAGAGTTATATGGTGGCCAAGGAACCTTAGAGTGTGTATGACTTACAGAAGTGGATGACTTCTTAACTGGGCTTGTAACCTTGGAAGTGAACTGACTTTTTGTGAGCTTTCTGTGGGGCAGGGGTTGATCTCTATATTTATAGGACATCATTAGCAGTTAATAAAATTCAGTGTCATGCGTGTAGTTTAATGATGTTAACTTTAAAAATAAAAGGAATGTTTCTGAGAGAAGTCTTAAGTGATTACTGTCTTGATTAATGTCCACACTAGCCTTCATTTCGTTTGGTTTGCCACCTAGACAGTGTAATGTGTAAATGCACTTGCAGGCTTTTTGATACCCGCTCTTGCAATTCCATAGTATCCTACACATTCTCACTCCCTCGTTACGTAGTATGAAATTAAATTTCAATTAACTTAAGCTGCATTTTTGTAGATGCAAGCAGTTATGGTCTTATGTGTGGGTAGTAGCAGAGGGAGATTTGTGTTGAAACCTGAAGGTGTGATTAGCAGACTAAAAAAGTTTAGATCCTGCTGTGCCTGTGAAATGCCATCTGCTCTGGCACTGCCCTGAAGGAATTGGCTCAGAAGGGAAGAAGTAAAGGCACACTAGCACAGTTTTCCTCTTGACTAGCCGGATCTGCGAGAAGCAGGCTTTATTTTGCTTAGGAAAGATGAATGTTGATCTGGGTTATACTGTTTCCGTTGAGATTGTCTTTACAAAAGTGCACTGAAACACAGATGTACCTACTGTGTATTGTATTGCTGCTTATAAACTGAGGTAAATAAACACAAACTTTAGTGATGACAGGGGCTTGGTTCTTCCTAACACGTTAGTATAGGATAGAGCAGTATATTTCATATTTTTACTAGAAAACACAAACAAACTTGTGTTGTCCACCCTATACGTGTTCTTATTCTGTCCCAGTTTCAACTAACTGCATTTTCGGGGCAGCATAGTATCCATTTCAGGATCACTGAAGCATGCTTACAAAGCAGATTTCAAATGAAACTTGCAATGAGGGAATTTCAATTGATTATGCACAGAGATGTTTAACTAATCTTTTTTTTTTCTTTTTTTTTTTTTCTTTTTTTTTTGTGTGTGTGTGTGTAAAAAGTTGAGGAATGTTAGGATCTTTCCAATGATTAAAAAAATGTAGTATGTCTATCTGAAGTTAAAATGAATGATTACCATGATGTAAATAACAACTTTGTGCTGTTACGGCAAAGCGCAGTTGAAAGTATTTTGATTACAAGTATCTGTTAACTTATTTTTATGTAGTTATAGAAAAGCATTAATTATAATCTCTGTCAGAGTTTCTTGCTACTTTTTATTCACCATAACAGAATGTTTCCATGCCATGGTAATATAGAAAATCTAATTTTTATTTCTATTTGGAGTTTCTGGTTGAACAAGTTTGATTAAGAAAGAAGAGTTTGGAACAGCTTTTGTGTTAATGACCAGTCTTTTTTTGTCATTGTTTTTAATTAATTTATTTTTCATAACTGGCAGCCTGTTCGTTAGATGCCAAAGGATTTTTAAAGAAGCTTGAAAATAACAGATTTGCAAGTGATTTTCTATGATGTCAAGATGAAAATAAGAAAAAGGGAGTAGCTGAGCAGGGGCAGATGCTGGCTATTGCTTTTAAGGGTGGCCTATGTTTTCAAACCCTCTGAGACAATGAGCGTCATATTGGAGACATCCACAGAATGTTCTGAAGAAGAAAATAGTACTTCAGTCTATGTGTGAAGGATAACAATTTTTTATGAAGAGTAAAAATCAAAACTAGTTAAAAGACACTAAGCTTCAGGCAGTCTTATTAAAACTGAGTAATACTCTGTGCTTACATATGAAATTTGCATAACCCATTATTAAGATCATTAAGGATATAATTCCAGGACAAACTCATTTAGAAACTGATGTTACATCTGTAAATATGAAATTGATATCTTGTTCAGGAAAGTATCTTAACAACTTTAGAAAAGATTCAAACTGTGTTTCATATGATAAAGAGATGCTCTTTTGGGATTAACTATAAAAGTTGATACAGCTTCAATAATGGACCTATAAAGGTATATACTTAGTCTTATGTCATTTTTCTTGTATGAGACTAGTTACTGTTAAAATCTCATTGCTAAAGATGTGTAAGTCTTCTATACTTGCCTTAACAGTTATACTAGTAGAAACCTCCCTAGAGTCAGCAGAGCACATAGGAACCTCCCTAGAGTCAGCAGAGCACTTAAGCTTTCAAGTGGAAAAGAACATGTGTTTTACAGTGTTTAAGGATTGACATTATAGTCCTTACTTGTTTAAAAATTCACAGGGTTTAATGTAATTTATAGTTTTAACTCTCTAGTAGCAAGTGTTAACAATCTCAAATGAATACATTCTTAAAGCTATGTTCCTTTCACCTCTCTGGTGATGGACAGGATTGGTTTGACTTTAGAAGGCACATCTTTATTTTTAATTATTTGGGCCTTGAAAGTACGAGAAAAATAATTTCCCAGGAGATTAATGTTCAATAGTAAATTGCTTACTTGCTTGTTTTGTCTTTTTTGAAATGTCATTTTTCTTTCTCTTTCCCTGTCCTTATCTGTTCTTAATTTTACAATAATTTCAACTCCTCTTCCCACCAGCATGTTCTTTCTCTTTCTATGTGTTTACAAGATCAGTAATGTAATTTGGTCCAAAATTACAAGTATCTTTCAGCAAAGACATAAAAATTTTCTGACAGTTTTTACTTTTACATTTTACTTTTTTAGAAACCTAGCAATCAAATTATTCTTTCAAAAAAAAAGGGGAAACATTTGGTAACATATAATTTATAAAAAAGAAGAACTAAATATTTCTTTGCATTTACAGCATAAAAATGTTTCTAGAATCTCTTACTTCAGTACCATGTAAGTGTCCATTATTGAAGAATGATACATAAGTAGACTGCATTTGAAAAGGCGTGTACGTTTGTTTTGGTATACTCATACAGGCCTTATTCTTTACCTTAGTACTATACCATATTGTAAAGTTCTTTCTTTTTTCATTTTCTTCTTTTAGTTCTGCAAGTTAGATGCAAGGTGCTTACTCACCTGCTTCATTCTCCGTAAGCGTAACTGCAAATTCATTTGTAAGATCTGAGCTCTTAATATGTAGGCTTTTGTAGTTAGAAACTTTTTCTTTGCTGCCGAAAGAGAATCTGTATATCTTTGGTAGTTTCAAAGCTGAAAACAATCCTCTGTTTGTTTATTTCCTGGATAGAGGGGACAAAGGTTTTCTAGGTTGGTTGGGTTTTTTTCTTTTGTTCGGTTGGGGTTTGTTTTGTTTTGTTTTGTTTTGTTTTTTAGAAACCTAAGCCTTTAGCCATCTTGTTTATATTTTGCCTAACTCTTTCCTATTGTAAGCACGTGAGGAGGGAGAAATAGGAGTAGTATTGACTCAAGTGCTGCGGTTGTAGTGAGAGTAGCTGGCTGACAATGATAATGGGGAATGAACCGTGCCTCAAAAAATAAATACTGAACATATTACTCCCTTCGCTTCTCCTCCATTCAAAACAGAGGGAAAGAATTAGAGGATTTGTATTTATCAATGTATCTTCCTGCAATGTTTGAGAGCTGTAAGAAAGCTTTGCCTGATTTTTATAATACTGATGTTCATATATTCAAATTTAATTGAGGTATTTCATTCTGATTACAGCTTGGGTTGTAAGAGGGTCAGTAGGAGCAGAGGAATATGTTCTGTCCTGATGTCTTGAGCTTTATTTGCCTCCACAGGGCAAGCAAATTTAACTGGACTTTTGCAGAACTTTTTTTTTTTAAAGGAAATTTTGAACTTTATTTCCAATTTCTGAGTAATACTTTGGCTCAGCATGTCTGTTAGATTCCCAGCTGTGCCCCAGGTCTGTCTTTTTCTTCCCCTCAGCTCTGTTTCACTTTTTGAGATGTTCTGCAGTGGTCCCCCTGCAGACTTCAGGAAGAGGGGTAAGCCAAGAAAAGCCAGAGCCAAAAAAACCAGTGAGTTCCCTGCATCTGTCTTGTCATGAGTGTCATTTGGGAGGTTATCCAGTTTGGTGGACAGAGCTGTATTTTTCTTCTCATGTCCCAGTCAGAGTATAGCAGGAGGCAGAGCTGGAAAAAAACCTATGTATCGTGATGGTCGATTCTGTAGTTGGTGGATTGTTATAAGGCAGATAACAATTCTGAGTATTGCAAAAGTACTAAATTGTTAGTATTTGGATAGACTTCCAAGCCTCATAGAGGCTAGCCTTCTATGCAAAATGTTCTTGCTATATATCAGTTACATAACTGAAATGGTTAAGTCATTTGGTGCCTGTGTTCATATTTAGATACAAGTATTTTTAGTGCCCTCTGACAGAACTTTTATGTGGATGTTCCTCCACTTGGTTCTAATCCAGGCATATAAAAACTCATTTTATCAAAGATGTCCTCAGCAACCATTTTATGTTTTAGTTTTGGAGAACCTGTCTGAACCTTGAATCCCATAACCTAAAGCTGTCATGTCATTCATGATTTTTCTCAGGGCTCCCTGATCCATTGTTGAATGGAGTTGGGGTGGGAATCTTTTGTATCCCAGCATAACCCTGCAACAATAGTCTTGCTAGTCTGTGCTGGTTTTCTTCCCTCCCCTACAGTGATATTTGGGTTCTTCAACGTGCCTTGTGTCATCACAGGTTTTCTGCCTATCATTGCCTCTTCATCCCTGAAACTTCTTAATTTTTTTCTGGAATTTCCATAATCACATACCAGACTACTTTCTTTTTTTTCTGAGCTGCCTTTCTGTTCAATTGAAGAAAATTGTCTATCAGTGAAGAAAACATTTCTTTCTTTTTTTCTTCTGCCTTCCTACCTACTATGTGGGTACTGCAACATCAGAATGAAGAGGAATGCAGGTGTATGGGAAGGAGCTAGGAAGTGATGTAGAGGAAAACTATACTAATAGAGTAGAAAAGCCTGCTGACGGAAACATCTGCATTTAGAGAAAAAGATCACTGAGATGCTAACAAGTAGTTAATTGCTGACTAAGCCAGAGCATTGATCATATCATGTAAAAATGGTAGCTCTTTTTTGTTTCTTATTTTCTACATAGGTATAGTTGCCAGTGCATGCCTGTATACTGTTCTTCAGAGTTTTATTTCAGGCCACTTGTTTCTCTGTATCCCTGGGCTTTTTGGCCTAAAACTTTGTATTTTGTTTTTTGGAATATGGATAAGTTACATTACTAGATTTGAACAAGACGACTTCCCAAGAAACTAGAGAATCCGTGATGTATTTGAAAGAATGAGACTTCTAGTTATGGAAAATCAGGACTGTTTTAGATCTCCTTTTAGAGCAGTTCTAACTTGCTATGAACCTGGCCTCCTGAGTGAGTAAGCTTTTGTGAAAGAAATAGTGAAGAGTCCCTAACATCACCTCCTCCCTGCACCTTCACGTTTTTGATACCTAGTTCTCTTCAGTGGTCAGGAAGCTGCTGTGATAGGTTGTTCTGGCTGTCTGTCATCTGTCTTATTTCAGAATACTTTAGGGGATTTCCCCACTTAAAATTGCACTGGATAGATCAGTCAGTGAAGGTGGGAGACTTTTTTTCTGCAGTAAATTTCATGTGCATTTTGCCTTGGTGATGCATGCCCAGAATTTTTAACAAAAAAAAAATTACTTTTATCTTGTCTTTTTGCTTTCTTTGTGCTCCACAACTATTCCATAGTACAGAAAAACAGCTATGTTTTATACTGGGTAAGCACCGATGTCAGTACATAAAAGCTCTGTGCTGGAAATAGTTTGTTTCATATTTATTCATGTCCTGAAATGGCAAAATTCTAATTCACATTTAAAAATAAACTGTAAAATTATCTAACTGGGGTTTTTTTTGTGCAATATCTTGTCAGAAAGGCCAGCGTTTGTATTTTTCTTGATTATCATGTTTGATATTTTTTTATTTTGCTCTAGAATGTGCAGAGTCCCTGCAAGATAGCTCACTGATGAAATCCATGCTCTCTACACTTTTTTTTTTTTTTAGATCAAAATGTGATTTTTGTTTTCCTTGGTGTATACAGTAAGTGTTTTCTGATAAATTTTTAAAACATACTTCTGACTTACATATGAATACACATCTATTTGAAGTGAATGAGAAGTAGTTTGATACATCTTCCTGATGTTTGTATCTGATTTACTTTGGGTATAGTATAAAATCAGGAAAATTCTGGACCTACAAAGTTAAAATCAGAGATACAGATAATTCAACATTTTATGTAAAACTTGCAGGTGACTAACTTTTTTTGAACTTAACTTGTGGCAGAAACTTTCAGTAGTGCAAATGCAAATGAAAAGGTATCTGTTATGTATTTTTTTATTTTAGATGATGTTTTCTTTCTCATGTTTTCCTTCTCAATTTTAAAGAAAATGCAGTGTAGACAGCTACTGCAAAAGTGTGAGGAAAAACTAAAAATGCATGCACAAAACATCGCTGTAGAAGTTAATTTCTAGATAGGATAGGTTAACTGTAAAGATGTTAGTCAAGGGTTAAACTCAGTATGTTTCGCTGGCTGCTGAGTGAAACAGGATGCAGTGACTACATTGTCAGACTGCTGGTGTGAGTGCAAACAGATGAGGAAATGCTGGATCAGGCACTTCAGCAACTTGGGCTGTTACCTAGGAAACCGCTTGCGTCATACTTGCCAGCAATTAGCTTACAGTTCTTTTATTTTTGATAGTGTTGCAAGCTGAACTCGACTGTTACAAAGGAAAAGGACTGGCTTAATCTCAAACTGTTCGGTTGTGACTGCAGCTATGGTGCTCATGAGAATTTGCAAAGTGCTACTTCGGATAAATTGAAAAATTATTTAAACTCTCCAGCCTACTTCTCCAAAGAACATTGTAGTTGTGCTTGATTCTGAAAGATGTACAATCAAATTTTTGTGATCTGTATGAAAATGATCTTTCCTAGTTACCAAAATTAAGTACTATGCAAGTTTCACCAGTGTTTCGGATATCACCACCTTTTCTAGAAATTATACGGAAGTATTCTTGTGTGTTACATATTAAAACATAGTTTTCAAAATTAATGTTACCTGAGGTTAAACCTCTACAGCAAGGGATTCTTTTTCTAAATACTTTTTCCCTGCGTTGATTAAAATTCAGTAACTTCCAGTGGTTACCTAGCCACTAATATAAACCAGTTAGTGTTGAAAGCAGTGTGTGTTTTATCTCAGAAAATCATCATGTCTTCTGCATTTCACTTAAAAACTGTAAACAAATTCACAGTAACTGATTTAATATTGATGTATGTTGGTAGTATGGGTATTGCCTTATGGCTACCTCTGGCTAGTTAGTTTTTTAGGGAAAAATTCTGCAGTGACAAACAGGTTAAACTAAGAGTGTTTGTGTTTTTACTTTTTTGGTTTTGGGTCTGTTTGTTGGGTTTTTTTGTTGTTGTTACATAGGCAAACACATGAATAAACTTAGGTTTTAACAAACTAGTATCATAGTACATAGTTAAAGGCTAAACTTGTTAAAATATCAAGGACAATACAGAATACACTTGTGTTCCTGTGTTTGTGTGAAGCTTAAAATTTAATGTATTTTAAATGTTTGAATACTAGGATTTTCAAATTATTCTGGAAGAATTCTTCCATATAAACCCTCACATTTTCTTCCTTGTTACAAGAATAACTTTGAGGGATCATCAGCTAGAGCTGTGTTAGTATATATGCAGTCTATATATGAAGTCTATATGCAAAGCTCTTGGGGGGGAAAAAAAAAAAGCAACCATCCAAATCACCAAACCTCCCCCACCAACCCCACAAAACACCCCAAACAAAAAACCCCACCCAACAAAAAACCCACAACTCCAAGCCCAGCTCTTCATCCCCGCTCCCCTGAACCCTTGAATATAAGGCTTAGAAAGACTGAGTATCTCTGTTTCTGCACATTTATGATAGATTAACTTGTCTGTAAGAGTCTGGCAGATGATATTATTAGGACATTTTTCACACTGTAGGTCAGTGTCGTCTAAGGCTAGCTGGTCACTGGGGTTGCATTCCAAACGGTGATCATTGTCTACCTCGCCTGGGATCTTCGTACAGGATTCTCTTCAATTTTATTAGCAAAAAAAAAAAAAAAATTTTGTGTGTTGGTGGAGGTGGCTAAAGCACTGGGATGCCATTCTGAAGGAAGAGCAACTGTTTTTGCTGCTAGTTCAAAATTGTTTGACTGACTTGTCCAACCTCACTAACACATAGTTGCATGGGGCCACTGCTTGGTATGTGCTTTATTTGGTGTGTATTCATATTAGCTCAATTGCAAGTTATGAAGTTTTACCACTGAAGTCAATGAATGTTGGGATTTAAATCTATATGATTAATAAACAGCTAATATAGATGTTAACAAAGCAAGGTCTGGAAACCTCAATTTTGAATTGTGATTTTTGTCCTTAATATTCTTTATCCCTTCAGTTCTGGACAGTAAAACAGAGGCTATGGTGTCATCAGGTCACCGTTGGTTTCCATGAGTGTATGTCCAGTAACTTTGCCATTTATTTAGGGCAATGCCTGCAAGTTATGCAATACATCAAACGTACTGAATATTTTGTTTTATCCTCATTTAGTGTTTTACCCCTATAAGCTTTGTCAGTCTTCCTTCAATGAAGGAGGTGGGAGTTACATGGTCACATACTTATTTTTCTGCATAACTTTTAATATTGTTTGATTATCTGAATTTAATCTTCATTCTGGCACCTGTTAGCTGTTTTCAAAGTGCTTTTATGAGCTGACAGGATTGAGTTGTTGTTTTCTGAATGCGCTATTCTCAGCCAGACTGTTTAGTATACGTGCATGTTTCAAAAGATAAGTCTATAATAACAGATGGATGTGCAGCATAGTAGGACATTACCTGGCTATTTAATCTTTCAGATGTTACAGTAAGGGACTGCATTTTTTTCAGCAAAGTTTGTGAAGTTTTGTACGATTCCTGGGGAAGCATTTGGTTTATATCTTGTAGTCTCCTGACTCTGTTAGTCAACTTGTCTAATATTCTATGTTCTGTAACTTTTAGAACCAGATAGGTGGGTGCTATGAAAGAGAAAAGGGATTAAGGTCTCTTCCATCATCTTCTGATTGTGATTTTTACCGAGGAAAACAAATCAGTAAAATTTTTTTTGCAACTCTTATGCTATGAAGTATTTTGTAGAAAATTTCATTGAAAACATCAAGAAAGTGACTGACAGTCCATCATTTCTTTATGTATGTAGCTCAAATAGCCAGCAGTGGGATCACCTTGCATGGTTAGTTTTGTGCATCAGGAATATTTTCATGGTTTTCTGAGCAACACAAAGGGGTGTTTTTCTTTGTTTTGTTTTCTCATCATATGGTTATATTCTTAAATGATCATTAGAATTACCTAAAGTGGGCAGGCTTTTTAAAAATACTATTATTCACATTGTCTACTTTGAATAGCTTTCTTCCAGGTCCTTTTATTTTCAAACCATCTTTGAGAGTAACAGGGTTTTGTTTCCATGTAAGATCAACAGAGGAAATGATGTAGACTTACTTCTGTTCACCAGCCCCTCTCTCCTGATATGAAAATCTCCCTCTCTCTTCTGAATAGGAAGATTCTCTACAGCTCCATCCTAGGACATCATATCTTCCGCCTGCAATAAGCCTGTCATTGGGTTTCTTTCTTTCTTTCTTTTGGATTTTCAGAAGATAAAAGCTAGGGGGAATTACAGAGAGGCATGTCTTAGCCATCCCTAAATTTTCCTGGCTCATCACAAGTTTTCATTTACTATTTTGTGATTTTCACCATGTATTTATTGTCTGTGTACACGTAACTTGTTTCCAGTTTCTTCATTGTCAGGCTTTCTCTCAATGTGTTTGGTACCACACAGAATTTGAGTCCTTAATCAATAGAATGTAGCAGTTCCCTAAAATCTTGTGGAATAGAGAGATCATGCCTCCTTTTCATTGCCTTAGTTCACAGTTGCAGGTGATTTTTCTCAGTCTTCATATCCCACTACAGTTTTCTTCTGGGATAGTAATTTAATAAACATTTCTGACTTAAAACCTTGTCCTCTGTATACTGTAGCTATTTAGAGGAAATGTTTTTGCTAAGATGCACGTTGGAGGCCAACACTTCAATGGCTTTTAAAGTGATATAGTGATATCACTAAGTTTTCTATGCCCCCCCCCCTTTTTTTTTTAATTTTGGAATGCTGAACTCTTGTCTTTGTCTCTGATATTTTCCATCATTTTTTTCCACAGGCTTCCTCATTGTTCCTTCACATTTTGGTGTTTTTTGGTTTGGGGATTTTTTGCCTCTTTTTTTTTTTCTGCAGCAGAACTAACTAAAATGCATGGTACAACAGCAGCTTTTGTTGGCTGGGAGGTACAATTGCAGTGCAAGTCTTGATTAAAATTTTGAGTTCTAAGATCAGAGCATGATAATTTTCTGATGTGAAGAACTATGTCCAATATAGATTAATTTTTATGTAGTCACAAAAAGGGAATTTTTTTTTTTTTTTAACCTTTGGACATATTCTTTCTAATCTGAACACCTCTACTCAAATATTCCAATTCCCTGAACACTTTGTGGCACTTCCACTGAAAGGAGTGGTACTTCCCAGCACTGTCTGCTCATTCCTGCCCTGGCACCATCCCCCTTTGTGCTGACACAAGCATTCATGAGACTATACAGTGAACTAAATTGGGGAACTAATCCATGTTAAAAGTAATCAGTTCTTTTTGTAGTTCCTTGCCACGTGTCTGCATGAATGCTTTTGCTGCATAAGGGAGGGACTGACACAGGGATGGGAATGAGCAGCTGAGGGAGGCAGGACTGCTCCTTTATTGTGGCAATGCCAAGTTGTGCTGATTTAAGAGAACTAATGGCACTGCAGTGTAAAGAATGGATGTGTTAGAACTTCCCAATAAATCAGTCAAAATAGCATCCCCTGACACCCAAAAGCCTCTATAGTTTTTCTATGTCTTGAATGAACTGTATACTCTGCATTTGTCTACTTGAAGTAAAAGGAACAGAACCTTGAATGGAAAGGTGCAATTTAGATATCTAAGTTAGACTTGTACAGTAAATGGGGCAGAGGGTTCTTTTGAAAAACAACGTAAGATTGTGTGGTAACAGACAGAATCATACCACATTCATGTGCGAGAACAGAATGAACTGGTAAAGGACACATGTGAATCAGATTCTTCCTAATACCTGAGTATTTGGCACTCATTTAAAACAGTGCTTTAATATTGTTGTGTTTATGTGAAAATTATTCATTATTTTCAGAGTGAAGTAAAATGAAAGCATTATAAAATTGTAACAACACTTCTGTGAGTCACATTATGAGTCTTGGACCCTCATCAATCCATCATGCTTCCATCTACAGGACTAAATATGTAATATGGTAGTGGAGAAAAGCTATTATCTTAGAATGTAGAAGTGGAAGTCCTCCCATGCTGAGTCAGCAAGTATGTCTGTCCCTCTTTGATGCTTCTAGGTATTATGATGTTTTTTCTGTCCACTTTTGTGGGTACCTGAAGTTTCCGATAAAATAAGTTGCTACAGTAGGGAAGCTTCAATTCAGCTCTTTGCAGTAACTGTCCTTGGCTCTTAATTTTCATGTTGCCAAAAATTCACATATGTGACAGCAAGAAAAAAGAAAATGTGATCAAAATGACAGTTTTTTATTAATAGTTCAAGCCTAGACTCAGCTTCATGGGACAAATAGGTTCCATGACTTTATTCCTGCCAGCTTCAGAGTTCTATCAGGTTTACAATTTTCTATAATATGGAATTGTGCAATCCAATCATGCATCACTTATTTCTTTCATAATAACTCTTAGTCTGTGGTATGTTCATTTTATAGAGGTGTTTTCTTATATGTTCTGTCCATCATCCCAGTAGAATCACGAGTGTAAAAGGTATTAGCCACAATGATCATTTTTTGCAGAAGGGGTTGGGAGCGGAGAAATGGAAGCAGGCACACAACATGTCTCATTTCAACTTTTGAATAAATTCATCTGTTGAGGAGTACGCACAAATGATTTCAGGTATCTGTTTCTGTTGTGAACTTTTTGAGTTTTCTTCTACCATATGCTGGAGGTTTGTGATCAAAGACAAAATCCTGTGAAAATACCTGCAGTCCTGCTGCTTTGAGTTGTTAGCTCTACCCCTTTATGAAATCTGAAATATTAGATCTTGCATAGTGCAACTAATAATGCTTTCCTAATACAAGGACAGTTTCTCATCACCTAATTAATTTTTTTTTAAAATAATGTTCACAAAGATAAAGCAGAAATTTGCCCTTGATTAAGTTCACATTTTTTAAACCGAAACATTAACAAAAATGATTATATAGATGCTTGGCAAAGATTAAACTTAAACCCAGGAGAAGTGAGAAGGAAGAGAAAGGAATTATAAACTGGAGAGAAAACTTTAATCACATAAAGAAGAAACAAGACTACAGAAGCATAAAGTTTGTAAGTAAAGCCTGATGTCAAGCTGAATTCACTTGATAATTTTTTGATCTTCCATACCAATTATTCCTAGCCAGAAGATGGAGTTAGAACACTTTTTTTTTTTATTATGTCAAAATAAGGATTTAGCAATTCTTAGGGCTTTATCTATTTGCTAGTGATTGTACAAGATAATCTGTTCTAGACAATGCTGTGTGAACTATGAAAGGTGTGCAGGGTCCTCTGTCACTGGAATTCCCAGAATATGGTCTGTAAGATCTTCAATAAGTATGGCTAGTTGGCAGAAATATACTGAAGAGCTAAAAGAGTACAAAGACTTTTCAGCTGAAAACATTATTAGAAATATATTGTAAGAAATAGTTGCAGGGAATTATTCATTGACTGAGACAGTTTGGCAAGCACTTCTGAAGAATGTAAGAGTGACCCTTAGCAGTCATCCACTATAACGACTGCAAAAAAGTATAATGACCCTACAACATCTCAAGAAAAGGGATACAGTGACTGCTGTTTGTGATGGCTTTAGAAGAGCTATATCTAATGTTGCTAACAGTACAGATGAGACAATTTGCAGCATACTGTGAAACCTACTTAGGAAATGGGGTGAACATGGCTGGATATTTCGTGTTTAATTCCATTCTACCATTAATCTTTTTGATTAATTGAACATTTGGAAAAGTAGCCCACAAGGCTTAAATATTTTGCCAAAACTCCTTGTTGGGGCTGATGAACTGTCAAAAGTTGAATGTTCTGTGAAATTTAGCCAATGTTTTCTGTAAATGTTCAATGCTGAGAAGGATACGACCCAAGGCCAGACTAGGCAATTCTAATCTGATTTCCCTGCCTTATTTTCTATGCCGCACTATCTGGGGGCCTCCAGTCAAAAACTTATTTTTCTTGTATGTTGAAGGCTTTCTTCTTAATGCAAATGTACTGTGTGCTGACTTAATTAATTAGCTTGGTTACAGTTCTCTGTATGGGTTGAGGAAAATTAAAGATCACCCTTTTATCTATTTGTCAGAAACATGCATCAAACAGAAGTGATTTCAGAATCTCTTAGGGGTTTGATTGTATTGGTATTTAATATAGCTTGATCCACAATAAGATTACAGATTTTGTTGCTATGTTAAAATGCTAAAAAAGTTATAATGCATTTGTATTTATTAGATTTCATTATATAAAATAAAGCTTTATTCTCTCTTTTCTTGGAACACTTATAAAGCAAAGGATTCTTATTCTGCCAAAATGCTTAAAGATAGTACTTTTGGAAGATAATATTTTGTCAGAAAATTTCAACAAAGTGTTCAAAATGTTTCAAATTTTCAATATGAAAACTAGGAGTCTTGAGATTATCATGGATACTGTTTAGTGAACTGATGTGGATTTTTTTTTTTTTTTCTGTGCATTCCATAACTTCTTATAAGTGCTTTGTGTACCTTTATTGGTTTTATTTAATTGAAGGATTGCTGCATTCTGCTGTACTGGTTACTTAGTAATGATTGTTACAACATTTACTTCAATGTTAAACCCCCCCCCCCCAAAACAGCAAATCCATGTATCCCAAAATTCTAAAATTGTATAAAAGAAGAAGAGAAAAATTGAATGCCTTTCACAAAAGATATGTATTTTTCCCACCCCTTTTTCAGATCTGTGTATTTAATGACTGACTTGTTACGATGTGTCTAAATATTGTAAAGTGCCCTGTATGTTTAGACTAAAATCTTGTAACTTCAAAGCAGCTACACAACTTTTTTTATATTGGCAAAATTGTCAATGACAAAAATATCATCAAAAAACTTTGAAATTAAATTACAACTTTTGCATTTTGACATTTAAAACATGTTGCTTAGTATTCTGACTAGTTGCATAACCTATATGAACTGTACAGTATGCTTTTGTTTAAGCACTTGTAGTCATTTTTAGTAATCATTTATACATACTGAGAAACTGCATTTTCTAGTTTGCAAAGTAGTTGCTCATTTTCTGTGTCCTGAGGCAATTAATTAAAACTGTTTAAGTGTGATAGTGAGAGTTAACATTGTTTAAACATAATAGTGTGAGTCAGTCTTATGGTGTTTGTAATAACAAGTTTCCACATCACTGGGTTTTTTTTAAGCACCAGTATGAATTTTTTTTTCATCAAAGAGTAAATCAATTGAACTGTTCCATTCTGCAAATGAATCAGCATTTCTTTTATAAGTTGCTTTTTCTAGTCTTAACCAATTCATTTTTGTGGACTCGAAGTTGAGTTTCCTCTAAACATCTTTCATCATTAAAGCTTTAGTCCTGAACTTGCACTACTTCTTGAAATCATAGACCTTACAAGAAGCTAAAGCATCTTTTAGCTCTGTAAATGTATCCCTAAAGTTTACGTTACAAGGCAAAAAGTGTTTAAGAAATAATTCCCTGTCTCCTATTTCATCTTCCAGTTAAATACTAATAAAATACACTGTCTTGTGCTGTCAAATATCTGGACTTGGTGAGGAATTTTTGTTCTCTTACCACAGATGCCCATTTTCCAGGTCACATCTAAAGTGGCTATTCTGACCTTCTTTTTGGGTGAACTTCTGTAAGTTAATGTATTGGCAGTATAACCCTGTATTAATTTATGAACTTAACATTTTGTAAATGTATACAAGTCTAGGTGTGTGCACATACATGTCTATGTGTGCACACATCATAGTTTAATTCAAGTACCTTTTTGTCATTCAATCATCCATCCCTAGTATCTTTGAATTCATTGGCTTTTTTCAGTTAAATTTGACAGAGGATAATCATCCTGAATAATAAATTTCCTGTAAATTTCATGACAATCAGTAGCCAGCAAGAGAAGAAAGCCTACTAGCACCCTTGTTATGAAAAAGACTGAAGAAGCCACAAAAGGCAGATGGAATGAGTACTCTCAATACAGGAAAATGGGGCGTTTAGAACTTGCAACTCCAAGTTGCCAGGTAATGATATTCCTTGTTGAGGTGTTTTATTTAAGCTTTGGGAAGATAGTCTTAAATGTAGTGAAACATGACAGTTTATTTCCTGTCGTGTTATAGGACTTAATTTACTGTTCTGCAGTCTTTACCAGTTACAGAAACAAGCTGTCTAGCAATGACAGCTCCAAGATAAATGAAATGCTGTCTCATTTATTGGCTGATTTATTTATGCTCTGAGCCTTTCCCGCAATAGACTATAACTTTTTTTGTTTGTAACAGACTACTAGATGGGAATGGCAATGGCCATTCTTTGAAGGAGGCATTTGAACAGGTTTTGACTTAGCATAAGACAAGCTTTACTGCCGTTGCTGGAATGTGAAAGCAAGTTGTCTCACTGGTATTTTATTTTGTGTTGTACCAATTCAGAAGTGGAAGAATAGGTCACAGTCTCTTCCTGTGGAGCCCTGCATAGTAAAATGGACAGCAGATAGAAGGATGTAGCAGAGAAGCTTGCTTTTCAGGGAAAAGATGAATTTTCATAGAATTTCTTTTCTGAGAATGACCAGAAAGCCTAAAGGATTATTAACATAGATTCCCGCTCATTTTCCTCACAGTGTTTTCTAATGCTCCAAGTTACTTTTCTTAAAGGAAAAAAAAATAACTTATGTGTGAGTGAAGTATGTTTCTCATTGTATCTCCAAGTTCACATTTTGTTTGCAGATAAGGTGGTTTGTATGTTTATCATTATTATACTGTTTATGTATTGTCTATTTCAGCAGAGGTGATTTTTTTTTTTTTTTAAATAACTAGCTACCATTTATGAGGGAGAGGGTGAAGAAGGAAAAAAGACACTTACTTAAAACTTGGCCGTTTCCCAGACCAGTTATTAGAATAACAACAAAATCGATCTCCCCATAAGTCTTACCTCTTTATGGGATACAAAGCTGGCATTGTAGGAGCATAATTCTAAGTAGAATTCTGCAAGTGTGCGCTTAGTGCATTGGCTGCATTTTTGGTAACAACTGGACATTTGCTTCTGGGTCTTTGCTTCCTATCACAAGTTACATTTAAAAGATTATTCAGGTGGTTTCTGAATGTCTCTGTATGGGAGGTTTATCAGCAGTGAGCCTGGACAACAGAGTCTCCTGCTGGTGCTGTCCATTGAAGCACAGTTGAACTGTGTTCTAGCCCCTAAAAAACTCTCAAAGTAGAGCATTTAGAACAGCTAGTTGTTCCCTTTGGCACCTTGATTGTTTCCAGATACAGCAGTGGAAAAATGATGCTTTGTTTCCCAAGGGTATTAGAAAACTGGCAACTTGGTTCTCAGCTGTCATGGTAGGAGGTGTGATGGGAAGTAAATTCAGAATCCTGGAAAAGTTGACTTAGAGTCCGTGTACAGGAATATAAATCAGAAAGCAAGATGAAGCAATTTCTGAACTATAACAGAGACAACAAGGAAGGCTTTGCTGACTTCAGTAGAGCCAGTTTTTTCTTCAGATCTCTCTGCTTGACTTCCAGATAAACTACTTAGACTGTTGGCTGGTGTTGGAATGTTTCAGTTTGGGATCAAATAGCTATTCTTGGCCCAAATTACTTCTGGACATTGTCCAGAGACAATATTCTTTACGGGTGCGTTGAAATCACAGAAACAGCTTTTTCCCACTCCCAGTAGCAGACCAAAAAAATACTATGAGATGAATGAAACCATGCATAATCTGCTTCAGATCAAATTGATGTTACTTGCTTCTTTTCCTTGTCTTGGTTTTAGAGAATTTAGGGATGAATTGTATAAAACTGTTTGCATGTCAAGAAGTTAATATTTTTAAAAAAAGAGGATTATCCCTATTTACTGTCTTTTATATAGTTTTTCCACTTTGCATATGGATAGTGGGTTTCTTTTGGTGGGGTGAAGGGTAAATGTTCCTGATTTTGATCACTTCCATTTGATATAACGTGTTCCAGTTAGACTTCCCAAATTTGTAGTAATTCTTATGTTATCTTAAAGGAAGAGGCAGATTGTGTTCTCTTTCCATGCAGTTTTTTGATTGGAGATGTGTACAGCAAAAAAATGTGATAAATGCATAAACAGCTTCTTGTGTCTGAGTAACTAATTATAGTTCAGGGCTTGAAAGTGACTGTTGAACGTGAGGTTTCATATTGGAAATACATCAAAAGAATATGAAAATAAGCATTCTGGGTTTTGTAATATTGACTCATATTATTGAGTTTTCTTCTCTGCAATGTCCTTTTTTTGGCCATTCTAGTTTTAGCTTCTTCCTTCATGTTTTCTCAGAGCCAGCAGGAGGAATGTGAGCACACAAGGTACAGACTCTCTCTGTTATGCTGTCTAACATTACAGTGCATTCCTATTAGGCCCAGCTCTAATGAGAAAACTGCTTAATTTCCATAGCCTGAAGCTGGAGAATGCCTGCTAGAGGTGTAATACATAAATCTAGCACTTAACTTTAAATAACATTTTTTGAACTTGTGCAAACTATTCAACTTTTTCTTCTTCAGTAGATTGCCAAAAGTGTAACAAGTGGTTAGAAACTTTATAATATGTTGTTATAGAATGGAAGGTATCAGGCTACTCAAAATCTGGGCTTTACTTGTAAATTACTCTGGACCAATAAAT
Organism: Buteo buteo; assembly: GCF_964188355.1. Taxonomy (NCBI): domain Eukaryota; kingdom Metazoa; phylum Chordata; class Aves; order Accipitriformes; family Accipitridae; genus Buteo; species Buteo buteo. The sequence goes on along the minus strand of NC_134186.1, from coordinate 17,257,128 downwards.
AAACCTGTACATACAGTTTTCACACACATTCTTGCTAAACTAAAATTCTGTAACTGTAAAATTAAGTTTATTTGGGAAGCTGTCACAAACAGCTTTGCAGCTGTATAGTTTTATGTTTTTTATTCTTGAAGGTCTTCAGAATAATTTTTGTATTGAATTATTTAAAGTAGAGCACTTCTAAGTTCCTTAAATGCTAGACTTCCTAAACACTTGACTATTTAGAAAATAGTGATGGGATGATTATTTCTACTGGTGCACGTTGTTTTGTGAGATCTTTTGTTTTCCTGCTGTGGGAACAACAGGGCTTTGTCCCTGTAAACAGTTACCCAATGAAGTTGTTACTGGATTTGAATTTTTGTTTACAGATTAAACAGAAGTGAAAGAAGCTCAAAGCTTGCATTCCAAAACTGATGACTTCTTTTTTTTTTTTTTTTTTTTTTTGGGGGGGGGGCGGGGTAGAAATTGTATCATTTAAACTATAGAAATATAAATCTATTACTCTTAGTATTCACTGCAAGATACTTAAGCAGATAAACATTCTTTGAAAATCCCATGAATCCCTTTTAGAAAAGATCTCTTGTAGTTTTTATTTATAAATTTGTATCTCTTTTCCTGAAGCTATGGTAAGCCCTGCGTACTGTCATTCTTTTTCAATTGTAAACATAGTTTCAGTACTACCACTTTTGCACCAAATGCTGTTCCTAAGCGACTGCTGACGTCAGTTGGTGCAGCACAAGAAGGTTTGTGTGTTTATCTGCTGTGGGCAGACTCTTAGAAAAGACGAAAGTATGTAACTAGATTAGGCCAAAGAGATTGCTCCTTTAAATAAGCATACATACTGTTTGCAATGTCATACTTTATTTTTTCTGTATTTTATTTTGATTAGCAGTTGTATCTTCTGTTGCATATGCCACAGTATCTAGTTTGCAGGAGACGATAAGGAGGGGTATATATTCCCTTTGGTATTGCTTTAAAGAAAGAGGTAGCCTTTTTTCTTCTTTCCTATAGCATAGTTAGAATGAGAATTTAAAAGGAGTATGTGTCAGAGTGTAAAGTTTTCACACACCTGATCTCAACATTAGAAATAGGGCTATTAGAAATGAAAGCAGGCATACAATTTCCAGTTCAAGCGAAACATGTTTACTTAGAGATTTTTGGCCAGAGTCTATACATTTGGAAAAACTGGAATGATACTCTTGGAATATTTTACTGCATGCCTTTGTGTCAAACAGAGTTGGAGTGGAGCTGGCTTAATGACCTTTGTTTATTTTTTTTGTCCTTGATTATACTTGCAACACACCCACACTGAATAAAAATTACCTGTAGCAAAAACTCTTTGTATGAAAATCCTTTCATGAAAATAAAGGAAATAGTAGTGGGACTGCAGTCATGGCAGGCCAAAGAGTGAAGCTAAAAAGTTTATAGGAAGTACTAATACTGGATGATTTAATAAGGCAGGAAGAAAAATGACAAGCATAGAATCTCTCCTTCATGTTGAAGAACAGAAGCAGCAACTTTCAGAACTAAATAAAAGCTGAGAACAATTGCTCCAAATTAATTTAAATTAGATTAAGGTTAAAAAAAATGCCTGTGGGACATAGGAAGACATTAGCAACCATGAAGGTGAAAAGGTCAAGCTAAATAAGGTCCACTTTGAATGTAGTAGTTGGGATGGTCTTACTGGTCTTGAAGTCCGCAATGATCTTTTAAAGTTTCCTGTACTGTTATATTGTGCTATCCAGTCTGGCCTTGAAAACCTTCAAGGATGGAGACTGCATTGCCTCTCTGGGTACTCTGCTTCACCTTGTCCCACTGCTTGTGTGTCCTCATAGTGAGAAACTTTTTCCTCATGTCTAGTCTGAGTTCTCCTGTTTCAACACTGCCTCTCATCTTCCCACTACACACCACTGGATACAGCCTGGCTTTGTTGTCTTTGATGGCCTCCTAGACAATGGCAGACTGCCGTTAGGTCCCCCCAAAAGCCATCACTTCTCCAGACTGGACAAGCCCAGCTCCTCCAGCCTCTCCTCACAGGGTAGGTTCTCCAGTCCTGTAGTCATCTTGGTGTTCCTCTGCTGAACTTGCTCCAGGTTATTGATAGCTTTCTTGTATTGGGGAGCCCAAAACTGGATGTACTGTTCCGGGTATGGTCTCACAAGAGCTGAGCAGAGGGGACAATCACTTCCCTTGGTCTGATGGCTGTGCTCCTGTGAATATAGGCCAGCATACTTTTGGCCACCTTTGCTGCCAGGGCACACTGCATGCTCATGTTGAGCTCTTCATCCTTTTCAGAAGAGCAGTTCTCAGCCTGTATCATTGCAGAGGACTCTTCCTTCCCAGGTGCAGTGCTTTGTGTATGTCACTGTTGAATTTCATAAGACTCCTGTTCACTCATTCTTCCAGCTTGTCTAGGTCCCTCTGGATGGCAGCCATGCCCCTGCATGTATTGTCTGGTTCCCCCAGTTTGGTATCATCCGTAAGCATGTCTTGTAAACTTCAAGTGTTCAGAAAAACATAGTGGGTTTTAATTCAGGTTAATAAAAGTTAAGTAGCTGCAGATACTATTACTCATTTGCTCTTACTGCTTCTTCTTCTAGGTCTTTATTGAATTTTAATTCCCTTTAACCATATTTTCTTATTATAAGAATCTTTTCTCCAGCTTTCAATAGCAAAGGTAGAGTTAGGAAATGACATTAAACTCAGTAAACTGTTCTTAAACAAATGGTGAAGTTACTTGTGAGTTTAATTTGTATAAAAGCATAAAAATGGCTCAGATTAAGAGTATGTTTACCTTAATATTCTGTTGCTAATTGCTGATCTTTGTCTAAGGTCAAGTTTAACATCTGTTCTTATCAGTTAAATATCTTTTACACCCTTGACTTGAAGATGTCATATTAAACAGATTCTTGGGACCAAAAGATGGGTTAGAACTTTTTCTATCTGTCCTGTGCATCTGCCTGTTATTGCAGTGTCTCCAGAAGCAGCACACCAAGGGAAAAAAAATCAATAAAAGCAGTAATCAAAAGTTGCTGTTTATCATCTTCCCATCCATTACAAGGGCTAATGTGCAATTAAATGCATTAAAGATCATGGGGGGGGGGGGGGGAGAACGTAGCCATAATCAGAGGCTGATGGAAGGATAAAAATATGATAACATATGATACTTCCCCCCCCCCCCCACCTTCCTACACTCTCCCAACTTCCACCTGTTTTCAGCTCAGGGGACTTCCTAATGTGGTTTAGCTATTTAGTTACAAGTGCCTGTTCAGTCTCCCGTTCAACTTATGGGCACTTTCTCCTTTGCCCACTTTCCCCTTGAACTTTTTTAAACTTCTTGCATCCACAACTTCCTTTAATAAGGCAGGTTACTTACTACCTGTTACTGAAGAACTGCCTCTTTTTGTTTTGGACCTGGCTTGTCCTAGCTCTTTCTAATGGTTTCTGGTTCCTGTGCTGTAAAAAAGTAGTCTATGGAGTTTAACCATCTACTGACCAGTTCCTTGGGCAGAATTTGCAACAATCATGAGTTCAGTGTAGCAATATACATGACATCTAGCAGTGACAATAAATTTGTTTAAAAATTATTTTAAGGTGATTTTAGAGACCAGCTTGATATGTCAAAGTTAATGACTTTGTATGTTCTTAGAACAAATACATTGCAGTAACATGTAGTTTGGCTGTTTTCTGGAGGTGATAACTGTCTGCCATTAGGATTTTTTGTTGCAGGATGATGCCACTCAAAGTTCTGCCCAACCATAGCAGATTCTTGTGCAAAACACCTGGAGACAAATGAACAGCAGAAAAATCAGCTCACTAAGAAATGATACCATGCTATTACATTCATTGCCTTTTGCAGGGGAAAGTTGTTGATTCTGTTATGTAAGATCAGTTGGAATTACTATAACTGTCTTGGCATACTTACAGAGAAATGGCTGCATCTTGGACATATGGTTTGGGTTTTTACAAGTATTCTGCAGATTCTGCTCTTGTTCACAGGGAACAAACTTCGTCGTTTTTGTAAATAAATGGATTATTCAAAAATTAAAGATTATCCTTTCAGTGTCACTGACTTCAAAAGGCAGCCACAGCAGGGACCCCAAAGTACAGTTTTATAGACAGAGAAAAGGTTGCTCTTTCCTTGCTAGGTCATGTGTTAACAGTAAAAATAATAATTAAATTATTTTTTAAGAAGTAATTAATTGTTTATGACTTAGGATCTTACAACAATCCTATTTCAAATTTTAAAAGTTGTTGCTCTGGGATACTATACAAAAAACATTGAATTTCTATAATGCTTTTTTAAAAAATGAACCTGTTTAATTTGTTGAACAGTTTAAACAGTTACTATAATATCTCCTTGAATTAAGGATATAAAATATTAAAATGAAATTTTCAAGAACACCTGTGGATTAACCACAATTACCTTAAATTGAGACAAAGCAACAGGCTTTTATTACATTTCCTAATTGCAGTACAACCTACAGCAACCATTCTTGTCTCAGGTTTCTTAGTTACCATCCTGTATGTTCTATTAGTTTGCAAGACTGTAACTGGGCTCTGATCCAAAAACTTCTTTCTGTAAATTTATAATAGACAAACTGAGAAGCATTTCTCTTTAGACTTGCAAGGAATACCCATGCTGGTTCTTTATAAGTTTTTGATAAGTTATTTGCTGGATTATTTTTAGCAGTCCAATTGTTACTTTTCAAAAAGTTACATTTTCAGTGTAGTATCACAATATATTAAAGCTGCATTACTTATCATCTAGGCTTTTTTCGTAGGTTCTCAATACATCTTAAACTGGCAACCACAATTTTAAAATTGTGGAACACAATGTAGAGTCAACAGAACTTTTCAGAACTCTTCTGCTCACTTACATAGAAAAAATTAAGTTTTAATAGGGAAACGGAATAAATTGGGAAGATGTGTGATGTTAGTATGAGATGCTGGAAATGGAATAATCTTTCACTGGTAATTGGCTAACAGTAAGATTTGCTTGTTTTGCTCGTTGTTTATACAAAGACTATGAAAATACAAATTTAATCTAACTTTGATGCTATAAATTTATTTTCCTACTTTTCATTTGACTCTTGCTTTTATTCCAGATATGAAGTTAAACAAGTATAAAGCTAATGTCTTCAGAAATATCCTGAAAGGCTAGGAGACTTCAAAATATATAGCTTGATTTTGGTTAGCTTGTATTATACAGCAATTAATAGGAAAGTTGGCTGATAAGGTGCACTTATAAAGTTACAAATCAAATATATTTGTACATAAGCAGTGAAGATGCTTTTTGTCTCTGTAGCCCAGAATAAACACTTCTATGAGGGATAGTTCACATATGGCTGCCAAAAAAGGGAAAGTTTTGTAGATAAAGTAGGCGTGATGTGTGAAAGAATTAGTTTCAACTCAAATATGGTAATGCCTAATGTAGTCTTTGGAGGCAGTTTAGACACATAGGTTTTATTTTGTGATTTCCTTTTGAGTTGTTCTTTTTTGGAGGCAGCCACTTTAACGTGTTGTTCCTAGAGTGGATTCATAGCATATTTTGTGAAATATTAGTTATTCTCTTTCTGCTCTTGGTAGCTTGGCCTCATGGCCTTATTTCAGAAACTGACCATTATTTTGGCTGAATAATTGGTTCTCTTACATGTTGTACAGCAGTGGTCCCCAAACTACTTGGGATGGCTAATGGTTACCATCCCATTTTGGGTCACAGCAGTTGCAAGGGGAATTCCATCTGTGATGTAAAAACTTAACTGCTTGTTAATATTTGGAGTTCTAACCCTAGCAGAAATAAGGTTTGAAATGGAAATTATCACAAGGGAATTAAAATTGGCAACTACTCCTTCTGGTATAAAGGTAAGATGGGGATACGGGATAACATTTATTCCTTCATAGAAAACATCTACTATTGGTGTATTATGACTCTAAGACCTCTTGAGGTTCCTTTCAAATGGAATTATCCTAGAAGACTATGTACCTGTTAGTGTGAAATTTTGTGTAGATATAGCTAACTAGTTCAGGTACTGCTGAGGGCATGTTTGCAGTAGCACATAATTCTTCTCGGGCTGTGAATCCTGGGAAAGGAGCTGAGCAAATATTTAAGTACTGAGTCAATGTTGAACTCCAGCCACTGTGGCTACTGAGCTAGTACTACCGAAGTTTTTTAGCTTGTAGTTCTCTAGGAGTTTTCTAACATACTCCTTGCTAGCTTGTATGAATGAACTAGAAACATCTCAGTACCTTTGACTACTACTCATAACACTTCTGTCATTGTAGAAATAGGCTATACAACTTTATATGCCCCACCTTTCCTTTCTTGGGATTTAAACTTGCAAAAAACTAGAGATATCCTCATTACTTTAACCAGTACCTCAAACAGTCTGTTAGCTTACTGTGTTAATGTAAACTTATCAGCATGTATTGAATCTACGTTTCAAAAGGTGGTTGGGAGCAGACTAAAAGTTTAGTGTTCTGAAACGTGCATTAGACAGCTGTAGTATGTTCTCACTGTATAGCACAGCAGTCATAGCAACTGTGTGTTCGCATCATGTTATGCCTTTAAATATCATTGAAACCTGAAAAATTCTGTGAACATGATATAAATCTTAACTTGTACTCATGTTTAACTTTGCATTTTAGTTAAATCTTGTGAATTCTGGAGGAAAATGTTCATATGCTTTACCAAAACATTGCAATGTTCTCTGACTGCAGCATTAGTTGCCTTTAATATCGGTGACCAAACTCTTCACAAGTTAAAACCTCTTTTTGATATTTTTAATTAAGTTCTCTTGTCCCCACATGGCTATGAAACCTTTGTTGATTTTGGATGCTGCTGTTTAATGCTGCTGAAGTAATTCATGATAGAATGGGCTATAAAGTATATTTTGCTTAAAAGCATAAGTCTGTATCTTCCTTTAAAGAAGTGTGTTCTGTGTGGGCAAATTATCAGAAATTTGCACCTCTTAAACAGGGGAAAGAAGGGATACCATAAGATTCATGTCCTTCATTAGATTACATCAGCAAAGTATATAATATATAATGAATAAACTATATACATGATTCACATTAGAATTTTTAAACTGTTTTACTCTGTAAGCACAAAATCTATATTAAAATTCTCAGTTTGTGAATCATATCAAATTTTGTTGTCTTTCATAAACAGATTACAGGTAGATTTTGAACCCACTGATCTTTAGTTTAACTGCTAGTACTTGAGCTAAAGAAATAATTCTGAAATCCCTCTGTAGACCTGTTCCTGAAGAAAGATTTGATAAATGTTTACCCAATTAATTAGTGAATCTTGAGGGTTTTTGTGAGAGAACAAACATGCAGCAGAGGAACCCTTGAGTAGGAAAGGTGCTGGATCACACAGCAAGCTAAGATTTCAGTGCTTAAAACAGGTTTGCATCTGGTAAGGCTCTGGTAGATGTCACTCTCCTCCATTAGATCGAGGTGCTACAGTCTCTTTTGAGACTGATTTCCTGAAGCTTGTTAATAGCTTCATTAACTGTTATAAGGGTTGAAGCAGCTGTTTGATGGACTGGACCACTAAGAAATCATTATTAAACATACTGTAAAAGAAAAATGTGCTTCTAAGGTCTACAAGAATTCCTCATTGCATCAGTAGTATACTGGATTTATGTTATAGGACTTGCAAAATTGGGTAGTCCCTTACACCAGGCTTTATCAAGAAAGTTAGAAATTAATAGTGGTATTATGGGTAGAAAAAACTCAGTAGAAAAGTTTGCAAAAACTATCTTACAAACCAGTCTGAACAAAAGAAAGAACAGTATTGCTTTTTTTTACAAGTTGTCATCCATGTATTTAAGATTAGTGAAAATCTCACAAGTCTAAAGAATCCAGATAATTTTAAGTTGTTGGGTATTGAGTGAGTTGGAGTTAATATCGATATTAATTTTAATTCCTAGGTAAAGAATGAGTTACATATCATGACGGTTAAAAAAAAAACCATCTTGGAAGCTAGAATGAGTATCTCTTCATGAAGCTGTACTGTGCAATGTCAATCCTGTCAAGAGCCATTACCGTGTATTGAAGTAGATGGTTTGTGTGAGTTAAAACAATAAATGTTTTGTGCAGATAATGTGAATATGTCTTCAACTGAGTATACATATGAATAATTATGGATACTCTTGCAAGCACTTGTCTGGTCCTCTGCTGTCAGCTAAGAAATCAGATAAATAGCTAAGAATTTTTAGAATGTTTCAACAAGACTTTGTCTCCCTTCAGAGATCTTGCTTTTTGTGGCACCATAAGAATTTTAAAACTACAGTAATGAAATATATCTTTATGTAGATTGTTTAGATTTTGCATGAGGATGGAGTGCTCAGATTAAATCTTTAGATACCATCAATGATTGTTTATTGAACAATAAGAGAAACCGGAAGAGGAAAAGCAACTGTTAACTTCTTCCTGAGGAATATTTAGGATCTGCTTCAAAATAACAATCAGAGAGCATATCTGTAATGATGATTGCAATGTCAGCAATCATTCAAAATTCATATTGGAGCAATGGAAACCAGAAGACCCGTTACACTTGTGCTCAGAAAAATTGTTAAAGTAAAAGGGGAAAGTAAATAAATTAGAATCCCTGCAGGTGGCATAGAGACGATTCAAAGACATCATACTGGAAACTTGAGACAAATGCATGTCATTTTTCAAAACAAGGTGCAAGGACAAAAAGAAAAATGCTGTGATTAAACTGGATGGTAAAAAAGGCTCATAGGAAAAAGTAAGCATTCTTGAAAAAAGTTGAGCTTGTATCTAGAATAGACAGCTTAAATGTAATAGTCCAAGGCAGATAAAAAATAATCTGAAGAGTGACTTGTAGAAAATTATAAAAAATTATTAATAATATTTGTACAAATGCATAAGAAACTTGAAGCCTCCCAGAATGCCTGTAGGACTAGTACATTCTCAGAAAGAGAAAGAGCGTTCATTTAAGGTGAGGCCACAGCAGGAAAAGAAAAGATTCTTTTTGATAACGTTCGCTGTGGGAGAACTTGGAGAAAATTCCTATGCTGGAAATTACAGGCAATGTTTCAGAGGGTTTAAGACAAATTTAAGTGTTGTAAAAGAAATTTGTTAAAGGAAAAACAGCAAAATGTCAGGACCAAATAATGCATGCCCAAGGCTCCCAAGAAACTTGAGGGTGAAACAACCAAATTGCTGAATGTAATATGCAGATTTTTACTTAAAATTGATTAGGTCCCAGCTGACTGAAAGTTGGCTGGTGTCATGTCACTTTATTAAAGTTCCCAGGAGACCTCTAAAGGACTGTTGGCCAATAATAATGACTTTCACAGCAGGCAATTTGGTAGACATCTGTCCTGGTTTCTTCCAGTTAAGTGTTCTCAGAAATTGATTCTGAATATTTATACTGTTTGTGCATGTTACACTTTGTCACCTGAATTACCAGTTATTAGGAGTTTGAGGAACTGGAAGAATCTTATTTGATTGGAATGCCAAAGGCAGGGGCAGCTGGTGAATGTGACGGCAAGTATTGATACAGGAGTTGCTTTAATTTGATGTATTTTGTTAACATGAATGCGTGGAGTCCCTCTTAAGAAATTCAAATTACAAGTACGTAAAGTTCATTTTTATATAATGCTATAGGTCATGAAAATATAAAACATGGACTGAATATAGATATATTTGAGTAGAATTTGTATGGTTTATTTTTTTAGCTCTGCACATAGGAGGAGAGCATCTGTTAGGTTAGATATAGGGTTCTGAAGTGAAGTCAAACTTTTGTTAAGCCTTTCTAGCCAAAACTGGTTAGTAAATTGATTTCCAAATTATGATTTATCTTGTCTTTGCCTCCCTTTTGCAAAATGAAAACTACTAATTTGACACAAACTAAACTTACCTTATTCTTTCTTTCCTTTTTCTTTCATTGGTTTAAGACCAATGTTGTCTCAAACTCCTCTGTTGTAGGACAAGACTGGAAATTGAAGAGAAATGGCCTTTATGGCAAGGATGTGTGTATTGTTATCCTTGTGGAAAATCTGCTCTCAGATCAGCTATATTTTTTTAAAATTGTATTTGGCATATGCTCAATAAAACTTCTTTTATCTTTATAGCACAGTACCTGAAGATTCCACCATAATGTGTATGATCCTATCTGAAGTGGTCTTGGCCTATAGTTTCAGGTCTGAGCTTGGCCTGTGCCCCAAAACTGAACAGAAGGATGGTTTCTTCTGTGCTTTGTCTCTCCCTTGCCTTGTCTTGCCCAATTTGATTGCAGTAGAGATAAGAACTGGATGTGGGTGTAGGGAAGAAAATAAGTTAAAATGTTTTGGTAGGCAGAAGGGAAGAAGTTGGGGCTGAAGGAGAGGAGGTTCAAATGGTGGTTTGAACTTGAATGAGAATGGGATAATTTTATGTCTGGAGTAATGAGACTAACATGCTAGACAAGGAGGTTTTGATGAGAAGCCTGAGAAGTAAACATAGCTGGAGATACCTGAAGAATGAAACTGGAGTAAGGAGGTAAGGGATGGGTCTGGATTCATGCTGGAAGGGACAGGGATGTAAATCTTGTATTCAAGAAGACAAACAGAAGTTTGTGCCTGCTGAGGAACATTGCAATCAGGAGCCTGAATGACACCATCTCCCTCTGCTGCAAGCAAGCACCTAAGAAAGGCTCTCAGTGCTTTCTGATACTCATCTGAATAAAAGATACTAACCTGACTTCTACCATTGCTTGCTCCAATGGATTGATCTTCTGGTGGCTTGTCACTCCATCAGGGTGATGACTTATGATGGAATTTGGGAGTTTTGCTTTGCCTTCTTGAGAACAAGCTAAATGGGCTGTGTTTCTGAAGGAATTAAAAAATTAAATAATTCTGGAAATAGAAGTGCCTATGATTTTGCAAGTTCTAATTATACAATTCCATACACCTCTCCTGTTTCCCTCTGCCCCCCAAATCCTGAAATTTGTGGTGCATCACAGTGAATAATGAGAGATTTTTTTGTTTTGTTTTCTCACTGTAGTTCCCAGTTCTCCGTGCCCCCAAATAAGTGTAAAGAATGAGTCAGAGGTCAGAAAAAAAGAAGAGATAGGCTTAGTCTTGAGGCACTTAGTCTTGAACATTACATTGGAGAACTGAATTTTATTCTGACTGTCATTGATCTTTCTTTGTGTGTGTGAGATCCTTTGTGAGTCACTAAAATCTAGCTTTTCCCAAGTGGTTACTAATTGTGTGTGTGTTTTTTGGGGTGGGGTTTTTTGTTTTGGTTTTTTTGTTTGTTTGTTTGTTTTTTGAGACTATGGATCTGATTTGCTGTAATGGTAACACTCTTTGCTGTAGCCAAAGACAATCAACCATGCTTTGAACACCTAAAATCTATGTAAGTGGTGAAAGAAATTGAACATTCAGTTAGACATCCAAATTTAGCAAGATTATTTTTAATTATTTTTGAGTTACTAATCAGTACAGTTCTCCAATATTTTATATGCATTTTGTAACTAATTTTGTAAGAATGTTTGTGAATATTCAGGTGTTATCACGGTAAGCACTATACCCAAGCCAGAGGAAGTAAAAAAACACCTGTTCAGTGGTTTTGGACTGCATTCAGCAAGTACGGGGCCATACATAGAAAAACAAAGCAGCAGAGTACTGTGCTCTTTCTGTGGACCTGATCCATAGTGTTTGAAATTTTAAAAGCATTTTAAAAATGCTTCCCATTCGCTTGAATAAGTGATGACGAACTACTTACACGCATCACCAAAAAGGAATGTGACAGCTAATTAATTGTTCTGCTGCAATAGAACAAGTTCTGTCAGTCATGAATTGAAATTTTTGTTTATAATACAGCAGCACGTGGCAGTGGTACTGTGATCCTAAAACATTAACTGTAACGTTTTTAATGTCTAGAACACTGTAAGTGCTGCTTATATAATATACAACTCTATTACAAATATATATGTATATATGTGTATATTATACTATGCATTACTGTATAGCAGATTTTTATATTTTTCAATTCAAATATTGGAGTTTTATGTACAATAAAGCACTGTGATGCTTTTAAGAAACCTGCATTTATGCTTTGCAGTTTTGCTTGAAATGTTACAATACTAATAGCCCTCAATTCTGTGGTATGTGATTATGATAAAGCCTTTCCTTTTCCAGCAATCATTTATCCTCTCTTCAGGTACAGGTTGAATGTGTTCAGAGAAAATAATCAGTGTAGATAATTAGAGATATGCAATGAATTCTACAGTTGATAAGACTTTTAAAGAGCTCTGCCTTGTTTTGTTTCAGGTTGAAAGTATGATGAAAAAGGATCATTTTGTGGTTGTAATAGCTGAATGACAAAGAATCACTGTCTGATACAGTGTTGTTATGCTAATAACCAGTCTATTTCAATTGTCTTTCTGTCTTGGTCTGTCTTTAAAATATTTATCATAATGCTTTCATCTGCCTTGGAGGACATGGAGAAGGTTGGTTGTTTTTTTCTAAATAACATTATAGAAAACTCATTAGAAAATTAATTTGTATTCTATTCACAGTTTGGAAGGTTTATGGTAAAGAACATATGAGGTCACACTAAATGCATGGAATAAAAAGAAATACTGAATTGTTTCCTTACTTAGAACGGTCTAAGTTAACCTTTTATACCATAGTCATTTAGACGCGTGGGTGGTTATGTTACTATGGTTTGGCTAGTTTGTGATACATCAGCTGTTCTGCAGTAATTGCCGACGGATTTGCTTTTATTTCCAGTGTAGTAATACATTCCCAGTGTATTTTCTCTGAGGGGTGATAACTTAAAGTATTTTGTTTTTTAAAAACAGTAAGAGGCTTCAGATGGAACAGCTGAAAAGTAGCAGCTTGCACCACACTAATTGCCTAATGGATGGTATGAGAGGGCCTAATGGTTAGAAAAATGTCGCGCTTCACTGGGGTAGATTCAAGTCTACGTGAAACCACAGCAATTCTGATCTTGAGTCATGCATTATCAACCTATTTCTACCAGTTGAGAAACCAGGTAATTCACATTTCCTGGAGTTAAGAGATGTATGTATTGAATGCTTCGGATTTATCAGATTGCTTCAAAAGATTATAATAATTTTAGTGCTTTTATTACTTTATTTATAACTTCCAAGAGTTTACTTTGCACTTTCTTTACAATACTACAAACAAATTTGGGCTACCACTTGCACAGCATATGTAAGAATGTTAAATGGTTTGTTTTAATTTATTACAACAATAATATTAGAAATCTCAGCATTTATCTTTGGTTTGACTTCAGGTTCAGTTAACAATTTCTATCCCCTTGGTTTGACTCAATAGTTTCATGTGCTGACTGACAGTTTTAAACTGATGATAAAATTCTCTTGAGCTGTTTTTTTCATCGGAATATTTCACCATTTTACATATATTCTGAAGATTTAGGTTTAAATTGAAGTCCAACAAATATCTAGTTGGAGAGCTGTCTCCACTGCTGTGGCAGGCAACTTCTGTCATTTACTCCAGTGGCATCCAAGCTTTTCTAAATTGTGAGTGAAAAACAGTCTCCCAGCCTTTCACTGCCTATATTGGTGTAAATGTGCTGTTGAGAATGACATATTTTTATCTGCTCACTATGTAGTATGCTGATTTCTCAGCGGTTTAACTTTTCCTTTCCCATAAGCCTGTAGCAATTTGGTTCAAGCATTTGCATGTTAATAGTACCAAAAAAGTCAAATTTGCATCTTTTACTACCAGTAATCGTTTTCTATACAGACTGATGATACAGTAATGAACCAGTTATGAGAGGGCAACTCATGAATATAAATAGTCCCATTTTACAAGTATTTTGCCAAGGTCAGTGGGAGAGAGGAGGGAGGTCAGAAGTAGCTCCTTAGTCACAATCACATCTGGAGCTGAAACAAACTCTTTGTTTGTCTGTAGATATTTGGCAGTGTTTTAGGGTTGCCAGAGTTTAGATGTTAAAATGCGGGACAATGGCAAAGAACTAAACTATGCATACATAGATCAACTGTGCATGGAAAGTACAATTTATCTGCATAATAACCACTTCTTCTGGATGCCCCCTAGCCTTGATTTCTGCATGTTTGGAGAAACAACTGTTACCACAGAAATACAGGAAAAGCCATACGCTATATGCTTTTCATAAGGCATTGGATTTGACCACTAGAACATAACGTCTTAATTATACAGGACATCTGGCAATCCTATGAGGTTCAGTCTGCATTTTTCCCTCATCACAGTAGAAATATTAATGCATCAGCAAAAGCATTCTTTGGATACAGTGATTATTGTTCAAGATAGCATTACTGGCACTTGGTTTTGACCTCTAAACTTGTTTCTGCTTGGCAGTGGCTGTTGGTATTGTCCAAGTGCAGACTGGTGTCTTCTCAAAGAAAAAATATTTTTTTTCTCTTATCTGTCAATCTATCCACTTATGTAGTCTCTGTCATCATAATATTATAAAATGCGACTCACAAATTGCCTCTGAGTGGAAAAAAAAAAGCATGTCTGCAAGTTCCAAAAAGGGTGGTGCTTATGTGATTCTTTTTGCAGTTTCTCAGCTTAATACTGGATTTTAAGGAAACTGTCTTGGGAATGTAAGCTCTTCAGGGAAAGAGGGCACAGGTTGTCTTTTAAAAGACTTAGCAACTCAAGAGTACAAAAATTTATATTATTGCCGCAAAGAACACCACTGCCAAGGGACACGGTGGTAGATGCTTTCTAGAAAGTATTTTCCAGCCAAAATAGTCTCTTTTTTTTTACGTATACAGCAGTTATTTTTCCTTCCATATCCAACATGTCAAACTGATGGAGTACATAAACCTTTTCTATAATACCAACCCATCTAGTTTCACTGAACAAATATTTTATACTTGACAGTCATTATATGCAATCAGTGTAGAATAATGCCATAAAGAGGAATCACTGAATATATGCTTGAGGAGTGAGATCACTGGCCCTTAGCTATCAGCTGATGTATAAACCAGGCATTGTGTCCTCATGCCCCGTGAAATATTCCCACAGGTTTGAAGTACTGTTTCGATATGGGACTTACCACTTTCCAAATTCAAGGCCTTTCATGTTACAACTCAGCAAAAAACTGGGGAGCCATATAGATTTGGGAAACTTGAAGTACTTTTAAATTACCTAATGGCCATGATGATATATGTCTGAAATGTCAGAGTTGGGGTAAAAGGTTTTAAATGTGTTTAGTTTTTTCTGCAGCAGCAGATGAGGAATGGTCATAATCTGCTGTTATCTGAGCTGGAGTGAAGGCAGGAGAAGCATTAGCTTCCTGTGGGCATCATCTGCCCTGTGCAGTAGCCTTAGCACATTACTGATGAGTCCAGAGAGAGCATCAAGCTACTTGAGTTATTTCATTTCTGGTATCTCAGATAATTTGTCAGAATGGTAGCTTGAAAATAGGATACATCCTTAGACCGTTAGAAGTTTCAAATGATAATGCTGTTTGGATTTAGTGTTCAGTAGTTGCATATAAGGTTATGACCAGCATGGATATTACAGCATGGCGCTAGCCTCAGTAATATCAGAAGCTCTGACCATTTTGAAGTAGGAAAGCTTTTCAGGAACTTCTTTGGGAAGGGCATTATTAGCCTGCTTCCAAAAACGTTCATGCAATGATGAGAAAGCCATAGCGTGAACCATGTGGATCTAATAACTATAAGCCATCAAGTAATTTTTTTAAAAAACTATTTTGGATCAAAGCAACAAACAGTAGAAGAGGAATGGTAGAAGTAGGTTTTGAATTTTTAATTAAAATTTAGAAATTGATGATGGAGAAAATGGCCTATAGGCTTTTTCTGTATATTTTCATACCACTGGAAATATCTATTGGTTGCATTTCTTTTGTGTTTTAATAGTGAGTATTTATATACTCCCTTTTTATTTCCAAATGTAATGCCTGGTATAGAAAAGCAAACAAGGCAAAAAGCTCCTATTCAAGCAATGTGTGTGTGTGTGTGTGTGTGTATATATATATATGTATACACACACATATCAGTGGTGTGACCTCTTAAGTGGTGTTTCACTATCCCCCCCAAAAGATCATAACTAAGAAATCAATTTCTATCCTAATTCTAACATTACTCAACGTGTTCAGGTGTCAACATACAAGCAATTATTATAACTTTTTCAAAAAATGATATGATGAAGGGAAAAAATATTGGAACTTGCTCAAAATTTTAAAAATCTGTTTGATCTCATCTAGGACTACAGACTTGTGTGCCAATCTTAATTGTGCATTTCATAGAATCACACAATGGTTGAGGTTGGATGGGATCTCTGGAAGCCATCCGCTCCAACTACCCTGCTCAAGCAAGCACCAGTTGCCTGGGACCATGTCCAGATAGCAAATCATGGCCTGAATTGAATGTAGCTTTTTGTCTGGGAAAAATAATAATAGGAACGCCATTCTTGTTGTGGATTTTTCTATAATAGACTAAAGATTTTGTTCTGTTCATTATTTCTTATGAAGATCAAACATAACATAGCTAGAAAAAACTAGCAGAATTACTAAATATTTTCCATCTTTATTTTAAGAATTAATTTTTTTGTTTTTGTTGCTCTATTTTAGCAATATTGTGCAACTCAAAACATACAAAAATATAGCTAAACTTCTAGATTTTTTGAAATATATTGACTATTAAATTGAAAAACTAACTGATAAAATTTATTCAGCTGGTTTCTATTGAAATGTGATGGGCTTAAAATGTGTCATTGTAGAATAAAGTTCATTTCTGACATAATACTTTTGACCTCCCTCAGTTTGTAGCACTTCGATTTTCCTGCAAATGTCTTTCTTTGTCATTGTTTTAACTTCTTTAAATACACAAGTACTCGGGGGGGTGGGGTTAAAAGTAAAAATAAAAAAAAAGGAGGTTGGCATTATTGTAGACAAAAAATATTGGAAAATAATTCTTTAGTCATTTTATACACTTAAGTTGTATTGTTACTTGTGAATCATGTAACTTTCTTTTCACTTTTCAAGTTAAACTTGATCCTTGCTCAAATGGACTTCATTACAAAAACTGAAATCTTACTCTTTTTACAGATTATACAAACCACATTTATATTGCATAAAAGTGTATTTTCTTAAGTTATGAAACAAAATGGTTATTTATGGGTTTAAACTGCCCATAAAATCAGAAGTACTGTGAAGTGGAATGGAAAATTTCATAACTGTGCCCTGATATGGCTGACTAAAAATGTTCATATGGCCCTTCAAGTACTTGTAGTATGTTAGTGTCTGACAAATGGCTTCTTGTCTGTTAGATGGTCTAAAATGGTCACTCCCTAGCTTATACTTCATGATTCCATTACTGCTATTACTTTGTTAAGTAAATGGCAGGCCTCAATATATGCATTTCTGTCTTGTCGCGTTCACTTGCCATTCCTGGCAAGTGTTTATACTAGCTATATAAAAAATGAAGTAATAGTATGCCTATAGAAGGTTTTTCTGAAGTCAGTTATTAGTTGGGTAAATCTTGTGTCATAAAATTTTGTAGAGTTAGTATCTATCTAAATATTTTTTAAAGGTTTTTATTGTTTTTCTTTCATTAAGGTGGCAAGTGCATTTGTGAGGATTGACAGTGCACCTTGTATCAAAACATATTAAGACATACAAAGCTAAATTTAGGATGGTACAAGTAATAAAACTGTACTTTGGCTGAGGTCAGAGATAGCTCTTTTTCTTAACTGAATCTGAGGGGTAAGTGCACGGCCTCAGCATTTCTGTGTGATATGGGAATAGAAAGATGGTGCGCTGACAGGAGAGAGACTGCAGCTCCTTTACATCCCTTAAACGTTCCTGGGGAGGTTGCCTCACACTTTACCATGTCATTCACAATTTTGACATTCTTGGTTCATACAATAGATAGATTTAAACTGTTATATTTCATTTTTTAGAAATTAGTAGAGCAGAAAGAACAATTCCTGTAGAGGAAGAAGTATGTTTATTCAGTAAATAGTATTGGAGGTATAATACGTATTTTAGTTCAGTTTCCAAAGGATGTGAAGCTTATATGATTCTGCCTTGCAGGCAGGAAGGTGCAGGAGAGTGTTTGTGCTATTTGTATTTGCCTGTATATCTGCCCCCTCTTGCCTGCTTGCTTTTGGACCTGTTGCATCATTTAAAAACAAATTAATAGAGGAGTAGTTATTTTACTCATGATCCAGTTCCTTTAAGTTTTGGGACTGTAGGTATTAAGAATTTCATTGTAAGCTTCTGTGTGAGCTCTACTACTTGATAGAGGTTACCTGTGGGAGAAAGACCTCACAAACATTTTAAGTGCATGGCAATTTCAGTTTCAATTTAAATTTTTGGTGTATTTTTTTGACTGTTCCCTTTTGCTTTTGCTTTTTTTACCATACAATATTTCATTAAATGAATTTTGGGGCATTCATATTGGATTTTTGTTTTTTAACTTTCTCACTTTAATAGCCCTTTCCGAAAGATTTGCTAAAATTATGAGGAACAGAGTTCCTCTCTGTAAATCTTTAACTACATTGCAGGTACCAGGTAATCAAGAGGAGTTTTCCTTCTGCCTTGTTATCCTGAGGATTCTAAAGATGTGGAGTTCTTTATGGTTCTGTCTTACTCCAGCTGCTCCTTGTCTATTCTATACGTGTCTTGTTGAATCAAGTAGCTTGTTTGAGTAGGTGTATGACTGTTATGTACCTCTTTGAAGTTGTTTACATTGTTGGAATTGAAATTTAGCAAACTAATTTTGATCTTATGATTGCCAATATGCCACTTTATTAAACATAGTTATAATGAATCTTTTTTATTGCTACAAGTGTGAACAAATTACTAGCCTTTATGAATAATTGTATCTATTTTGGGGGGAGGGAGAAAGTAAGGAGCTAGATGACTGGTTTAGGCGTCTCCTCAGTTTTTCTAGTTTTGAAACTAAAATGTAACTTTATACACTTATTTGGGGAAGTAATGTTGAGATAGGACTTGTAACAGAGGTATAGTTGCATTCTTTGTTGTAGAATATCTTCTACTGGACTGACAGTTGCCGAACAGTGACACTGTAATAGTATTTTGGCAAACAACTATTCCTGCTGTGTTAGGAAACAAAACAGAAAACCACCACCAAATAAGGCATATCTATATGTTTAATAATGCTTTTGTTTTGATTTTTCTATTATACATTTGGATTAATGTGTGTTCTCTTTATAAACCTGGAGATAGTCTCCTAATACACAGTTCCTCCAGTTAATCTGTCAAAATACAAAGTGTGGACTAATGTTTTTACCTCTAACATAAGATGACTTTCCGGTGAAGAGAAGGCCCCCCAGAAATTGAAACATGTGCAGACCGTAATTTTCATATATTTTGACAATTAGTGAAAACTTGCTGTGAACAAAAGAGCATTGAAAAAATTAATTTGATATGATATAACTGTCAAAACTCATTCAGATGTGTTCAGCTTGAATCTTGCTTACTACCTGCCAAAAAAATAACGTTGGCTGCTTTTCAGTTCACGGCTGGAGAGGATTTCTTTATTACATTTTTAAATTATTATTTTTTTTAAAGAACAAAATATATGAAACTCAGATGGTGATATGTGGAAGAAGACAATAGAAATAATGTTTGTTTTAATTCCCTCACATAAGTAGCGTAAAATAATGTCACTTATGTAAATAATTATTGACACTTTTTTCTTGAATAAGTACCCTGTGCTTTTTGAATGAAAGGTAGCATTGCATGAGTCTTGGGATTTAAGCAATTATTGACGATATCTTCCTGCAATTTAAATATTGTCATTTGGTTTCATGTTTTTAAAAAAGCTTGCTAACTTTTAGGTGAAATTTAATTTCCCACTTTATCGTCTGTAAAAGCTGGTAAGAAGGAAAGATCAGGGTGTGCTGCAGCATCCATACTCTGTAGTTGAATGCTGAGAGTTCCTTCAGGCTGTCTCATACTCTCTCAGCCCTGTTCTGAGCCCCAAGATTCAAAAATGCTTGCATAATTGGGTACTGTTTTGTGACTTATTAATTGCTCTCTTGGGTATATAGTTGCATGTGAGCCAGATTGGCTACTTTCCCAGCTTGCATCACTGGCAGCTGTTTTGCTTGAGGCAGATGGCTTGTAAGAGAAGCACCCATAAATTAAGGCATTGCTGCTTTTTTCAAACCATTCTTTGAGAGAGAACCTGGTGAGATGATGTTTCAAAGTGGTTTTGTACATCCTGCTACACTTCTTTGTAAGTGTCTAAATAGCACATTTTACAGTCATCCCTATTTCTTTAAAAGAATTTTAGGGCAGTACAGTCACTACAATGTAGTCAGCATGAAAATGTGAAATTATATTAAGAACCATTGGTGATGTTTTCTATATTAAAGAAGGTTCTAAAAAAAAGGAATTCCTATCAGAAAGAGGAAAGAGCCTTAATAACCTTTATATAATGAGAGTAAGAGCATTTTTAAGGGCAGTAACTAGAGAGGAAATGGAATAGTGTATGATAGGAAAACTTCAATGTTCTACTCAAGTGTTTTAGACATATTTGCGTGTAACATTTTTCTTCTGGACTTCGTGCTTACAGTTCCCATGTAGAAGTTGAATAGCTAGACTTCTAGAAAACTACTTCTAAGGAGTAGTATGAGACTTGTGCAATTTCCTTGTAGTTAAGTATTCTATTATTGTGCTTCTCCATCCATATGTTCATTCTGTAGGTGTACACATACTACTGCTTTGGAGACTGGAAAATTTCTTGCAGGAGCAGGATCCATTGACACACACACACAAACCTTGCCTTTCCATGTGTCTCCACAGCAGAATAAACCAAAAATCTCATCCTAGAATTGTCTTAAAACTACATAGTAATTTTAAGCCAGAGCAGTTTTCTACTTTTGCTGTCTGTTCATTATTTTGTTCCTGTACTGCTGTATTTTGTTAAGTCAAATTACTCTTGTTCTTTTCTAGTTTGTGCCTCAAAGATTCTTCTTTACTGTTGACCATGTCTGTGATCTTCAGTGGATTTTAAGAACCACCTTTACTATAGAGACTGCTTCTGAAATTCATGTCTCTGTGTACATCTTTGCAATAAGGCATGCATTTGAGAAATGTAATATTTGGTTTGGACTCATACCCCAGGAAAAAAAGGATTATTAGAGGAAACACCAATAATTTCCTCCAGTGAAATCCTAAGCTTTCATGCTCTGGTGGTAAGTTAGGAAGGTTTCTAAATCTAACTCAGGCCCAGTTAGGACATGCTATGAAGGAGGGAAAAATAGGCTCTGAAAAGGAATTGGTCTCTAACCAAATTTAGCTTGGAGAAAATAGTTTTTCCTCCTTCCCTGGGGAAACAAACCTCTTCAGTTGAGCTCTGTCAGAGCTTTTGATGTACAATATTGGTCCAAGCTGCCTTCCTACATGGAATACTGTTAAATCTCTGTGTTTCATTGCCTTCTTGCCTTACTGTGAAGAAGTACTTGGGAGCAGCTCTGGCCACAGAACCAAAGTCTGTCTGTCTTTATCATACTGTTATTCATAAATTTATAATTTGCCTGTTGTTAAAACATTTAGAGAGTTTAGCTTTTGTGGTTGACAGGTGTCTGTTGATTCCTACCCCCCAATATTTTTAATTTTCTTGAAATGCCAGATTTGTTCATTTTACTACTGAGAGGAAATGCTGAAATCTAACAGTGGTCTTCCTGCTCTGCTAGACTTGTCATATAATTCCTCTCTGTATGTGCAAAAGAACTGTAAGTATGTGCATATTCTTTTCAAGGAGAGAAGGAAGTTGGAATCTGAAGATAGATAAGAACTATCTCTTGCTGTAAGTGTTCAAATCAGAATTATTTTTTAAAATAACATTAATTTTGGGGGGATGGGTTTTCTGTGCTCCCACATAGTCCATAGAGATGAGGTAATTTAGAGCCCTCCTAGTTAGGCTATATATGACATATTCTAGAGCAGATATTTAAAACATTCATTCACACATACTCTCTTTCAACTAGAATTAGCTTCTGTGAAAAGACCCAGACATTCTCATAAAAAATAAGCTCTAGAGTAAACCAGTTGGTAGTTATGGGATGGGTGCAGAAATTACTACAGTCTGTTCTGCCCTATGTAAGTGAAGGACAAAAATAATCCCATTGGGCCTAACATTTCATAACTTTGACTGTGTGTATCCTGTTTTATCTTCTGCTGTTAAAGCTTAACTTGGCTACTCTTAATTCTTCAGTGTTAAAATATACTTTCAGCAATAGGTGACATAATTGAAGCACAGGGAACACAGGCAACTGCCATCACAGAACTCCAAAGTAAGAAGAGTATCCTCCCTGTTTGTATTAACCTGGAGTTAGTAATAGGTCTTTAATGAGCATTACCATTTCTGACTGATACCTGTGTAACTGTCTTCACTGACCAAGAAAGCACCACTGCATAGGTAGACCTGGCAAGAATCAAATCATAATGCTGTGAAGCAGAGAGGGGGTTGAAATAAAAGCAAACTGTTGTGTGGGGTTTTTGTTGTGGTGTGTTTTTTTTTTTTTTCTTGTAAACATGTGAAAGCAGGAAAAAAGAAACAGCAAAGGCTGTTGGCAATTTTCAGGTGAGTTGGGTTTGTTTATTTTTGTTTTTAAAGTCTGTCTTCCTCAAAATTTGAGAGAGATTTTTTGTTTGTTTGTTTGGTTTTCCTGCCATCTACTTCCTACTGACTGATGTCTGGGTCAGAATCCCTAGTAATATGTATTGGCAATTAGCCTATGTCTTGCTGATCTAATTGCCCTTATAGGCCAGCTGACTGTCCTCAGCAGAAACAAATACAAAAAAATTTGTATGAACAGATGGATCGAAAAGAGAGGGTTGAAAAAAAAAAAAGGGAAAGGCAAAAAAGGTAACATGGAAGAAATCATTCCTTCTTTCCATATATTTCAGGCAAGGTTCTGTCAATCTATTTTTGCATTTCTGAGTTTATGGCTGCCTAACTGTAATCTTTTGTTTGAAACATTTGATCTGTAAAGTATCTTTATTTTCAATAGCACCTATGATATGTAAACTTACATGTCAGTGATTTTCTTCCCAATTCCACTAGAATAGAACTTTTTCTGTATAAAATTTGTTTATTTCTGTCTTAAATACAGATTATTTGCTATGATATAGTTGGAGTGAAGAAACAAATACTCTGTATCTATGTACTACTACTTTTCAGGGGAATAAGATACTGGTTGCTTTCATTATCCTTACTTCAAAATATTCCCACTTGAATATGGGAATTAAAGTAGTTTAACCTTACATTATGCTATTTGCAGTTGGGCAAAGGTAATGCTGTAGTGATAGACACGAAGAAATCTGTCATGGTTCAAAAGAATAAACACCCTTCACCTGAAGATTTGCTGTTCTCCACTTTCCCTATCATATGACCATCTTTATTTAAACTTATGTTCTAAAACTGTTCTTTCAGGTTAGGTGATCCAGTACAGTGGAATGCGCTCATATGATCATCAGCCATCACCTTCAAATTAAAAAATAAGCAATTATATAGATAGAACAGATCATGGACCTTTGTATGACAGTCTGAGCAGTCTGGAAAATGCATTTAAAGTATGAAATAATCCTTTTGAAAGAAAATAGCAAGTTAAGGAATGGTGTTACCAAAATCTGCAATAAAACTCCTTAACACCAATGTGAAGTTAAGAAGCAGGCACTTTGTTTATTGCAGCACTGGGGACATGGGGGATCGCTCCTCCAAAGGCGTGTCCAACTTAGTATCAAAATCCATCAGTTTTTATAGACTTTTTCTGTCAGGTCATTGTTACATAAGCTCTTTACATAAAAATGCAGACTATGCTCGCTCTTATATTTAACCTTTATAGTGATTGGTCCTTTGATTATATAACCTTATCAATATTCTTATTTCAAAACAATCATTGGTCAATTTCACTTAGCTCTACTGATTGGAATCTTCAATACTCAAATCGAGATGGGAAGCGTAAGGGGTTTCCAAGCAGCATAACTGGTGTCCATGATGGTTTCCTTAGTTTCTTGAAACAAAACATAGAAAACCCAGTAACTTCCTGGTGAGGTTTCTATGGTTAGCTATTTCAAACTTTAACAATATTAAGGTTCCTATAGTCACACATAACACAGTTCCTAAAGTTTTTATGGCTACATTTCAAACTTAACAATCCTATACATTATCTTTCGCAATTTTACTTCTTAATCAAACCTAACTCTTCTATGTGATTAAATTTTGGTTTCTTTATCAGAATATTTGCAACAATGATAATTTAGAATCTCACCAGATTATTAGTCCTTCCTTATTTCTCTTTCCCCCTCTGTCAATCTGCTGCTCATCTAGTTTCTCTCCAAGCAGTAATAGTAAAATAATTGGAGGATAAAGAATGGGGAAAGAACTGAACTTGTTTTCATTTAGGACTATAATTAGTAATAAACACTTTTTAATTTAAAATTTCAAATACAGCTTCTGAAGGTCACTAGCTAGTTGTAAGGAAAGTGCTAATCTCCTCAATACATCTTTTCTGAATTTGGGTTCTTTTAAGCTATACAGTGATATAATGTTCAGTTTAGAGGCGTATACCTTTTGCATTTTAAAGCAGGTATAGCCTAGGGTTGTGATAGTGCCTGTCATCTTCAGATTAGACTTGCAATTCACTCTGAGCTTCAAAAAGTAGGTTCTAATTGGATGTGCTGATAATAGATTCATCAATATGTTTGTTTAGTTAAGTATAATTGTAAGCAAGTTCTCAGCTTCATTGGCTTGCTATCTGCAGCTTGGTTCAGTTCTGTGTTTATTCTAATATTTGGTGTTGCATTCTATTACTTGGAGATTTGTGCTGCTGGAAGTGCTGCTCTTCTTATTTGTCACTATTAAACCTTACTGATTATTTTTAGTCATGTCATGGTTTAAGCCTAGCTGGCAACTAAGCATCACGGGGCTGCTCACTCACTCTTCAGCCCCACCACTGTGGGATGGGGAGGAGAATCGGAAGAAAAAGGTAAAACCTCTTGGGTTGAGATAAGGACAGTTTAACAGGACAACACAAGGAGAGAAGAAGCCATAATAACAATAATACCAGTAAAAGAATGTATGAAGTGAGTGATGCACAATGTAATTGCTCACCACCCAAAATCCAATACTCAGCTGTGATACCACCTCCCCCAGCCAGTTCTCTGTCATATACTGAGCATGATGTCATATGGTGTCGAATGTCCCCTTGGCTAGTTTGGGTCAGCAGTCCTGGCTGTGCACCCTCCCAGCTTCTTGTGAAAATTAACTCTACCCCAACCGAACCCAAGACAAGTTACCAGCCTGATACTCAGATTTTGAAAGTGTAAAGAGAAATAAAGTTGAGATGCATTAAATGAAAAAGCAAAAGTTCTGTAGCTTAGTTTTTCAATGGATTTCCTGAGCATTATGCAAGATAGTGTTTTAGTGTGTTTCTTCATTTATTTTGTTGTGTTAGTTTGCTGATGCTTTCATATGACAGAGGTGATAATACTGTTAGTGCAATGATAGGTTTTAAGAAACTTTCATAATGAGATTAGGTACTTCATATACCCATTTCTGTAGAGCTTGTATGTATATACATACATATGTATATACATATATGTATATATAAAAAGTCTGAAAAGGGTATGTAATAGAGGTTTTCCAAGCTCTTTGATCTGTCTTATATTTAATTTTTGAAGAACATACATACTTACTTATTGGTGGACGAGGGCTAGATCATTAGTGTCAATTATTCTGCAAGAGGAACAAATAGATTAAGTCATATTTGAGCTGTAATATAAACAAATCTGGTGGATAGTTGTTTGTGGGGTTTTCTTGTTTTTTTTTTAAACTATGTTTATTTTAAAGGGAATGACTGGGTCATGTGGAACTCTGGAGGGAGTAGGACACTGCTGCTGCCCGTGGGAGCATATTGGGTGGGGGGAAGAGGAGAAGCTTCTAGACTACAAGAGTGGAAAAGATTGAGATTTACAGAAAGGAGCTGGAGACCTGTAGTTCAAAGACAGAGATGGATGAGAGGAGCAACTCCATAATCAGGCTTCAGAAGGAAACTTCCCAAGGATACAAAAGCATAGTACAGTTTGCTGCAACTAGGAAAATTGCTAAGATGGGTCCATTTTTATAATTACTCATTTTATGTTAATTGGAGATGATATCAAACTGATCTACCCGGCCCGGGCTTTTTATCTTTAATAATAATCAGTAGTAGCATTTGTTTCAGAAGTGGGTTTTTTTCTTCTCTGGGGTTGGTTCTGTCATGTTTTGTCAAATTACAATTTGGGCCATCCTTAGCTAGAGGATATGTCTGGGCTGTGGTAAGCAGCCCTGGATTGATCAATCTCCGAACATTTTAACATCTTCAGTTACATTTAGTTTCTGTAAAAACCTGCAGCAATGACTGCAATAATTTAATTATGTAGTGTGTGAGAAATACCTCCTTTGGCTTGTTTTAAGCGTGCTGCCAGATGATCTAATTACATGGTCCTCATTCATGTGCTTGTGAACAGTACTGACTAACTATTCTGTATTTACCCTCTTCATAATGTTGGTAACTACAGAGCGTTGTTTTAACCCTCTGTTTTCCTCACACTTGAGGGATCCCAGTCTGTGTAGCTCCACACAGTAGAAGCTGTTCCATATCTTTGATATCTTTTATAAGCCTGTCCTTTTTTATTTCTTCTATATTTCTGTATCTATGTGCAACACTCAGACTGTGGGTGTAGCATGGATTTATGCAGTGACGCTGCTTTTTCCGTATTATTTTATGTTCCTTTTCTAATATTTCATTTAACATCTTTGAGAACTGGGCTGATACAAATGGCTTCAAGAACTCTTTCCTGGTTGCCATTGATGTAATATGAGCCCAGCTTTCTCTATAGTTTAAAATTTGTTTTTGTTCTCCACATTTACTCATTAGTTAGTACTGAATTTCAGCAATGTCTTATTGCCTGTTTACTCACTATATTAAGATCTTTTGGTGCTTTTTCACAATCAGCTCTATTTCTGACTATCCTCAGGAATTTTGTGTCATCAGTGCATGTTGGCACTTCAGACTTGTATTGCCTTTTCAATTCATTTTGAGTGGGTTGATTAAGATAGATCCCAGCTTGAATCTTTAAGGAAGTCTCTATTAGCATTTTTTTTCTTTTTGTGAACTTTCTACTATAATTCTTTACTTTCTGTGTTCTAACAAATTGATAATCCAGAGGAGAGCCATCTCTTTCTTCCCATGTAAATGTGATTTCATCAGGAGCATTAAGGGGAGACCGTGTCAAAGTATTTTATTGGTGTTGGTTGGGGTTTTTTTGTTTGGTTGGTTTTTAAATCAAAGTACTCTGGTTGACTAGTTCACTTTTGTTGGTGTGTGCAGTCTGTTTCAGAGGGTCCAGTAGATTTGCTGGGCATAGTATCCATGTATGAAAATCCTACTGATTTTTATCAATGTTTCATTTAAATGGTGCATCTATAAATTAATTTTGTGGTTTGTTCATTGGGGTTTTTTCCCAGTTTTTGTCCCTTTCCTCTGACGGTTTCCTCACCTTCTGGATACCTTTAAAAGCTGATGTTATATCTGCTAGTTTCTAGTCCTGTGGTACAAGACACAACTTGTGATTGTTATACCACATCGTACAGATTTTACTCCTTTGAAGGTTACTATAATAAAATCTTATCTTTCATGTGTTGGATCAGGCATGATTAAATATTTGGTTATTTATTTTGGCCAGTCTATCTCCTAGTTTAGTTTGTATGTGCTTTACAAGGGTATTTGATTAATATATACATTTTGAATGTCATAAGTTAACTGATACATTAAAATTACTCAAATAGAGAAAAAATTCTTATTGCTACATTTCAATGTAAATATTGTAATTAAATGCTGTAGAAGATATCTGTTCTATGTATTAATTTTAGAATGAAATCTATAATTCCTGTAATGGAAAACCCCTTTGTTTTTAAAGCATAAGGTGTAGAGCTTTCAGTTTAAAAAAAAAAAAACAAAAAACAACTATACAACTATTTGCCTGTTTCATAAAGATTATGAGATTTGTTTTTTTAAATGGAATAGCCAATTACAATGATCTGATAGGTGTTGTAAAAGTTTTTCTGCTTGCCTCATTGAGACAGTATTTTTCTAGTCAGATATTGCTGGGTATCTTGGCATCCCATAGTTTTTCTATGGCTAGTTAGTTTTAAATTCTAGGTATTTTCCCCTTTTCTGCTTTAAAAAAAAAATCAAAACGTATACAAGTTCTAGAAGATGCTAGTTGAGAGTTGAATTTGTTGATAAGAACATAGCGTTAGTCACACATGAGTGTAGACTTGTTTTTGTTAGGTTCATCTCATTAACAGCTATTTTGAAAACATAGTCTGAAAGAGACTTCATAGCAAACTCATTAAAGGCTATTGGGGAAAAAAGCTGAGAAATGAAAAAATTAGTGGTGTTCCCCAAGGAGAAGTTACTTTGCACGCATTTATAATATTTGATTAATTTATTGGGCATGCTACACTGCAACTTTATTGTAAATAATACTTGTCCCAAATGGCAAATTATATTCTCACTGCCAATGTTGTTCTCTGTAGGCATTTATGTAACTTTCACTGTTGTGATGATTTTGCTAAAAATGTCTTGCAGTTTAAAAGAACTTCCCAATAGTTTTCTGCCTGTATAGAAAAGGGTGGTCAGCTATTCTTACTAGACTTCCAGTCACTGGAAGACACATGAGCCATCTTGACCTCCTTCTTTCATATTAGTTTCTCCATCTGAGTCATGCTACCAAAATGAAAGAAAAAAAAAGGTGTTGGGTCTGGGTATTTTTAAGGTCAACTCAACCTGATATATCACAAGGTTTGATTTTTTTATTTTTTTTTTTTTAGGAGGGGGGTATCAATTTCACTCCTCAAAATTGCAGGAAAACCTAGTATAGAAACAAAAGATGGTAGGTTACTTAGAATAAGGAATAAGTCAACTTTACTATTTTTCACAATTCTTTTTTGTGCTAGAATTTCATATGCTGTATTCAGAAACAATTGCAATAAGAATGTTGCATATAACTGTAACTTGTGCTCTATGAACAGGGTAGCAAAGTGGCTTAGAGAGTAAGTCAAAACACTGGAGTGAAAACAGGCTTTTGGATACAATTTTCCATGACCTTTGCATATAGTAGGTTATACAGTTATGTCTTCAAGTGTGGGAGAGTCCTGTGATAGTTTGAAGAGCAGAATGGAACGTAATTTTTGAAAAGGCCAATGAAGAAAGGAAACTGTAGTTTTGGAGATGTTGATTGTGGGACAAAGATGATTTTTCTTTCCTGGAAGCGTACCTTTAGCTACTGTATTAACAGAGTGTGAAATTCAGCTTACATCTACATAAATTGAATCAATTTCAGGAGGATATGCTATTAAACGTTACAAAAAACCCATAGCATTTCACAATGACTTCTGGAGTTTTAGAGTGTTGGGGATTCTTTTTCCCTCTTTGAAATCTGAGCTTGTTCATCACTCAGTCTTTTCTTAGAGAACTTTTTCACAACAAGATTAGTAACTGGTAACAACTACCACAGGTGTCTGTCTGCATACTCTCTTCCTACATGGATGAGTTTATCGTGAGGCAAGGTGGAACTGTCTATGTGGCCCTCCCCATACTGCTAGTGGCGATTCCTTTGTTCACTTTGCACATGCATGATAAGCATGACATAAACTGCTATCTATGCAAGACTTGCCATTTGGGGGACAAAGTGGATCTCCCCAAGTAGTTTCATTTAATCTGGTCATCAACTAATGTTACAACAAGTGGGAAGGCATCATTGTTCGTTCTTCTTCATTTAAAGCAGCATCACAACATGACTACATGGAAAAAAAACTTTCAGTGTTCTTTAAAATCTGCTGCCATTTGATTTTTTTCTCAACTGCTTACGAAGATGCCAACTAAAGTACTACTTAACATGAATACATTAGAGAAAAATAAATTGGCACTTTCTGTAGAATGCAGCAATTTGCATTCCCTTCTTCTCTGTTTCTGACAGCAATCTGTGTTACATTCCTCAGAGTTTCAATATTTTTTCCCCCGAGAGAATTTATCTTGCATTTCCTGGCACTTCAACCAGAAACTGGTCCATTAAGATATTTTTTTTTAATATCGATTTAACTTTCGCTAACACAATTGCTCTTGTAATCAGACTCATAATTATACTCCCTCATCTGTTTTTAAATTATTGCTTTTAATTCTTTAGCTGGAGCAACTGAGAATTTAGTTAGTTCAATCCCCGTGTAAAACTTCCAACCACAGCACTGCAGCGATATTTGCATTCCTTTATGACATAATAACTTCTTTGGCTTCTTGACCATTTTCTTTCAGCTTACTTCCCTAACTTCAGTCCCTGTAATGTTTCTTCTTGGGCCATCATCAAGTTATTGAAAGAAAACAACACTGATTTATGTAAAGCTTGTACCTTGTGGCAATTTTGTAAATAAAAGTCCTTAAGACAACAATTAATGCAATCAAATAAAAAAGTGGCAGTGTTTAGTGCATTAGAGGTTTTGTTACTCTGAAGGTGTTGTGTCTCTGATTGAAATAACCTGGGGGATTTGAAAATACAGCCTCATAGTCTGAAAAAAATTGTCTTGTGCCTGAAGTTAGCTGGAGAACAACTATAAGCTTTTGCAAAAACAAATGGTTCAGTGGGTAGACTGCATGAAAGTGTTGCTGATTGTTTGCTTCCTCACTGTATGAATTCAGCGTTGACAGATTCAGAATGAAAGGGAACTTTGCATAATCTGTATTTAACTTGTGAAATGCCTTTGTGTATGATATTGGGTCTGTCAGAAGTTTATGTGGATTCTGAAAAGATGATCAGAGAAATGCAAAGGTGAAGAATCTATTGACCTTTGTAATATACAAAGGCATGCAATGTATGGCTCCTTGAGCTGTGTTGCTGAGGCTGAAAGAATATTCTGAGAATTAGCACTGCTTACTTAAGAATATTCTTATTTCGAGGTGGCTGCTGTTGTAAGTGGCAAGATACTGGACTAGATCATTTGGTCTAATTACTTTGATGTAAACCATTCTCATATTCATGTTAATTTTTGGCTAAGAGTTGTACAGCTTAATTTTGTGCTGCTCGTTTTAGAGGGGCACTTGGGTAGAGAGGACAAATGTAAGTATTTTTATGAGATTTTAAAGAGAAAGTTGTGATAAAAATCTTTGTGAAAAATTCAGTATCTCTTTTTCTTCAGCTCAGTGCTGAAAAAACAGCTTGTGGTCTTATGAAATAGTTTCTCTTTGCTGAAAAGAAAAAGATCTGAGATTCATTCCTGTATCTCTAGTGTAATAGGTAGAAAAAACCACTTGATTAAAAAATTTAAGTCAATAGAGGGGGAAATCTGTTCATCTCTAGTAAGTGTTTTTAGTTACTGCATTAAGAAGATATTAGCATAAGATTCAGCATAAGATTTGTGCACATCCTTCTATTGCAGAAAGATAAAATTTAAGGTTGCTCTCTCATCTGTTCCAACACGATACATTTACAGTGTGTCAACACAGCAGTAAAGACTTTTACTATGTACAATTGTAAAATAATGCCAATAGGTAAATGTGAAAAGGATGTTTTGGGAGCAATTTCTAGATTTTGCTTTTTGTAAAATAAACACAACTTTAAGAAATGGTTTTAGGTTTTGGATGACAGTAAAAGAAGTACAGAATGCCAGAACACCGAAGCAACTGTACGGGATCAGAGCAGTAATCTACCTAGCACTATTTCTTTTCTTTGATGGTGATTAGAACCACATGCTCTAAAGGAAAATGCTTATAATGGGCAATTAAAGGATCTGCACATAGCAGGCTTTTTTCCTCTGCCCGCCCTCCCCCAGTTGCCATAAATTACTCGTTGGCCTTTACTCTGACGTGCAAGCCTGACAAAACCTAGAAGGAACAGGAAATGACCTAAGTGTGGTTTTAGCCAGTTTTTTTCATTACCTACATAAGAAGAAAAAAACCCTCTACTTTCCCTTGATAGACAAAACACCTTTTAGAACCTTTCTGAAACATTTGAATATCTTAAAAAATATTACAAGGAAGATCAGAGCAAACATAATAAGCAATAAGAGAATGAAAAACTTTCTACAGCAAAGTAGAAGCTGACCTGCTGATATTCCTGGTTACAAAAGCAGAAGTAGCATGTCTTTTTAAAAACAAACAAAGGAAACAAACACATAAAAAAGAAACAAAAACCCAACCCCCCAAAAAAATTTTCCACTTGCAGGGAGTAATACTAACTGTAAGAATAAGCCTGCTGAAGGCTTATTTGAAACTTCAGCATAACAGTGGAGCTTTTTTGCTGTTTTTGTATCTGTGCTGAGGACCAAGTTACTGAAAACAGTAACTAAATGTGTGAAGACTCTAAAGTGACTTGTTGAAGTTTACTTAGGTGCAGCTCTTGTTGAAGATTTGTGTTTGTAGGGAAGATCAGAATACCGTGGAGTCTGGTGAAAACATTGTGGTGGCCAGAAACCTGTATGTTCCAGTGTTGTTCTTACATGTCCAGCCAAGTACGTTGCAGGTACTATTTAATGTACAGAATAGTATTTACTAAGGCAATTAAGTAGAAGAAAGTCTCTTGCCATTGAAGGAAGATTTTAGACTTCTTAAAAAAGTGATGATAATGCCTTTTATGAAGGAGTTCAGCAGAGTCAACAACAGAGTCTAGGTAGGATAGGGGATATGACAGTTTCCTTCAGTACATGTATTCAAACCTCAGAACCATGAAAGGACACTCAGTTTCTGTTCAAAGATTGTGGCTATCTGCAGACTTCACAAACTATTAGCCATTTTACAACCTTGGATAAATAAATTGTATAGAGTCAGGAAGTGGTAAGTATTAGGATTCCAAAAATATCCTAGTCTTTTCCTGTCCCATTTATTTTCATGGGAAGGTTTAGTGGGTGGAGAAATATCATCATGACTCTAAATGCCTTAAGTATCATATTGAATGCTTTCCCGAGTGCTGTATTTTGTCTTGATTACAATAACCTACTCAAGTGGATGGTGTTTTGGCTTGCAAGATTTCACAACAGAATGTTGTCTGTGTTATCTAAATAATGCTACCTCTGCTTTGACAGAGTCATTCTTTGGTTGCATCACTTTTACTGTCATACTGAATATGACTTAACTACTTAATAACATATTGTTTTTCAAAATCTACCTTTTCTGCACGGGGGTGGGGGGGATTCTAATAAATAAATAAATAAATAAAACAAGAATTCTAGGTCGTGTACTGCTGTGTTTGGTTTTGTATCATTAAATTACACGGGTTTAAAAATTTAACTGATTGTAAGCGGTTACAAAAGACTTATTTATAAATAAAAGCCATGAATCTAGCATCAATCTTATTTGAAAGGCAGTCATGAAAAGAAATGCATGTGTAATGTAACTTTTTTCATATTTTACAATAAATTAGTTTTTCATCTGGTTGTAGAATTTTGCTTTTGAATGAGCTGATTTTTTTCAGAGTTGATTTCTGAATCAAGTTGCTATGGTGTTGGTTTCATTGTTTAGTTAATTCTATGCTTGGTTGCTATGGAAATACTTATTTACGGAGTTAATGCCTAATGGTGTCAAACAGATGCTACTAGCAACTAGGAGTCTTTTATATGTGATCAATGAAAGACTCGGTCAGGAGTAGAAACTCATTTTTGTACTCATTTTTTCTCCATTAAAATTTTGGACTGTGGAATGTGAATAGGTGGTGTCAAATAGGACAAGTTTTCTTAACAAGTATTAAAGCATACGCTGAATCTCCTGAATAGTATCGTCACTGAAACTAAAACTTCCCACTTACCTGGTTTAGGGAATCAAACAGCAATGTTACAAGTCTTAACGTTGTGTATGGCCTTAGATGGTGTGCACATTTCAACTTAGGGTATGGAGCATATGGATTAGTTATATTCTAGTTTTAAAATGGATTTTTAGATTTCTAAGCTCTGAAACATTTGTTTGTAGCCATCTATTTTAAATCTCTGCATGACTATTGTCCTTAATATAACTTTGCACAAACACAAGTAATTCTCAAGTAGCTAAAATGATATGATTTTGTATTTTATAAGTTAAATTATTCTGAAAATATCATTACTTAGTTATTTAGCCAAATATAGTTTGAGCTGAGCATTAAAGTTTTTTAAAAAATGTTTAAAAATGCTTACTGTACTTTTATAGTAATTTTAGTGGTTTCTAAGTTGAGAAAAGTAAAACCTATAGGCTTTTATTGCACTTAAACCTTTAGAAGTTTAAAATACTCCTCAAACATGACTTTAGCCAAATGGAGCTGTGGCGCTCATGCAAAGAAGATCCAAAGGAACTCCACCCTCCGTGGCATCACCTTGCTTCTGAAAGACACATCTGTTACAGGCCCTGGAAACACTGGCTGCGCTGTGATAGGAAAGATAACTGTCTGTATAGAAAAATCATTAAAAACAAAACAAAAAACCCTGAAGCTCTGCTGGGTTTCATTGACTGTCTTCTCCCATTTCTCATCTGTTTTTAGTTTATTTAGACTATAAGCTTCTCAGAGGAGCACTTCTTCCCATTTTCTTTGTAAAAATTAATACTGCTTGTTCCTGTTGCTGTTTGAACTATAAGCTGTATTAGGGAAGGCCGCTATTACTGTTACCTTGTGTATGTTTTTTCACAAATGTTTCTGATGTTGCTGACAGTGTGTGCTTTGCAAAAGTGCCATCCTTACGTTTTGGTAATTCTGGTTGGTAATTCTTACCAAAGTAATTTGGTAATTTGGGTTGTGATATTCAACAATCTGGGCCTTTGCCCTCCCCGCACCTCCCCACCCCCGCAGTGAACAGGGGGTTTACAAATAGTGTCAGGTAAGTTGATTCTAAAATTCTTGTGTTCAAATTGCATGGCAATTCCTCTGGAGTATGTGGAAATACAGTTTTCATTTTTGAGAAAATATAAACAAAGGGTAATAGCTGATGCCTACCGTCAATTTTCCTTTGTATTTCCAGTAAGTGATATGTATTTAAAATCTCCTTAAATTTGACTAAACTTCCATAGAACTGAATATAGTATTCATTCTTCAGAAGAGCAACTCTGTGGAGAATCTGTTGAGCTTTAGCCTTTAAAAAAATGTATTTCCACTGATGTAAATTCCCTCTGTTAATACTCTTAGCCTGTTTTGAGTGACATGTTTCGGTTTGACCTAAGCCCATCACTGGCTGATGGCGACCATTGGAAAAGGTCACTTCTACTTAAAGGGTTTTTGTAAGCTGGCTTGTCTTCTTTTAACTGCATTGAAATTTATTTCATAGGCTAAATAGATTCCATTATTATAGTTAAATATAATACAGTCCTTGACTGTTAAAGAACAAGGCATGGTACTGTGTTATGTGTGGGTTTTTGTTTTGGTTTTTATTAACTGTCTTTCAAAAACCTGATCAGCTTGACAAGCAATTATATAAAACCAGGAAAGTGTGCTCACCGCTCTTTGGATGGTCTGGGAGACTCTGGGCTTAAAGGCTGATATGAGAACTTCTCTTCCAAGCTGACCGGTAATTTGGTAAACATGGTTATGGGGGGAGGGCTATACATTTCTCACCTTTCAGCAGTTCATCTGCAATATCAGAGCCCACTTCAGTTTTATTTTCAGAGGAGCTCCCAGATGTGTGATTGTTGTGATGTTGGCACTGACAATAGATGCTCAAAAGCCAAAGTGTGTGAGTTGCTAAGCAGAGGTTTAAGCTGTAGCTTGGAACTTTTATGACTCAAGTCCCTCCTAGACCAGGTGTTTCTTGTTGGAGGAGGTGAGGAAGAATGTTATGTGCAATGGATTACAAAATCCTAGTATTACAGAGTACAGATCTTTCTGCAACAAGTCTTATGGTTGCAAAATCAAAAATTGCTGAGGCTCTGCCTAAGACCTATTTTAAGGTCTGTTCACATTAAGTCAAACTAAACTGTATCCTTCTTACTCCTGTTGTAAGACTAATGCAACTCTGGGAATACTTTGTAACTTTTGTTGATGATCCACAGTAATTAATTAAAGCTTTGACTGCCAAACTCTCAAGAAAAATAGTGCCAAAAATGCTGCTTTTTTAGTATTCCAAATTTAACTTGCAAGGCATGGAGATAGGCTAATTAAACTGAGTCTGGTAGGTAGTAAGAAACAAAGTACGGTTTCCTTACAGGTAGTTTCTGAATAGAATGGTAAGGAGTAAATTCTTTTAAACATAGAAGTTTTTGTACAGAAGCAGAATTTATCAGCTCTTAACCTTTAAAACTGTCACACACACACACCCCTCCCTTGTCCCTCAAATCATTTCAATTCTACAGAAGGTCTGTTAAGAAATATGCTGCTGGTTTCTGTTCCTTTCTCCCGAAATGCTCTTTGTGGGTGAGGCTCTCTGGATTTGAGTGCCATCATGTGGTGTGTAAAAGGTAATAACCCCCCTTTCATTATTAACCTCTAAGGATTCGATTAGTGTAGAGGTGTACCAAGTTGTATTTACCATAGAAAAATATTCATTGTATAGTGATCTGCATTTTTTCCATTGTGCTTAGTAGAAGAGATTGCTACTTTGTGCCCAAAATTTTAATCAGCTCATTTGTGGCACGTGGAATGAGCCCTGAAAATTTTACAGCTAATATAGACTGTGGTAACCTGCTAGCTGTGTTAATATACTATACCTGTCTTCTCTCAGGAGATATGACTTCTAATTAATGGTGATGTATAGTGCATTAAAAAAATAATCTGTTGGCAACATACAGGTAAACTTGTTCTGTTTATTTCAAAACTGTTTTAATTTCTTTGCTGTAAGATTAGTGTCCATGGGGAAGCTTAAATCTTCTGGTTTAAAGGACAACAGAAAACTTTCAATCATGAATCCAAGCTGTGAATTTTTTTCATTTAAAAAATATTGTGTATAAATTGGTGCCCTGCCATTTAAAATATCAAACCATTATTTGCATTGGAAGTAGATTTTGCATGAGCTGTGCACATTATTTTACCTTGTGTGTACTGGGTGAGTATGGGACACAGGATATAGCAGTAACACTTTCCAATGAATATTTTCTGCCTCTACAACTCTGAGTCTATTTCTTTACTATAGCAGGGCTAAAGCTAAAAGGAAGGTTTTGAACTTTTTTAGTTGTATAGATTGACCCCCAAAATTATATCAGTATAGCTTATGTGAGTGCACATGTGTGTACATACAAGTACACAAAAGCTCCCGATTTCTTAAAGGATAAATAAAGGAGGTTGCATCAGTAAAAGCAGTTGCAGTTAAAGGTTTGGTACAGAAATGTTCTGGAGTTAACAAGAGCATAGGTATTTTATTTAAGATCTCATTTATGACAAATAAATAAGATTAGCTAACATACCACATATTTAAAAGAAAAATAAAATATTAGAAGAGCTGGGGGAAGGGAAATCTCTTTTGTGTCCCCTAATGGAGGCTGCAAGATTGTAAGCAAGCTGATGTAAATTTGTGGACCATTAGTATCAAATGTTGTTCATACAACTAACAACTCATGCAGACATCTAATCTTTGTTGCTGGTTGAGTCAAAATTCAGTGAGGCAGATTAATGCAGTCTCTGTGCCCGAGCTTAGGAGGACAAAATGAAACCAAAAGAGTTACCTATGTTTGATACAGTAAATGAATGTCAACCAGGAACGAGAAACCTGAGAATGAAGAAAAACAAAAAAAAACAACCTGCCCAGACAGACTACTCATTCTAGTTTGTTATGGAAGAAAAACCCCTTCATCTTTGCAATGATCATGCTAAAACCAAATGCATCATACAAAATGGATATGGCCAGATAATGTTGGTCATTATCTTAATGCTTTTCACTGACAGGCTAACAGTCACCTCATATGCTTAGCTTTGTTTTGTTTTGGTTTGTTTTTTTTTTTTAAAGGAGATGGTAGCTAGATTAATCACTTAAAAACCTCAAAACCTCAAATTTTTAAATTTTTAATTCTTGATTTAGATCTGCTTGCTTTACACAATATGACTTTCTAATACAGCATAACTTACTCCCAGTTCAAGCACATGCTTAAGGATAGATCTCTTCACTTTTGATAGCAAGTGGATGTCATAACTATTACCTTTAAACATGGTTTAATGGTATCTCTATGAAGATAACAGAAGAGAAAAAGAACCTTTAAGTGCCGCCCTTACCTGGGTACTGCTAACATGTCAGCCTGTGTTTCTTTATTGACACTTTCTGCACCTTCTGCTGGGCAAGTGCCAGCCTGGAACATTGTGTTTTCTCCATGAAAGAGCTGTTGGACTTAGAGGAACAAAACCAAACATAGTTGTCACCTATAAAAATAAGTAGAAAAAGCTTACAGGACTGCAGAATATGAACTACCAAGTGGGGTACTGGCACTTGATTTGTGCTCTGTAGCTATGGAGAAGAGGAAAAAAAGGCTTATCTTTATATTTAATTTGTGAATGCATGTTGTGCAAATGAATTCATTTATCAGAGAATAATTAGAACCTGTCAAGAAGTCACGAAGACTGAACACTTTTGAAACCAGACAGACATCTGAATTTCATTTCTTGTATGTTGTTTTTATTTTTTGTCAGTATAGAAGAAAAATTAAGTGAGTGCTGTTGACATACTTGAAGCTGATAGTATCTTCAGATTGTGTTGCTGACGTTCTTTTGTGGGTTTGGTGGGTTTTGTGAAGTTATTCAGAACACGTAGATTGTAACCATATTCAAGTAAAACCTAACAAAAACTCCTGCAAAAAAATGCTTTTAAAATTAGCGATTTTTAACATGAGATATTGGGGAGCTTTTTGCCTTTTTAAAAAATAAATTATGTTAACGTAG
Organism: Buteo buteo; assembly: GCF_964188355.1. Lineage (NCBI taxonomy): Eukaryota > Metazoa > Chordata > Aves > Accipitriformes > Accipitridae > Buteo > Buteo buteo. The sequence continues at coordinate 17,218,278 of NC_134186.1, read as the reverse complement.
TGCTTTCTGCACTGTATTTACAAAATTGCTACTGTTTGAATGGTTCTGGAAAGAAAGAAATTATAAAATATATTGGAGGTTTAAGGATAGATTTACTTTTATAGGTTGAAGTGAGTAGAAGCAGGAAAACACTGTCACCACCTAATTTAGTGTACATGTTAATTGATTCATAAAATCCAGAAATATTGAAATAAGACCATGTAATTGTTCTGTCGTCAAGATATCTCTGTTGTATGCAATTTCTTTGAACTCTTCTTTAGGACTTTTACTGGGGTAGCATTAACTGAGAAAATGGTCTGTTACATATAAAAAGATGAAGGGAGAAGCTTTTTATATTACATGACATAATCAAGATTTATTCCATTGTTGTTTTTCAGTATTAGCATATCACCTATTACTCATTTATTATTTTTTTTTTTACAGATGATACTTTGGGATTGGGATTTGAAGCAATGGTACAAGCCCTATTACCAGGTCAGTGTATTATGAATCTAATTATTCTTTTGTGAGATGTGATTGAGTAAAGAGTTTACTGTAAACTGTCAGATTTCATTTTTTCTGTTGATGTTTTATTTACCTAAGTTGTCCTAGTACATTCTAGCTCTATGCGGCAGATGCTTGGTGTTTAGCTGTTCTGACCAAGCTGACACGGATCTACTTTCTGTGGTGTATACGAGAACAGTCTCAAACCTAGCTAAGATGGCAGTGGGTTTTTTTAAATATCCAGTAGCATAAGGTTAGGGAGTGATTCCCCAGCAATGTCACCAAACTCAGGTCTACCAGGTTGTCATGGTTTAATCCCAGCCAGCAACTAAGCACCATGCAGCTGTTCACTCACTCTCCCCCCACCCAGTGGGATGGAGGAGAAAATCGGGAAATGAAGTAAAACTTGTGGGTTGAGATAAGAATGGTTTAATAGAACAGAAAAGAAGAAACTAATAATAATAATGATAACACTAATAAAATGACAACAGCAATAATAAAAGGATTGGACTGTACAAATGATGCGCAGGGCAGTTGCTCACCACCCACCAATCGACACCCAGTTAGTCCCCAAGTGGCGATCCCCCCCCCCCAGTTTATATACTGGATGTGACGTCACACGGTATGGAATACCCTGTTGGCCAGTTTGGGTCAGCTGCCCTGGCTGTGTCCTGTGCCAACTTCCTGTGCCCCTCCAGCTTTCTCGCTGGCTGGGCATGAGAAGCTGAAAAATCCTTGACTTTAGACTAAACACTACTTAGCAACAACTGAAAACGTCAGTGTGTTATCAACATTCTTCTCATACTGAACTCAAAACATAGCACTGTACCAGCTACTAGGAAGACAATTAACTCTATCCCAGCTGAAACCAGGACACAGGTTCTCACCTTTTTTCTTGATTGTTTGTTTCTCCCCCTTTCTCTTGTATCAGCAGTGGTATCTAATCAGCTATTGCTGATTAGATGTTCCTGTTCCGAGAATTATGCTGAATAAAAACTAATAACTTTTTTGACAGAATTGTTAGGATTTGGTTCAGTAGAATCAGGGTTAATAAAAGCAATGAGGCTGTGGAAATTGCACCTCTAAAAGGGGCTTGTAACAGTTTGGCCACCAAAATTTCTGTTGATGTTATTGGAAGAGGTAGAATACTAAGTTTAATTCTGAGACAAAGTAATGAAAAACTGAGACAAAAAAATAGGCATGACATCTTTATTTTAAATAGAGAAAAATAAACTGAAAGCTAATGTTGAATTCTGAAATATTTTTTATTGTGTGAAAAAAACAGCAAAAATTGGTGTCCGAACATTTTGACATGTTAATAGTTTGCAACATTTCCATCTATTCTAGAATGCTGGCAGTGGAAATGGAGTTGATCTCTCAGTACTAAATGAGGCTCGGAGCATGCTAACAGACCTCCTGACTGACCCATCCCTTCCACCACAAGTGATTTCTTCCCTTCGAAGCATTAATAGTTTGATTGGTGCTTTCTCAGGCACATGCAGGCCAAAGGCTAGTCCGTTCACACCATTTCCTGGTTTCTTCTCCCATCCTGAAGTAGAGGATCCTGCTGAAAAAGGAGATCGAAAACTGCTCAAGGTCAAATGACTTTAATTTTCATTCATGTGTGTGTTGCAATTTAAAAAAAAAATTATCAAGGAAAATTCATCTGGAAAGAATGCTCCTGTATGGATAGTGGCTTCCTTACTGAGTACCTGTGAACTATGTTTAAGGTCAAAAGAGAGCAGCTGTGAAAACATACTGAATGAAATGTAGATATGTACCAAAATGCAAATTGAAGTGGTTGATGGATAGACAGGTAAAAGCACTGGTCTGCACTCTGAACACATGATTCCTTGAAATAAATGCAGGATTAAAAAACTAAAAGCAAATATAAAATGAAGGTGTTATATTCTCATGATATGGCACAAACAGGGCTGTTCTTGATTCTCCCACATTCTTGATCTAATAATTACTGTTAGTGTGGCTTTTTCATTGACTTTTTTTCCCAAAGAAATTTTCTCTTGTGAACTTCAAACTAGCCATCAGACAGAAGCAAATCAGCTATGTAAAAGGAAAAAATCTCTTCCTTCTATGCAGCACATCACGTTGTGGGACCAGTGTGTAAATCTACCATCACTTCTCCGTTATGTAGGGTAAATAAGTGAAAGCAACAATGTTGTTGTGATATGGCATGTTAAGGAACGTGGTGGAAAAACATTCAAATATAGAAACTCAGCTGCAGTGCACCAGAGCTAATAATTTTAGGGCAGCCCAGTATTGACAGCTTGAGGCTATTTATTGTGGAGGCTGGCCTGGGACATCCCTGCCCTGCAGTTGCTTCCATATCCAGGCAGTGGGCAGCTTGGCCCAAATAGATCAATTTGTTGGCTTAGTATTTTGGAGCCAGATAAACTGTCTTGAGCCAGATTCAGCCTGTGAAATGTCTGCTGGGATGTCAAGACAAGTGCTTTTGGGGAAGACCTCAGTGTCTGCAGATTACTCTGTGGAAGATCCTGCAGGATCATTGCAGTATGAAATCCCTTGGAATGTCACATGGATATCTGCAGAAATCAGTTGGGTAGGGATCATAATCATTCAGCGTATATTTTTCTTTGCGCATTTTTTTGAAAACGGCTAAGGATTGGTATACCAATGTGAAAAATGTAATTTATGTGAACTTGAAAATGTAACTTAGTCAGAATTGTTTGAAATGAAAAATATTCATTGCTTAAGACTGGTTATCAAGATTATGTAAAATTGAAAGATTATGGGTTTTTTTCACAGCTATTCTCATTTTCTCCTTCTTAAAAGTAACTCTTCCTGTAAGTTCGGGTTTTTTCTGTGTATTAATTTACCCGGTGGATAAAATAGTGCTTATCACTATCATTCAATGAATGTTTGACTTTGGTATATGTTTAGGGGTAAACCAAAAGATCTACCACTATGTATGTTACTGTAAGAAAGAAAATGATATATCTTTCTTTCAAAAAACAGGAAAGTCAGCACAAACTCCAGATTATAACACACCAAAGAAAATCATAAGAAAGTATTTCTTCAAAATGCGATCTTGCAGATTATATTGAAAGGTTCTCTTCTCTCTTTCCCTGACTTGGAACATGAAAGGTCTCCTCTGTATATCAAACAAGTTGTTTCGTTCCTGAGGATTATGTACATCTTTATTTCTCTTCCCTGACTGGCTTCCAAAGTACATTCAGTTATATTTTTTTTCACTTCTGATGGGGAACTGCCTGTTCTCTTTGGTAGAAAAACAGAAAACAAACAAACAAAAAAACAAGGAAAAGAAAGAAGCTGAAACTGGGCTTCAGACCTTGGGCTAGCAATAACTGGTTATCTAATACTAACTCTTCACTCTGAGTTTCTTGGTAGTCGACAGCTTGGAAGGTGTAAACTGCCCAGTTACTGATCAGTCTCTTTAAATTCCTAAAAAAGAAAAAGGAAATCTTAGACAAAAAATATCTCAGGGCTGCTCTGCAATAGAAAGACTTTTCACTCCATCATGACAGAACTGTCCCCAGATTTCCTAGCGTATGATAGTAGACTGCTTGCCAGATTGGTGGATTTCTGGTGTTATCAACAGTCATGATTTTAACAGTTTTCACACTTCAGGCAAATAAAAGTTGTCTAGGCAAGTGCTTAAGTACCCACATCCCTTGTCTTCTGGCCTTGTTATTGCTGGTAACTGAAAGTCTTTTCATAATAACTTTGATTTCTGGCATGGTCTAAATTGTTTCCAGAGCAACTTTTCCCCTTTGTATAGTGATTACCAGTGACTTTGCTAGCATAGGGTGATCTGGAGTTCCTTAGTCCTTTGCTACCCATGTTTTGTTTATTCTCTACTTCTTTATCTAGCAGGGGAGAGTTCTGGAGATTTGTCATATTCCCAGTGTTCCCTTGTTCTTAGAGTAGCCAGGAAGAAGAAAAAGTAAGTGCAGTAGCTGGGGCTTTCTTTCCATACTGTGCTAGCAATTCATTTGTTTCACTGAGTGGACCTTTCTCCTCCGGTGTTGGGGATTTTCAGCTGTGCTCCCCATGTTGCAGAGAGCATGCAAGTTAGATTGATGTGGTCCACTGACAGAGAAGTCCATTCTAGCCTGAGAGCACTACCCCTGTATGATTGCACACAGAATATGCTCCTCCAGTTCTATTTCTGGTAGGGCTGGTTAAGGACTGCTGCATGTTTCTGTGGGTGATGTGGTGGTCTTATTCTGCCTGTCCAGTTCCACCTTTCTGGCTGTGACTACCGCTTTGCAGCAAAGCAAACAGAGTCAAGGTATATCCCATATCAAGGACTCAAAGCAGTCTGATTTTTCAGTGTAAGAGATTATACTCTTTTGTGTCAATGCTGTTTCATTTTTTTTAAATATGTAATAGCTTTGTGAGTTAAATATGATCTTTGACCACCTGATAAAGCTTAAAATTGCAAAGTCATTATTTCTGCCAGACTTTGGAAGTGGTAGCATCCAGGGGTCACCTGGCCTCATACATGACCCTGCAGACCTTACTCAATACTGCAAATACTGCTTTGGATTTTTTGTTTTAAACATTTTTTCCTGGCATCCTTTTTTACTTTGCAAGGTCTGATTACACACATCTGTATTATGCAGAAGAATCTTCACTCCCCACCCACCCCCTCCCTCCACTGAATGGCTGAATCTAGGGATGAGTTAACAAGTGGATTGTGGACTGAATGCAGAGAGAGATATTTTTATTTTTAATTTGTTTAAAATACAGTGTATAGGTTATCCATTCAATGGATGCAGATATGCCAGAGCTGGCTTTGCAGTTTTGGTTCAGTGATCCTATCCTTTCTATTAGTTAGGTTCTACTAGCTGCTGTGTAAACATGGATACACTTTCCGGGGGTATTTCAGTAAGGCAGAGCTAATAAGTCCTGAGTTATTTCCATACAGGTCTGTTTGAGTGCTGTTGCCCTGCTTTGTGGAGGGCTTTGCGTTCAAGTACAATGGTGATTCCCAGGGTTTGGGCTGCAGCATGCCTAAATTAACACGGCTTCCAGGCTGGGAGTGGTGAAGTGCCCAGGAGCTTCCCGGGTGCTGTGGGGCTGGTATGGAAGCAGAGAGGGAGTCTTGACGGACCAGAACTGACCTGTGCATTATGCATCACCCGTTCCATATGTTTCACAATACTCACACTGTCAATATTTAGCATCTGAATTACCGAAATCTCAGGCTATTCTGAGAGCTGGAGAGCTGATAGTGTAGTTGTATGATTGGGCTGTGCAGGAAAAGAGTCCATAATCCTACAGCAACTGACTGTCTCTAAAAGATCTCAATTTTTAAAAGCTCTGAAGAGTAATTGTTGGACCACATGGATTTCAGAGTACAGGTATCTTTACAAATTTTAATTTGGGGAAAGAAAAGAAGAGATGTGAAAAATAATTATTCCTGGTAAGCAAAATAATTTGATTGCATCTTTTTTATTTTCTTGAGCAATAAGAGTGAATATAAGATGCCATACTTATTATTTCACTATAAAAAATTAACAATAAATAGTCTTCACAAACAATAAATAAAATTCGAATGTCTGTTTTTAATTATATAGACTGTAACCATGGTTAAATTACTCAACAGGGATTAAATAGCAGGAATAGCCTGCCAACACCACAGCTGAGACGATCTTCAGGAGTTTCTGGCATTCCACCTATAGAATCAACATCTTCTAGATGGGAACGGAGTAACAGCAAGAGATCTCATCAGGAATATAACACATCAAGGTAAGCACTTAACCACATTTTAAGTGTAATAATAAATGTAGCCTTTCTAAAATGTTCATGTCTGTAATTTTGGAACTTGGCAGCAGAAGTATTTAATGTAAAATCTTGGGAATTAAGTCTCCAAATTCTGCCAGTATAAACTGGAAAATGTTTCAAGTTAATTATATACTATACTTTGTAACTCTGTGTGATCTCAAGTAGAAATCAGGTCATTCTGAGGTTGAATGGCATGCTCTGTCATAATAAGTAGGCCTGCATATCAGTTTTAGTAGGAAATGAAAAAAAAAAAAAAAAGTCCAACATACATGATTGCAAAACAAACTAGTTTAACCTCTAAACCTTTACTGACTTCCTCCTTCTCCTTATTGCTTAAAATATATATCACTTTCCAACTTCCACATACCCCAAAATTTGTTTTCTAATTAAAAAGATGATATAACTTTCTTGCATTTGATAGCCACTGTTGTGTGTATTGTAACATTTATTATCCCTATGGTCATCAAGTAAGCAGTAAGGTAGATTAAGAAAGTCATCTCTTTACCTGTTAGTCAATATGGAGCAAATGAAGCTTTTATTTCCAGAATTAAGATTACATTTTGAATTAGGATTAAAATAAATGTACTTTTTTTTCTTTTTGTTTAACGTTGTATATGAGTGAAACTTCACACATGTACTTTTATTTAAATGTGTAGAAGTGTATGGCTTTGCTCAATAACTTGTAAGAAAAGTACAACAGATGTTTGAAATTGTGTTGCAGCTTCAATCCCTAAAAATGTGTGTGATTTTGCGCCCTTTTTTTTTTTTTTTTTTTTAATACTTGGTATCTCTTAAGATTTTAATGGGTTTATATAGGTCATAAGGAAAGTATGATAGATGCATTCTTTTTAAAGAAAACATGAGTTATGCTTATAACTGATAATTACTAGCGGTGGATGAAAGTTTATATACACATATCCAAGAATTTATTTATCAATATTACATTTAATTTTAAAGTGAACCATTTAAATAATTTGGTTTTCCCCTCAAATAAAATATGCTTTTCAAGTTTTTGCATAGCAAAACCTAATTGTGGTTTGGGTATAAAATATAATTGAAGATGCTAGTAGTGGCAGTAGTAATAGTTTAAAGATTGTATTTTCATGCTGATTTGGTTATCAGCGTTTGAAAGAATCTCCCCAGTTATATCCACCAGCAATAACCAAAGACCAGAGAACTTGCTTTAAACTTACAAATCGTGGGACTTATGTTTGAAGCTCAGCACTTCTGGTGCAGACACAGTGTACATTTACAGAGGGTTTCCTTACAGCTCCTACCAACCAAAGAACCTACTGAAGCTCACCCAATTAAAAGTAGCGATACAGAAAATGCTTTTGCTCATACTCCATCACTTTTAAATTATCTCTTGACCCCGATGACTAGCACTCCTAGTTAGTCAAGTTCCCCTGCCCTGCTCCTGTCCACCCCCATACAGCCCTAGAATATGTGTTCACTTTTTTGTGGTTTGTGTCCTGGCCTTCAGAGTTCTTGCCAACACTTACACTGTCCCCATCTCCTTACATCTTCCAGTGATCGTTCTTATCAGTTTCCCTTTAACTTCTAACACATAATCATCTCAAAATCCCCCGTGGGTGCTTACTTTACAGATAAGGTTAGATGACGTAGCTGAACTGGCATAGCTGTTCCTGCTGCCAAAAGAGGCAGTCCTGCATTCCTAGAGTACTTTGTGCCATTGGCTCTGGCTCTTGAGTCAGCCCCTTAACTTGTCAGAAAAATAACAGCAATAAAAAAAGACAGTTTTTCCTGCCTTGGGGAGCTGATTCAGCCCAATGAAAGACCCAGTGAATATTAGAAGAGAAGAAGGAGGAGCAGGCTAATAGTAAAAAAGGAGAGTGAAACAGCAAACTATTTGCTAGGAGGAAAGCTTATCAAAAATCAAAATATTATTTTACATACAATGACTGCTTTCAACTGGATTCTATCTGAGTTGAGAAAGATAAGATATTACATAGTGGTGTAATAAATTAATATTGCTACAAAATTTGATTTAATGCTCCAGAATTTTTTTCTATCCGTCCAGACAGTGTTCAAAAGCAACTCTTGAGAGCTGCTGTTCTATTTGCGTGCAAATTCTTAATTTGGTTTTTCAGACAAACACGAGTTCAAGATGAACTGACTTTGCTTAATATATAGTCTTCCTACACTAAATACTGTTGCAGTGTTTTTATGTGCTTTAAAAGAATACATGTAAGCTATGATAGCTAAACAGTGTACAAATAGTGAAAAGTTCAATCTATCCTAGTTGTCAACCCAAACATTTTTTAAAGTTGATTAACATGTCAGCATCAGACTTCAGAAGAATAAATCCGTGTTTATTCTTTAACTCATTTTTTATATTTATATATTTAAACAAACTATGGGAGATCAAGTATTATTTCTGTATTTGACTTTTGGTTGAAATCTGATTAAACAAGATTAAATCTGTTTTGGTAAATACTGTTTTCCCATACTGAAATGAAATAATTACTTTTACATAAAATATTTTTACTTTAAAGTACATGTATAGAGTTATTTCTAATCACATATCGCATTTTTGTTTACTAAAGGAAATATGTAATTGGAATTTTGGCATGCAGTTTCATACCTAGAACAGCAGATGGCATAATTCAACAATCGAGTTTAATGATTTAGCTACTGAAGTACAATATGACTTTGTCAAAAACAGCTTTAGTTTTAAGATGATAATAAATAAAATTATTAATTAAATATGCAAAAATTGATTTGAAAAGCAAGCCATGGCTGCGTAAGATTGTCATGGTATTTCCAAAGTAGCCAATCTTTTAAATGTTCTCAGATCTGTTAGAAAACAGCCTGCTTTGTTAAAACCTTAAAGAAAAGTAAATAACATGTTAGAAAGTAAAACCTATGGCATGTGGCCTGAATATGCTTATTGTGTCATTTTAGGACTACATAAAGTTTTCTGTTGCTTTCACCTAGTACCCAGCATTTTTTATTCCATATAATTGACACATAGTGTCCACCTGATCTTGAATTAGACTTCTTTTTAGTACTCTCTTTTTCTTCAATGGTAGTAGACCTGTAGCAGATCAGTCTGGCCATTTTATAAGCATTTTATTTAATAAAAATAGAAGACAAGGTAGGAAAGAAAAAAAATTCTTACTGTTTTATTTTCAGCCAAGGATCTCATTCAAATGGGTCTTTTGGTGCAAACTTGCTGACAATACCAAAACAAAGATCATCTTCTATGACATTGACTCATCATATAGGTCCCAGACGAGCAGGTAAGATCGTGCAATTTGTATAGCTTAGTGGCAGGATGTCAAGGTAGTAGTTAGTACATCAATTTTTTTTTTTTCATGTATATGTAGTACTAAAATAATATCAGCATGTTGCATATATTTAAATTATTTTTTTTTTAATCTGCTTCTAAGAATACTCAAAATTACAGTTAACATCAACTTTGTAGAAAACTCAACTATTTACCTAATGCTACGTAGCTGCAAAATGTTATAATGTTCAGTATGGCTGGTACGTGTTGAAAATTGCAACATTCATATACATTAATAAGGGACTTTTTTTTTTAGTAATTATGCTTTTCGTAATGGAACAGTGTCACTTAGAAATTCCTAAATACCTGATAGCCATCTGAGATGAATGTTTAAACAAATTTTGGAGGGAGTTGGAGTAGATTTTATTCTAACACTGTCAGTGTAATAAGCTAGTAGATACTGTAACAGCAGTGCTGAAATACTGTGTATATAAGTATTTCAGAGATTATAACTGGTCTGTTTGCCCATATTAAGTGAAAACTTGAAAACTACTTCTTTTGAAATTTCTGTCTATTCATTTTAGCATGATTTAAAAGTAACAACCTGTCTAATAGTTTTGTTTTATAAAAGGTTAAATATGTGGGTTGGATTGAGAGAGATGAATGCACTTTTTAATTTATTTTTAAAAAACCCAACAAACAAAACCCAAAACAAACTCACCAGTTCTCTCTGTATTACTGATGGCTTGATTGTTTCTCTTTTACTCTTCTAAACACAAGGAACATGCAAACTCAGGCCAGATTTGCATGTAAACACATTGTTGCACATTCTCAATGGTTCTGTCTTCATAAAAAGCTGGGCTGCCTTCTGCACTTTTCTACTTTGAATCTTGCAGAAGATACAGAGTGCAATGATATACATTAAAAACTGTTGAATGTGTACATGTAAAAAGGATGAAATTAAGTAACCAACATTAGAGTATTCATTTGTTTTAGTTCTAGAGGGGAGTTTACAAATTGCTTCTCAACTTTCCAGATCTTTCTTTGCAGCAGTGAAGTGACATTTGCTTTCTAAAACTTCTATCTCTGCACCTAGCAATGTGGACTTTGAAAAATCTTGTCTTTTACTTTAACAAAATGTATTTACATACTACTTTTTGGGTGTGTGAGTCAAGTCAGTGTAGCCTGTGACACTGTTGGAAGTGTGTAATCTATGCATTCCTTATTTAAGGGCAATACTGTATATTCTCTTAGTAATTTGTTATCAGGCACTGTATAGTCATAAAACTTATGGTGGAATTTTTGCTTCATAGTTTGCAGCAGAATAAGTGATTCAGCTTTGGAAAGTCCACAGAATACCTCATTATTTTGCTCATGGGCACTTTATTCTTTTGTAAAAATATGTTTACAATGGCTATAACTTACTTCAGGCACTTATAGAAAACCTGCCTTTTGTATATTTTCACAAAAGAAATAAATGATGCTTTGGTTTAATGCAAAATTTTGTTGTAAACTCAGGTTAGGCACAGAGTAGCCAAAGTCTGGATTTCCCAGATTGCTTTCCTAGATTTCACAGACAGAAACCTGAAGTAAACCCTAGCTTACTGTTGGAACAGGAATGGAGAACTTCATGGACCTAAGGAAGATCGAGTTTTGTTGTCTGTTTTTTATCTCTAATTACCCATGAGCAGACTTTAGATTCCCCCCCCCCAATGGCTTATTAGACAGATTTAGATAGATTATCATGCCAATTAAAAAAAGGTACATCACTGTCAAAAAAGGCCAGTATTTGCCCACTTCAATCCCTCACTTCAAAAAAATTATTACAACATTTTGGTTTTTTACTTTGTTTTTAAAAATGTCTCAAGCATATTTTTTCTTTATTGCAAAACAATGAGGTAAAACATTTTTATCTAGGTCAGCTACCAATGCTGAATTGTTTTTGATGATTTTTTTTTTCTGGGAAATTTAAAAAGCAATTCTGAATCAGAAAGGAATATGAAAAGTTTCAGCTACTGTTTAAATTTTGCCAAAGCTAAAAACCAACCCAAACCTTTGAAAGCCAGATGTTATAAGACATTACATAGTTTGCCCATTCATGTGTGTAGCCTAGACTGCTGCAGAGTTGTAGATCTCAAAACCTGGAATAGATCTAGCTACTTCATATGTGTTTAACAATGTGAATTATACACCGTGTTTTGAAAACTTGCACATTCTTTACAATTTATAAAGGTTCTTGTAGTTTAATTTCAGTCTTTCTAAACAGTAATGGTTTTATTGTAATCTGAACCCCATGTAATGTTTGTTTTGGAAGGTGCTTCTCCTGGCCTGAGTCCTGTGGGTTCACCTAATCATGGATCTGTCTCCAGTGGGGCTTTCAGCAGCTGGTCACCTGTAGAATTTCCTGATACTGCTGATTTTCTTACAAAACCAAGCATTAATATACATAAGCCTCCAGGATACACATTTAGTTCTCCAGACTTTCAGCAGCAAGTTAAAACATCTGTAGGTTATATGTGTAGCAGGTACTGTAAACTCTGTTACGTTTTTAGTATGCGCTGAATATGCATTGAAAAGAATATAATTAAAATGAAAAAATATAACAAGACCTGTACATCTACTAGTATTGAAAAAAAGGCATAGGATCTCATAATAATCTGTAACTATATTATCCAGGAGAGACTAAAGAATGCTGTATGTATGCCATTGATCTGAAATGGCTCATCCTTGAAAGCAGCAGTTACTGTAGAGTAATGATATTTTACAGATTTTTAGAAAAGGAGGACTTCCTACCTGGGAATTGAATTCTGTATTTCTGAATAGTTTCTAAATAATGAGCTCTACTTTAGTAATTCATAGAGGTGAGTCCAGGGGAGATGATGGTTGGTTATTTTCTAAGTACGGACTAAATCTCTGTGTGCCAAATTTAGGAGAAAATACTAAGGTCCTTGGTGGAGGAACCTTCAAAAGCATGCCTTTTTAAGAAAAGTAATTTGCAGATATTTTTCAGTACAACACAGCAGTAGCAAAAGAAGAAAATTACTTAATGTTGTAAATATTTTTCATGTATTCTGTAAGCTGTGGACATCAGATACTCAAGCCTGTTCCAACACCAGAACCAGAATTTGCAGAATATAAAGACAGAAAATCAGGTGGGATTTCAAAATAGATTAATATTTGATATAAACATCCTTTTTTTTTTTAAAGCCAATTAAATTAAAATTTTTATATTTTTACATGAAATTTTTCCTATACTTTAAGTAACTCGTATGCATATATTTTATTTTAGCTTGTGACTTAGGATAATCAAGATAAACTAAAATATTGCCTGCCTCAGAGTAAGGATTTTATAATAGGCTTCCACTGATAGCTTTATAGTTCTGTACTCCATATATCAAACAAGTTCTCTGCCATCTCAGCTAAACTAATCACTGAACTGATTTTTGCAAGTAAAAAGTTACGCTTCTAGCTTTTCTCAATCTTGAAAGAGGTTTTGTCTAATAAATTTTGTCCTTTACAACCTTTTTGTTGTTAAATTCTTAAATAAAAATGGTTTAGAAACAAGCTGTTACTTATATTTCTGTGAAGAATCTGTATGATCAGTTTGAGAATTATTAGACAGCAGTAATTTACAAATAAATTATTGATATGGTATTTATGTATGTATTTTCTTTAAGGTGAAATTGGAAGTGCTAGTGTTTCAAAAGAATCTTTCCACCATACAGAGAAGAAAAAAGATGAAAGGAAGGAAATGATCAATCAAACACAAAATAATCTGCCTGTAAGCATGTAATTGAAAAAAAACTTGCAATAACTTTTATCAATACAGTATTTCTTTATCATTTCTAACATGCTGTAAAGAGGTCTGCATTGCTAAGAATTGTAATTTCTGAAGGGAAATGTTGCATCAGTGGAATTCAAATTTTCATTTAACAATTGTGTATTTCCAACTTGCATAAATTTCACTAGCAAATGACAAGAAAGATGGTGATTGTATTAATTTTTTTGTTGACCAAAATTAATTTGTGTAGTTTTAATGTTGATAGTATGCTCCAACAGTTTGACTAGTATTTTTTCTTGGCAGTTTATGACAGATGTGGCAGTCTCACTGAGACTTACAAATGAATGTTCATACAGTGCAATGTATTGGAAGTGCAGGGAGACAAATGGTTTAAGCTTTACTAACATTTTGGGTTTATACATCAATTTTTTTAAAGCTTGCTTGATTAATGAACTGTTAAAGGCCAGTAAATATTTTGTTAGCCTATGCATATTTTTGCGTTGTTTTATTAACTCATCTTGTTTCAAAAGAAATAAGAATGAAAATTTAGCACCATCTCAGAAAGCCCTGGAATCTGCTGCCCCAAAATATGAAAAGTCAAGCCCTTAACTGTGCTATTTGTACTATGGATTTATGATTATCTCATAGCCATAGTTACATCACCATTCAATAAGTTCAATAATGATTTATCATTTTCTTGGCTTTTTTTGCCAATACAACTGACAAATTAGTTTTCATTGTTATTTTAGAGATGATAAAGTATCTTACTCTCATACAGGTAGAGCAGAGTCCTACATTAGAAACAATGTTATTAGACCATGATTCACTAATGGAGAAGATGAACAATTGGAATTTCCAAATTTTTGACCTTGTACAAGAAATGGGAGATCAGTCTGGAAGGATCCTTAGCCAGGTTTGTCGTCTTTTATTATATGAGGGAGGGTGTGTAAAGCTGTTGTGCTTTATATATTTTATTTAAACTGCGAAGAAGTTTTGCAGTCAACATATTTATGAATGCTAACTTGAAATGTAGAAATATCATTTCTCATGTACTCCATTTCATTGTAAACCATAAAAAGTGATCGATCTATGGACAACTTGCTCCAAATTTTATCATTTTTATTCTCAATGTAAAAATAGGTTAGATTCACACTTACTGGGTTTCATAGTAATATGTCATTTCCTATGAAAAATTGTCTCCTGCTTTCAGAATTAACTGCCTTGTTTGTCAACCATTTCTTTTTTCTTTATTTCAGTAAAATATTTCTGCCAGAGCTACACCTGTGGGGGAAGAGAAGTGATCTTTTAGGCAGTCTTTTGCCTCTTGATCCTACAAACAATGGGATTTTTTTTCCATGCTGCTTTCTGCATGTAGTATCCCTTTTATCTCTTTCTGACTTATTACTAAGCTCTTTTGTGCAGTTTTATGTTGTGCTGAAGCCAATCTACTGGCAGGTGCAAAAGTATGATCCTGTTTGCTCTTCCCCAGCCTCTCCCATTCATCAGTGTCATCTGGAAGCTTCTGTTTCTTTCTTTATACTGGATTTAGCAATCATGGAGCTATAGTATGAGCTGGATTTGCTTCTGATCTGACCTCAAAATATTTTTATTGCCAGTACCTTAGCTTCCTACCCTGGAGTAGAATGCATGTTACTCTTGTTCACGGGTAGTGTCAGGAGCAATCAGCTGGAGGGAAGGAAACAGGTTAGAAGTACTCAGGTGCAGTTGGAACCATAGGCCTGCACGTATACTGAAGACAGGAAAAAACAATGGGGATAATTTCATTTCTGTCATTACACACGGCCTTTTCTTTCATAATACACAGTACCCTGGGTATGGTTTTAAATCTTCCATTAGTCTTGTTTGATTAAATGTTTTCAGGTCTTTTGTCACCTCAGTTAGCAACAACTGTTAAGTACAGACTGGAATGCCATAATCCACTTCTGAGTGGTGTTTTTACTGTAGTATACTAGTACTCTGTGATTCACATTAGCTTGCAGTTCATTTGTGTGCAGTCTAGGGGATAGTTCAAACCTTTAAGTACTTAAGTGTGCAGGTTTTTACTTAACTCTACCAGAATTTCTGTATCAGTTCTTCCTGATATTGTATGTATGTGTACTACTTGTCCTTCTCCTCCTCCCACCCCAGTCATTTTGTCTGTTGTGCCGTAAGCATCCGATACATACTTCAGAGTCAATTAAAAACTGTATTTTACCATCATAAGTTGTAAGGTTCTCAGATTGGGTATGTGTAAGGGGAATGGTTGGGGTAGGTAGAAGGAGGGATGTCCCCTCATTTTGCTCTCATATTCCTTTGAGCACCTCCCACATTTTAGAATGTGTTCTTTCTCGCAAGTGTCTGGGAAAGAAGTGACAAAAATGAGTAGCAGTGACTTTTTTTGAAAAGCTTTCTTAATATTTTCAGTCTTGGGTGTATTAGGTCTTTGTAGTCACTAAGCTCTACTTGTAAAACGTAATATATTTGCACAGTATATACATGTGTGGGTGTTCTGAGTACATTTTTGAAATATTTTTTCATTTACCAGCTAGCTTTGTTAAAAATAGCCAAGATAAGTCATAATGAATAAAAGAAATAGTATGTCTTCGCCAGAGTCCCCAAAATAGTATTTTTTTTATATTAATGGCTCTGCTACTATAGTTAAGTAATTTGAAATTTTGAATAACAAGTAAGAATATAGATTTCTTCTTTTTAGGTCATTAATGGAATAAAGCATGAGTTCTTTAACATTATGAAAATTTTGGAGAATATTATTAAAAAAATCAGTTGTGCATAGAATTTATCAGTAAAGAAATAAAAGCTTTTATTATTCTGTATTTTAGAGGATGGTAAAAATCCACAT
This sequence comes from Buteo buteo, assembly GCF_964188355.1. Taxonomy (NCBI): domain Eukaryota; kingdom Metazoa; phylum Chordata; class Aves; order Accipitriformes; family Accipitridae; genus Buteo; species Buteo buteo. The sequence goes on along the minus strand of NC_134186.1, from coordinate 17,202,114 downwards.
TTTTGTGCTAAAAAATCATTAAACATATCTCTGACCATAGCTTTCAGATAATCTCTAATGGAATTTCAGTAACTTCCATCTCCATCAGCAAGCAAAATTTTAAAAACAGGAATATTTTTAAAGTTGAAAAAGAATATGCTTAGGTATACTAAAATTCATTTTAATATGTATTTAGGTAACTTATACCTTATTTCAAGACACTGGTTTGTTTGAAATTTTTAAAATCCCAACTCAAGAATTCATGAATTACTTCTGTGCACTAGAAAATGGCTACCGAGATATTCCCTGTAAGTACTATCCAATTACATAAGTTTTTCTTTTGTATTAGTGTATCTCCTTTAGTGTGTGTATTAGTTTAATGTTTAATACAGAGGTAGACAATGTCTGAACTTAGTATATTTTTAATTAATACATTTGTCAGAATTTAGAACTCATTTAATGAATTGCAGCTAAAAATTGGTGGACTCCAAAACTGAATTTGTTAATATGTAGGTTGAATATAATCTTAAAGAATTTGAAGGAGTAATTGAATCAAACATACTGAAGTCAATGGAAGAATATTTGCTGATTTAACAAAAATTTGGTTTAGGCCTGTAATAGAATAATAAGAAACGATAGAATTTTGACAGTAATTATTCATCTTGCTGTTTAGGGCAGACAAATTTTTTGGAAAACAAAAGAAAACAAAAAAATGACCCTTGTGTCGTCCCCATCCTCCCTCCCACCTATCCTGTGTCACAGATGTTTGAACCAACCCAGGTGCTTGTAGGTATCAGATTGGAAGCAAGGCTAGTGGCTCACCATTGCTGATTTAAAAGGCTATTTAATCCCTTCCTGACTCTCAGCTAGGATGAAGTATGCTTAGAGGATGTTTGTTCCTTTTGATTATATTTCAGATAATATTTTTAATTATATTTTGTTAATTTTCAGATCACAATCGTATACATGCCACAGATGTTCTTCATGCAGTATGGTATCTGACAACACGGCCCATTCCTGGATTTCAGCAAATTCATAACGAGCATATAATGGAAAGTGATATGGGTATGGATTCACACAGGTTATTTTTTACTTTTGCTGTAAGAAAGTTTTAATGAAACTATATTAGGTAAAACAAATTACTCTGGAAGAAAATATCTAATTATTCTTATCACTCAAATATTTTTTTTGTATTTTAATATAAGCCAGTAGGAATACCACAATGTTAGTACACACCATTAAGAAATATGCAGTAGATTTTTAGAAAAAATATTAGATGAATAGTGTTTAGTTTGTTAGCCAAGAATACAGGTTCACTTAATAAATTTTCTATGCTGAATGAAACCTCTGTATACTGCTACAGTCAACGTATTTTTAGCATTTGAAATACATTAGACTAATATTTCTTAACTTTATTGGGAAATTAAATAGAACAAAAAAAAAAAAGCGAAGTAAAAGTATTTAACTTAATTGAAGTTCTCCTTAATGGTTTTAGTGTAAAGATTAGTATTTCAGGATTTTGTACTAGATATCACATGCAGACATTCAGGCATTGAAGTGACTACCCTAACAATAACTGCATAAGAGCATCCCTGGAAGAGAAATAAAGACTTCAAATTCAAATTTTGTATGACGTTAGTTCTAATGAAGCTTGGTTTTGTGTTGTCTGTGACTTAATGGAATTAACTTTTAAATTTGTCGTTTTTACTAAAATACACGCTGTAAGTAAAGTATAATTTTTCTAAATATAAACCTTTATACTAAAATATATGTATCTAAGAAAAATAAAATGGGGAAATCAAGCACTCTTTAAGAACTCTGTCTTAGATGTGCAGTAAAACAAGACAAGATGCAAGTTGTGGCTTTTAAAGGGCTGTAATTTTAAGAAGCAATTTGTTCTGTACAGTTCACATCATACAGTATATGTTATTTCTTCCTTACTAATTAGCCCCTCTGCTGGCACCTTTCTCTTTTACCAAGTTTGTCCACATCCACTGATTATACCCTATTGCATTTTCTTTCTCTAAGTGTTAAAAGAGTTGGGACTGGAGACTTGACTGGAGGAAAGAAAAATGATAAAAATCCTTTTGTTTCCCTTTACAAAAAAAGTAAAATTAAAATAAAAATAAGAAATTTTAGTTTTATTGCTTTGGAATTGGAACTCTTCCAGTATAAAAGTTACTAGGAATTTTAATCCCCGCTTATTCTATTAGGGCAAAAGAGCCCCTTTTTATTAAGCAATGATGAAATAAGTACTATTGGGGTTTTTTTGTGTTTGTTTTTTTTTTTTTTTTTTTTAAAGTAGTGACTTTGTCCAGGGGAAAGAGGAGAATAAAACTGTGAATCTCCTCATCATGCAAGTATTTCTAACTTAATGGTTTAGTTCCTTTTGCAGTAGTTTCCACCGTCCCCTGAGCTTTTCCTATAGGCCTGCAAGTCCAAGAAATGGGCCACGTATAGAATTACTAAGGGGGATGCTGATTGATCCTTTCTTGGCCTTATTGAGGTTGGAGAGAAACTGTAGAATGCTCTTTTAGTACTGTCATTTTAAGAAGGGAATGAAGTTCCAGGTCTGCATAACAGCAGGAGATCTTTAGCAGCATGACAGTAAGGGGAAGGCATAAGAAGTGACAGGGGCCTTAACAGTAATGTGTAACCATCGGTATCCATGTGGATTTTCCAAGATCTGTAGTTTGGACTCTGAGATGTACATTTTTGCTAGTTTTTCTCCTTCTCTTCATTCCCTCCCATGGAACAAATACCTAAAAGTGCATTTTAAGAATTAAAAGCTTAGATTGTTATGGTTGCTTTCTAATCTAAATGGCAACTCTACTGCAATCAAGAGACATAAACTAGATGGCCGGTGTCCCTTGTTCCCCTAGATTGCCTTCTGTGCTTGCTGAAACATTCCTCTGAACAGCCTTCTGCAGCACAAGTGAACTGTAGCTGCAAAGAGATGACTTCCTCTGTTTTGTGTCTTCTAAGGCACCATACAGTTTCAAGGACCAACGCAAATCTTTTATTCCTTCCTCCCCTCTTCTGATGAGGGCAGCAAGTGTGGATATCTGCCCCATACACATTGCCAAAAGCGTAAAGTCTACATTTCTTTTTCTAAAATTGCATGGCAAGAGTGAGCTCTGATTGTGGTGAATTAAAAATACTTCTTTTTCTTGATTATGACTGTTCAAAGTTCTGAAAGTCTCCTTTATTTGTGTGAATGGTAGTTACCCCTCAGCATTATAATGGGAAATCTTGTCTGAAAAAATGGATCCTGAGGTATATCTGCATGTAGTACTAGGGAAAGGATTGGTTTTAGAACAGGAACATTCAGCTTTCCAGTTTTGGCACACTTCTTGCAGGCTCCACAATGTCCTGTAGGATTTTGCCCTCCTTGTGTAATGCCATTAAACAGTTGAAACTTTTAATGTATTTGTAAGCCTACATGTACCCTTCTGGACAACCTGTGTGGCCATGATGAATTTATGACTTCCTGGCATTTCAACTTTTCTTCAAAATTGCTGGTTTATCTATAAACAATAGTATGACTTTTTTTAAAAAGTGTAAGTCTTTCTTTGCCAATTATTCAGCTCCACAACTACAAGGATAATTATATTAAGATTATTTTCACAATAGTATATGGCTGAGTCATTTAAAATGTATTAAAAATATGAATGAAATAATGTTCTGAAAAAATATTTTATGTTTGTATTTTCAATTTTCTTAGATGAAGCCAGTCGTATTGCCCCTGTTAGAGTCAGCTATATTTCTTCAAAAAGTTGTTCTATTGCTGATGACAGTTATGGTTGTCTGGCATCAAACATTCCTGCTTTGGAATTGATGGCTTTATATGTAGCAGCTGCCATGCACGATTATGATCATCCTGGTCGTACAAATGCTTTTCTAGTGGCTACAAATGCACCTCAGGTAAGAAATTCTTTAACCAGAAAATTGTCTGTATCTGAAATCAGAATAATGAAAAATTTTCTCTTCTATACCCCTACTGTAGCCAGTTTAGGATCATTTGCCCAATTTAAGAAACAGGGAAATTAATTTATACTTAACGTGTGTAATACTTTTTTTCTTTCTGATAAATTCCAATGTGTGTTGTATGTATTGGTTGTGTATGTGTGTAAAAATAATTTTCAATTTACAAAATTGAAAATAATAACATAAATCAATTCAGGTAAAAGATTATTTCATACAGAGCTGGCCCTAGGACTGTCTAAGCAGCTAGTTCATGGATATCTTACATTTTGGGAGACCTCTGAAATCATAGTGGTATCAGCAATTACCATAAAAACACATGTTTCTCTAATAGTCCAATTAACTGCATCGCCTAGTCTTTGTATTTCTAATTAGTCCTGTATGGTAAATAGCCATTACCTTTAAGGGAGTATGAGTAAAATAAGAAGAAATTGGTAAGGTATCCTTGCTTTTATGTCCCATATTCAACTTTGTTGTTAGAACAGAGAGTAGAAAGAAAGGAGATGCTATGCTCTTCAGGGTCTAAAAGGCTAAGACAAAATAGGTAAAGGAGAATAAAGCTAAACAAAATAGCAGATAGGAAAAAAAAAAAGATGGGGCAGGGAAGAATTGGAAGGAAAAGCATGGAAGAAAAGATGCCTAAACTGCACGGTGAAATAGTTTTATCTGAAGAGTGGAATATTATCTGGGGAAGAATATTTATGATGGCTATTTGGATCGCTCTTAATAAGTTAGAGACAAGAAACTTAAATAACAACAACAACATCAACAACAACAATAATAATAGTAAGTCAGAAACCAATACAGCTTGTCAGGAGATGGATACTTTAAAAGTGAACTTTCCAGTCTTCAACAATTCCTTGTTGCAAAAAAAGTTTAGGATGTAGGCAGTTATGTATTTCTGCTGAAAGCAGTATACAAGGAAGAATAAAAACAAACAACACAGACATTCATCTCCAATTTTCAAAAATACACATGTTCATTTTGTTAATGATCTTTTCCTTTCCTCAAAACATAAAGATTATTTTTGTTGTTTTCCAAATAGTTTTTTCAGGTCCTATTTATTCTATATTCAATTATTTTCTAGGATGTTTTGTATAAACACGGAAGTTGTGAGTAAAATCTACTACTGTTTTAATATTTCAATTAACTCATTTGCAGTTAAAATGTATTCATCAGCATTAAACATAGCACATTGAAAACTAGTGATAGTCCACACCATTTTGCGTTAACCACAGTTCTCATATGCTTTGGAGTTCTTTTCGTGTTTTTTTTAAACAATACTGGAATTAAAAGCATATACATAGATCTGGGGTGTGGTTTGGTTTGTTTGGTTGGGTTTTTTATGTCAGTGTGTGGGCTCCACACATACTTGCCAAGGGTCTGAAGTCTACGTTTTAGGTGGTTTGTGTATGTGTGCCTACAGTGTGAATGTAGATGTCAGTAAGACATCATTAAGGATTTTCAAGGAAAGGAAAAGCTTTGCTAATTGTTTGGGTTTTTTTTCTCATCTGCCATTTTTGTTTCACTTTAACCTTCAAAACTAGAAGGCAAAGCATCATTTCCAACGGTTGGGTTTTTTTTGTTTTGTTTTGTTTTTTGTTTTTTTTTATTAAGTCTTGTTTCTGACTAGCCCTTAAGCTTCAGAATATTTAATTATAATTTTAAATCTTTGCTCTGACATTTATGATTCTCTCTCTCTTTTTTTTTTTTTTTTTTTTTGTAGGCTGTTCTCTACAATGACAGATCGGTCTTAGAAAATCACCATGCTGCTTCTGCCTGGAATCTTTTCTTATCACAACCAGAATACAACTTTTTATCAAATCTTGATCATGTAGAATTCAAGCGTTTTCGTTTCTTAGTGATTGAAGCAATCCTTGCCACAGATCTCAAGAAGCATTTTGATTTCCTTGCAGAATTTAATGCCAAGGTTTGTTACATTTTAGTTTCTGCACTAAGCTTGTCTTGATATACTGATGTTAATGTTGCTACCCAGTAGTTGTTAGTATTAATAACTTGCATCTAAAGTTTTATGTTATTTAAATTTAGGTTACAAAAAAAAGCACATAGAGTGTTTCCTTTGTACAAACCAATTGTAGATTGTTTTGTAGATTGCCTAATAAGCCTAGCAGATGTTACTCAGGGACCCACAGGAGAACACGATCATATGTCACATATACATCTTCTGAGAGATAGTAAATGACTTTTTTTTACTATATAAAACAAAAAAAGATATAGAAAAATTAATGCAAGTGTCTGTTGTGCAAAGCCTGAAAAAAACCAACCCCATTGATGAGTTTTAACTTAATTTTTAAAAATGTACATGCTCAATCCAGGTCAATGATATCAACAATCATGGTATAGAATGGAGCAATGAAAATGATCGCCTACTGGCCTGTCAAATATGCATCAAACTGGCAGATATTAATGGCCCAGCAAAAGTTAGAGAGCTGCATCTGAAATGGACAGAAGGCATTGTTAATGAATTTTATGAACAGGTGGGTACAGAAAGTGTAATTTACTCTTTTTTTTTTAATGACAGGCAGATGATCAGTTCTTTGCATTAGCAAATGTATAACTAAATTAAACATTATTCCTTGTGTTAAATCTTCAAGTAAGGTATTTCCATCTTCTCTTTCTGAATACTGAAAAATTATTTTCATAGGTAGGATACTAACATAATTTCTTACTTTTTATCAATTGTGTTAGAAGCTTGAAAACAAGCTCCCTGCCAATGTTGTCCATTTGTCAGATATTAGTTTATTTTCTTTTGGTTTTTTTTTTCATAGGATGAAGCTGATTAAACCAAATTAACTTCTTCCACTTTGGGAAGTTAAGTTCACTGGTATGTTTCCAGGTCAAAGAATATGTATAGAATCCACAAGACTGGAAATGCATATTCAGCTAACTCTTAGTGCAAAGACAGAAGATATTTCAAAACTTTCAAAATTAAATATTAAAAATACACAGTAGTAACTAACAGTATTAAAATGGAAATAAGATTTTTACGGTGGAACCTTGATAAATAATCCTATCAAGAGTAACTGGAAAAAAGCCTGAAAATTTGTGGCCTATGTTTACATTTACAACTTCTGTAAGACCCCAAAATATATTCTACATTTCTACTCTGTTATTTTTCTGTAGTCAGCCTTCTGAGGAGTTAACTATTTATGAGGCAACAACCAAGGATTGAAAAAATACTTTTCAAGCTAGGAAGATAAAAGTAAACAACAAAATCACTTGGGAGATTTAAGCAATAGCAATAATAATCTGAAGTGCTTACACTTACTGTAAGACCTTAGTATTCTAAGTTGCTGCTTTAGGAAAAACTTTTTTGTAAAACTATCAGTTCCACAGAAGTGCTGAGACAAGTGATTATAACTCAGAGTTCTGCAGGAGCAACTGTTCCATTTTTTCTTCTCCAATTTATAAAATAGGAAAAAAACCCAAACTACTTTGTTCTGGTTGTTATAGTTCATTTCATTTTTCTATGACTTTGGGGTGAAGCCGTTTACCAGAATGCCTTACTCTAGCTGATTACTTTCCCATTTTCTCTGTTCATCAGCTCAGCATTTGAAGTCAAAACTTTGCCTACCCTGAAGCCTGTAAAGGCCTGCCTGTAAAGGCCAAGGAATAGCAGCTACAGTAGAACTAGGTCTGCATCCATGCACAAGGGTATCTCGCAGCAAAGCTGAAGGGAGGATTATGGGCTATGCAAGTCTGAGCTATAATGTGTCTTTATTTTAAATTGGCCTAATTACATTTTCATTCACTTAGTCTATACTATTATTGCCTCTAGTAAAAAGATACAACGCATGTGATGTTTACTTGGTTCCTTAAAAGTAATCTTTAAAATAAAAAATTAAACTTAACTTTGTGAGTTCTGATAATTTTTTTTTTCATTTCTTTTTCAGGGTGATGAAGAAGCAAGTCTTGGATTACCTATAAGCCCTTTCATGGATCGTTCTTCTCCACAGCTTGCAAAACTGCAAGAATCTTTCATCACTCACATAGTTGGCCCCCTTTGTAATTCCTATAATGCAGCTGGGTTGCTTCCAGGGCAATGGGTTGATGAAGAGGAGGAGGATGCAGAAAGTACTGAAGATGATGATGGAGCACAATTAGAGAGTGATGATGATGAAATGGAAGATGATCTTATTTTAAGTAAGTTTCTGTATTTCAGTCAGCGCATATGGTTGTCATTTAATAGATTCAGACATAGCAATGAGGGTTGAAATTGTATAGTATGAATATTGTAGATTTTGCGATTATGCTACTTCATAAATTTTACTCTTTTAATAAAATTTTTGTTAATACCAGGAGACTTGCAATTTGAAACAGAAACTCATTATTATCCTTTGCCATGTCAGTATTTAAATATTCTGAATAAGCGTCCATGGTTTTTGCTCAAATTTGCATCTCTCTTACAACGTGCCATTGGTTTTATATGTGTAAAATACAATTACTTTGAATCTCAAACAATCAAATATGCTTATAATTTTACAGAAGCTCAAAGAAAAAAAGGTAGACGAGTATTTTGCCAGCTAATACACCATCTCAGTGAAAATCACAAAATATGGAAGAAAATGATTGAAGAGGAGGAAAAAAATAAAGCTGAAGGAGCTAAACTGCTGACTGAGATCTCATCTTTACCTCAGGCGGATGAAATTCAGGTTATTGAGGAAGCAGATGAAGAAGATGAGCGACAACTAGGAGAAGACAAGACATGCTAAGAAAACTTCAGTGGTGTCCAACATGATAATAGCCTATTTTTTTTTTCCACTGTGCTGACTTTAGCCTGACACAGTTCACATAAAATTGAAAGGCCTTAATACTGTGAGAGGATTCTTTCTACTCTAGTGGAATCCCACTCCTATGCACTTTTGCCACACAAAATATGAAACTTTATTGAAATATTGAGTATTATATACCCTGATGCAAAGTTCTTTATGCCTTAGTTGGTATAAAATATCCTGATATAATGCTGCCTTGCTGAATATGGAACTCTTATTTTCCTTGAGGTACCTGAAATTTTTAAAAACATTCAGTGACTTCAATTACCAAAGTGGCAAGAACTTTATGCTAACAAGGAAATGTGGGATGGATCCTAATATTGTCTTGAGTTGTTTATTTCATGTTGTTTTGAACATGAATGAGAAAAAGTCTGTGCCTATATGAAAACTATGTTACTGTTGCAGTGCAAGCCTGTTGTGGGGTGTCTACTTAGTGCAGTAGTGTGCTTAATGTAGTCATCTCAGAGCAACTATTCAAGGACTGTGACATAAATGCTGAATTCTGATATTTGTGGTTTAAAAAAGAAAAAAATCCAGGTGCATCTATTTCTGATGCTTTTTATTATTGTGCATAATCTGATGTTTTATTTTTGCAGAAAATATTCAGGTTTGCAGTGGGTGTTTATGATAATTCATTGAATACAGGGCCATTATCATCTGTTGCCTTGCTGTTTTGTGGTAGAACATTAAAAACATGTTCAGCTACTTAAATTATTAATGGATTTTATTCTTTTAGTCATAATGCTATATTTCCTGCCCTTACTCAGGTTCCTGTTTAAAAACAAGTCAACCACATAAAAGATTTTTATCTTGCACCAATTTCCAGTATTAAATTTTAAGAAAATATGATCGTTTTTCATTTATTCTTTGTATGTAAAACTTTAGGAGAATTAAAGAATTTTTTTTTTAATAGACATAAACTACTGTTTCAAAATGGCTGGTGTATTTTTATGTGCCCCACGTCTTTTTTCCACCATCACAAACATAGCTTATGTTGCCTTCAAGTTTGATGTACATCCTGAAATATATATATATGGAAAGCAGAATGTGAAAACTTTGTGTAAAGCCTAATAGTAAGATAAACATCACTGTACTATATTCCCTTTTAGATTGTTGAGTTTTTAAATAAGAAACTTAGACATTCCACACAAATGTATTTTTAGGAACACTACCATTGTAGGTCTAATTTAAAAAAAAAAGAAAAAAGAAAAAAAGGCATAAATTAGGCTACAAGTATGTAAGCAAGCCACAAATAAAGCTAGATTTAAAAGTGCACCTTTTAGTACTAAACATTTATATCCTGGGCAGTTGAATTGAATAAAAACAATAGCACACGTGCAAGTTGCTAAATGTATCTTAGCATATTTGTGTTTACATTTACATCAGTTGACTTGAAAAAAAAAAAGTAACATTCCAAAGATAACCTTGTGTAAATTGTATTGCACTATTTTACACAAATTTTTATTCTGCTCTTTGATTGGCCAGTTTAAATAACTGAAAGGAATTTTTTTTATTTTCCACTAATAAGCTTTTTGTTGATCCATTTAGAAGACCACTGAAATGTGCTTTTGATATTTTATATATTCAGTGCCAAATGCCCCTTTGCTGCCATTATTACTATCACTGCATTTTTTGTAACACAAGCAGTGTTAAAACCAGATATTTCTGTCATTAATAAAATGTTGCACTATTGAAGCTGGCACTTATTGATCATTCACTTGTATTTTACATTTGTTCATATATTTTCCTAACGTAATTTGAAGACTACAGAAATCATGCTCGTTTCAGTATGCTGTTTTCTCAGCATTTATGTTTGTATATAAAAAAATCACTTTAATACTGTTTAGTTTCATTTTGCTTTGACTGAAAAAAGATGCAAATGAGCTTGTCTAAATTTAGTTATATTATTTTACATGACAGTTTTCCATTTAGTTGCCTGTTAAAAAATTATTATTAAAAACTAATATAAAAAAGAATAAGAAGGTAAAAATAATACTTTATCATTTACTAAAGCATTGGCAGCATTTATATCTGGTGACAACTTTGCCAGCAACTTCAAATCTCAGGTTTCCCTTAAACTCTTTAGAAATACTGAAGCAATTTTAAAATTCAGAAGTAAGTATCAAACCTCAGTGCTTAATAAACTGTAATGCTGATATGTATTTCCAACTAGATATTTTCAAGTTACAATAGCTTGTTTCAAAGATATGTTGAATTATGAATGTATTTAAAATCCCCTTTAAAATGTCTGTTATTTATGTATACATAATATGTGACTAATTGTTACTCTAAGAGCAAGGGGAAAAGAATGTACAAATATCATCAAAGGTTCGTTCAGGGCATGTTTGCAGAAGTGGATGTAACTGTAACTGAAGATGTCTTAATCTTTCAAATGGTAATGGAGGGTCATTTGAATGTTGATTGAGCTGTTGTCAAGAGTAATATATCTCCATATAAGGTATATCACTCTTATGCTGTTAACAACCCACTGAGAAATTACAACCAATTTAAATCTGTGATCACACTTCAATTCACAGCTACCAAGGGATGCTAAGGAGCACAGAAAAGCACACAAAGAACACAAAATACTTTCTAAAGCAAAACTCACCACTTTTTTTTTTTTTCCCCAAGTAGGCCAAATTAGCTTACATAGAATTAATGCTGCTACCAGTAGATATACCTTTTATGGATAATATTCTCAGGTTTAAGTAAAGTCTTCAGCCCCTTTCCTATCAAGAGCCTCCCATGTCCTTATTGCCTTCTTTTACAATGTATGTTGGATTACTTGCTCCTGTGCATACAGAACTAGATTACAAAGTTTTCTGGAAGGACCCAATTCCCTCCATGCCTCTGCAGACCTCTGGATGTTATGGTGGTGCTAAACTAATCAAAATGAACTACTTGGATCCTCTTCCCATGAGTTCTTCCTCCATGGCAAAGCTAGACGGTGTGTCTAATAATATTCAAAATGAAAGGACTAGTGTAACATTACTTGAGGTAAGTCCAAATTAACAAAGTTTGCCCAAGACCTGATTTGCTCTGTACATAGAATTATTTCTTCTCTGTACTTCTTGCATTCAATTTGAACTACAACCGGTGGCAGGTGAATCAACAAAAGGAGTTAGCAAAATTCAAGAGCACACTTACAGCTTTGGTGCTTTCTCCTGGGCAGGCATAGTTGAGGCTGGGCTTCTTGTTCCTCTAAAAGTATACACAGAATTTGAGGTAATCCGGTATGTGGCACTAACATTCACAGGGCAGTACCTTCCCTTTTGTCCAAAAAACATTTGAGAAGGTGTGAGAGGTGCAGAACTGGAAGTGTCTCATACGCTGGTGAGTGTGAGATCAGGAATCCCAGTCTGAGAGACATGTTTTGGAGTAAAAGAATGGAATTAGCTTAGGTGATGAGAATTAGAAAGGAGACATGAGGGCATACCCACACACATAAAAGATATATTCTTATTCAGAAGAGACACTGTTTATTGTTTCACACCAGTTCATTGTCTTTAAAAGAATATGGAAACAGGATATCTTTGGTAAGTCAGAATATTTGGATTGTTAGAAATGAAATGAAAATAGAAATGAAAATTAAAGTATACCACTACTAAGGATACAACTATCATAACTTAAATTGTGATGCAAGTTTAAGAAAATGGATTTTTCTGTGGCTAATAAAGATTAGATAAGAGAAAATAAATACACAAAATTGATTAAATGAGGTACAAAAAGTACGATCAAGGCAGTGTTTTATTTTGCCTTTTTCTCCTCCAGCTTTTCTCAGAATTGTGTTTCTGGACAACGTGCTTCTTCATATCTGTGTTAAGGCAAATGAGGTAATGAATTGCTTTCATTTTTGCAATGAAGAATTTTCCTTTCCATATCTTCTGAAGTAAGCCTTTAACCTGCTATAAGAATCACACTGTAGATTCTCAGAGATGAAGCTGGCAAAAGGACATAACTGTTAACTGGTCCCTACCTGATGTTAATATAATAGGGCCATAAGCAATTAGTACTTTTGTTCTTTGCTAAATGAGAAAGAATAATGTCTTGTATTTCAGAGGAAAGAAAGGTCATGGACTAAGCTGCTCTAGGATAAACATTCCAGTGCACTTCAGTTTCTAGTTGGCAGTGACCCTCTTGTCGTGGTGTACATCCCCCACATCCTTATGAATCCAGCTAATAGATATCTAACTCTTAACTGAGCAATCTGTCTCCATGGCTGTTTTGTCCATTTGTTACTCTAATTTCTCTAAAACATTTCTGGCTTAGACTTGAAATACTACTTCTGGTTAGTCTCATTTCTGTTATCTGCAATACTCTAAAAAAAAAAAAAAAAGTAGAGTAACTAGCAATTGCTTGTTTTGTTAATAATAGCATTAAGCTATAGAAAGTGGTTCTGGTAAAGAAGAAACTGCTTTCTTTTGGTAGTGAGATTGAAACATCTGTCCAGAAATTGGCTGACTTTAAATACTGCTGTTGTGATACGGTCAGGATACTGAATAATGGATGCTTAATGTATTAAGTGTTTGACACTTATTCGGTTCTGTGTGACACTACAGACACCCTTTAAAAAGGGCACAACACAATCCAAAATGTTTGACTGGAAGGTTTCTTTGGGGATCTGTACACCGTGAGTCATCTTTTGACTTCTGTACTTCAGGAGATCACAGGTGACAGCAACTAGTATCTATGATAGGTTCTACTACGCAGGCTGTATTAGCTGGCAGAATGTTACTATCTATGAAATCTAAGTAAAGAGAATAAAAATCTTACGCAGAGGAGAAACCTTCTGCCTTCTGGTTTATCTGTGAGGTTTCAGAAAAATAGAAAAGTCTAATATTAAACCAATAGAGCCTTTAAATAACAGTGAGAGAGCATAGTGTTTCAAATGATTCCTACCATTCACCTTGTGATTTGTCCATGTTCTAAATATCTTGCCAAAAAACAGGTGATGAGTCACTTCTGACTCATCTCTCCAGATCAGCAGAACCCTTTGCACCTTGAATAAGATGAAAGTCTTTTCATTTTACTTGCATATAAAACAAAGACTAATGCTTAGCTTAAAATGTGTTGTGTCAAAAATCCAAAGGGTAAGCTTGACATTAGTTATTGCACATGGGGAGCAGATTGCAGACTTCATCACCTGTGCCAGTTAGATGTGAAAACTTGTTCCTATATGTGGTCATTCAAATGGACTTAGTATGTCCTTCTTTCTTTTCTCATGATATTCATCCTACTAGAATTTATTAATCTCTGCAGTATTGCCAATTTATCTGACTCATATTAACTAAGCTTTCTCTTAGTCAGAGAAGTGAATGAAGAAGCCCTCCTATTTATCTTTGAGAATGGGTTTGTAATAATTTTGTTCTATTCATCATAAATAAGGTATTACCAAAATATTGTTTCTGATTTCAGATGTCACACCCCAGGAAAAATATCTGTCCATTAGACAGATCGCAGAAATCCAGTACAGACCAGTGAGACTAACCAGAAATATGGAAGACATGGCCTAAAGAGAAGGAGAAAGATAAAATTGATTCAAGAGATTTTTCTGAGTCTAGAGAAAATGAGACAAGTGAGATATTCTAAGGTTTTGAATACTTAATAAGGCTGCTTCGAAGAGCAAAGTAATCAGAATAATGCTTTCAATGTTCATAGTGTTTAGGACAAGAAGTAACAGCTTTAGATTGCAAGAAGGAAGATTCAGGCTCAACATGGCTAATTGTCTAAGGATTGAGAGGGCTGTGACTCACTGAAATAGATTGCCTTGAACTATTAAGGAGGCCTTTGGAAAAAAAAAAAGGTCTGAAAAATGGCTTTCAGAAAAACATATTACTAGGTCAGATGAGTGATCTGCATAACTTACTGAGGTCCTTTCTGGACCTATGTTTTAAATACTAGGACTAGAGATGAGATCTGATATGGATCACTTTAAATACTAGTAAGAAAATGTGCACAATGATAGAAAATAGTTAAATAATAACATTCAAACAACAGGAAATAGATGTGTAGCTGACTATCTATTTCAGTGAATATTAAAAGCTTTTCACTTACTGAGTATTTAACTGGTAGTGCATCTCCCACCAGAAATAGTCTTTTTATTTGTTGAGGGAGAGAGCTAGAATCCTTTTGAAAAAAACAGACAAGGTTGAGGCTCAGCCAGAGTTAAGTTTCTGTCTAGTTGTCAACTTATGAATAAATAGAAACGCAGTAGGAAAAAAATAAAAAAAAGTCTAAAGTTAGTTTGCTAAAGCTTATTATATTTTAAATATTTGTCAGCTATCTGGTCCTCTCAGATCTTAAGAAAGTGTATATTTAAGACATTGGAGGTGCTGGATGCTTTTGAAGATGATGTCATTAATACACTTACAGAGAGGATTAGTTTAAGCAAGTAGGGATTTTTAGATAAATTTTAGCCCTTAGCACTGAGTTTTATTGCAATCAACAATGAATTACTCTTACAGTCTCTTTTCAAAAATATAATCATGACATTCATTATGACACAAAGAACTTGAATATTTTGTAGACTATATCTACAATTAGTGATGAAGTAAATGTGATACTAAGGTACATTGCATTTTCCTCCATACTGCATCAGTTTAGACTGTACATTCTTTGAGAGAGAAACAGCATGTCTTTATATAATGTAAGATACAATGGAACAAGATCTGAAGCTGCCGTGAAGGGGCTTTAAAAAGCAACTATTAGGCTTCCAAAAAAGAGCAATTAAATTAACTTCTTAACATATATAGGCACAAGAAGGGTCCTAAGTACCTATGTTTTTCCTGGAAAAATTAGGCTATAAAATTTTGCTGTGGTGCATGTTCACCAGCATTATTGTTTTAACTGAGCTTATTGTGCAAGTTGAAGAGAACCAAAAGGGCATTTGGACTACTTAAACAGGGATGTGTGTGGAGAAAGGAAACTTAATTACCTGAGAATAACTGGAATTCTTTAAGATGTTTTATCCATAGTGATTCTATTACTTAACTTTCATTCCTTATTGGTATGAAATCCTACCTGAATTACCTATATTAGTGAAGGACCTGAACAACAACAGAGCCATCCTTTATTCCCTCATTTTAGTGAGGGTGTAAGGGTGCCCATGGGGCATACAGCATGGACCCTGTTGTCTAGATTCTAATGGTGGAACTGATGTGGTTAAGCATTCTAACAAATAAACTATAATGTAAAAAGCTGATTGTTTTCTATATGTAATATTTTTTTCATGCTTCTGATAAGTCACAGTTTATACAAATTAAAAATATTTCTTTTAAGACTTTTAGTATGAGCGTAGAAAAGGAAGTCATCACTTGAAAACAGCAAGGGAATAAATAGTAAGTTTATTCTGTTTTCTGGTATACTACTAAAGGCTGGTATATATCACATGGAGAATTTTAGGCAAGCAGCCATCTGCTGCGGTAATAGTAAGCTATTGGATTAGATTGCACATTCCTGATATGCTCCATTATTTTAATGGATTTAATCTATTTGGAATGTTACTTATTCAGAAGAATGTAACAAACGTAATGTCTCCTGAAGTCTGGCAGTGTTCCTAAGAAATGAGCACTCTGAGTATGGGTTCTGCCTAATTCTAATCACATCAACATTGAGATAGTTGACAGCCTTCAAAATATCTAAAGGGATAATCTAGAAATGGAAGAATCTGCTGATCCTCAAATTGTATTGTATGAAAGGACAGAATAAGGCATAATATTTCCAGAACAGAAGTTTAATTTGATCTTGGTTGGACAAAGGGTTTGAATTATGAGGCCCAATGCCAAAAAACCCACCTCTGACATCTAGCTACTATGAAAATGCATGTCGGTACCTTCACAGACCAATTTATACTGAGAGTTTACCTTTTAAACTTTTATTGAATAGTCCACTGTACTTGGCTGTGTTATTTTGTGTTTTCATCATTCCATCTATCTCACCTAAAGATAAATTCGGATCTGGCATCTTCACCATTATGACTTTTTTTTTTCCCCTGTTTATCTAGAAACCTTATATTTTTCCCATTCAATGCATTGTTGCAAAATTTACATAAGCTTATTTTCACCCATTTTTCAAAGTGATTTGACTATCTTTTATTGTGTTCTCTCTGAACTTGCTAGTTTTCAGGTGAATGTGCTTTCTTAATAACAACGTAATCTACCTGATTTACTTCCTAGCCCTTGTACAAACCATTAGGCTCAATTCAGGCCAAAAAAAAATGCAGATTAATAGTTTATTTTCACTACAGCCTGAATCACAATTAGGGAGAACAACATACTCTATCAAGAAAAGACCTGCTTGCTATGTGAGATCAGGCTGCTTTAATGGTTGAATAGCCAGCAGAGCTTTGGAGTTCAGAGAGAACAGTAAATTTTATAAGCTGATGACTGCGACAGAAGGGACTACTATAAACTTATGTAGTTTATTTCTCATGCTGAAGACAGTGCAAATTAGAACCAGAGCACAGAAGAAAGGTCTGATAACTAATTTTAAAATTTCTGTAACAATCCACGAGTAACTATCCTCACTGCTAGTTACAGAACTGATTCTTCATCTAAAGTTGTTCAAAGTATTCACCTGGTTCCTAGTTTAAAGATATTTCACCTTGACTTCTATTTATATTCTTGTCTACTTACTGAAAGGATCTTTTATCAACTTTTTGTTCTCTGTTTAGATAGCTGTAGACTGTAATCAAGTCACTTAATAATGTGTTTGTTAAACCAAGCGAATGTCTTGAAAGTGTCACTAGCCAGTATGTTCTACAGTGTATTTCTGTGGTGTATATGCTGGAGACTTGCTTGAACCTCCAACTTATCCAAAAACTTTCTAACAGTGCCAGTGTGTCACCAAGTCGGAAATAATAAATCATTCTGAAATGGAAGCGCATTAGCTTGGGCATGGTGCTGCCCTGATATGATCACATACTATTTTGTCACCTCACAAATCAGAAGTACCTTGCAGCAATCCAGAATATATAGCATAAACATATTCTTAGTCCTTTTTACAGCTTTATAGGAACAGTATCAATTTTTTTAAATGCCCCTTCAGTGATAGACAACAGAACAGGACACATTATTCAAGGAATGCTTGTGCCAGCACCAAATACATATATAGCTTCTGTATCTGTTAACAGTTGGACTCAATGATCTTAAAGGTCTTTTCCAACCTAAATGATTCTATGATTCTGTGATTCTATGCTCACTCAATAGTCTGTCAACACAAGATCTTTTGGCTGCACAGTTCAAGTTCATGTTTAACTAACAACCCACTTTGAATCCCAAGCTCTTTCAGAATTACAGCTTTTCAATATAGATTTCCCTCATCCTGTGCCTGTTTTCTGTGTCATTGGCTCATAGACATCTGAGTTTATATTTGGACACATTCAAAAAGGCCAGAGTCCAGAAGGAAAGACCTTCCTTCTATTGATATTGGATCTGGCCCACAGGAGGTCAAAAACGTACTCTGTGAAATGAATAGATTGTAGTGTGAGTGTATGAAATGAATGTAAATCAACTGAACTCTTTTCAGAATTACAATTTTATAACTTATACAACATTAATAGAAAATAGAGTGATCTTGTCTTGGAAACTTACCTGCATGATGATGCTTAAGGAGGGATCACAAGAACAAATGCAGAAAGATCCATAACTTCATCTCAAGCTCTGGTCAAATCTAGTTACGGGCAAGGAACATTTGGAGAGAGATGATGAATACCACTGAATAGAGACTATGCTAAATTCCCATAGCATAAAGTCAGTGCTCGTCAGATCATCCTGTGCAGCACTGTAATACTAGTTATCAGCAGTGCCTACATTGTGGATGCAGAATTATTCTCCTACTTGGAGTACATCAAAGCTTCCTTTGCAAGAAAACTTGGTGTGGAGGAAAGGAAGATGTGCGCATCTGTTCAGCAGTATTAGGATTCAGCAAATATTCATGCCAGTAGGAAGAAGAAAGGGGAATGAGTCCACAGGCGTGCAGAATGGTTGTTAAGAGTAGGTTGGGTTAATAAGCAGAGAAACTGCATTAGTATGATGGCCATTATATAGCAGGTACCAATTAGGCTTCTCTTCCCTTGCAGTCTAATCTGTGCAGTTCTGCAAAAGCCTGTACATCTCTAAAGCTAACCCCAGTATCTCACCTTGGACACTACTAGGAGCTGATCTGATATCATACCTAGACCATTTGCTTCAACAATCCTTGTTGAACGTGATCTGCAAAGAAATGAGCTCACCTTAAGCATCTTCATGCTTAATTCTGTACAGAATTAAAAATTACCACAGTTCTATGATACACTTAGTTTAAGGATGAAAGAGGCAGTCTCTTTGTAAATTCCAGTCTAAAATAGCACTTTAGCTGCTACAGATACAGTGATTTCTGGTAATTAGTCTGAAAAATTCTGCCAATTCAATCCAGAAATGTCATCAAAAGAACTGTAATTATTTTTCCAGATAAACCAGTCATGCTTCATAATGATTTGTAAATAATTGCAAAAATTAGAACACATTGTCTTTTTGCTTTCAGTCTACTCTTTTCTTCCCTATTTGTAATTTTTCTCTTTATTTGCCTTTCTCTCATTTTCCAGATGATATGACCAATTCTCTGGACAGTTATTACACACTTGACAGTGTGTACGTAGCATGCTATATTATAAACACTAGCTATAATATTCTCCTTTTCCTGTTTCTATTTTATCATTCTCTTATTTAGAGAAATTGAGATCTAAGACATGAGAGATTGTTCACTGAAAAAAAGATGTAGCTACATCCTGGTATGTAGTCTAAGTTAGCTGAACTATTTCTAGTACATACTGGCAAGCTAACAAAAAAAAGCATTATTATGATTCTCTAGGTCTTTCTCTCACAACATATTCTGGATATATATAAAGACTATATAACAATAAATTCAAACTATTTACTTTCAGAGAAGCAGTAGTGTTTCTTGACCTTTTATGAAGACATAAATTAATGAACCTTCCTGCATTTATTAGATTCACACTAAGCTTATGATGTTCACCAAATCACAGAAACTGGTGGAAGTTGAGGAAATTAAGTGCCAAAGAGTAAGATTTTGTTTCAGTGTCATATATGACATGCTTATAGTGTTCCCTTTTCAGTTTCTAGGGATGCTGGCACAGCCAAGGTTAACCCAAAAACTAAGGATAGCGTTTTAAAAAGGAAGATTTAAGATACTATGGTGGTACTGACTGCAGCACTGATGCATCAGTGTTAAGAAGGGAATCTCCTGCTGGATAGCAAGATGCATTGCCCTGGGCCTGGACTTAAGCCTAGGAGTAGATATAGGAATAGACTGTGTCTGAGAAATAGGCCAGAAAGCACCCATTCTCATGGTACAGAAATGGCAAGAAAGAGCAAAGACACTGAACCACTTCTAGAGTTTCTGGTTTAAGGCAAGTATACAAAACCAGAGCCAAGATGAAGAAAATAGATCTAACAGAAACATACAGCAGCTCATAATCTTCCTACTGGTATTACACTGTAGTTGGCTGTGGAGTCCTTTGAATGGGATATAGTTAAACTAATACAATGGTGAGTTGGCTATATTCTCCTCCAATTAGCAGAATTTCTGTGATAATACTCAGAAAAGATAACTAGTTATTGCTCAAGAAGAAATTAAAATAATTAAGTAAAGAGTATAAAATCAGGTCTTAATCCTAAAATTCTTATTCCTTAAGACTGGTGAATCTAGTCTGCATTTAGAAATACTGAACAAGACTGAAAAACAGTGCAAAGAACATTGCAATAATCTCACAGGAAGGGAAAAAAGCTGAAGTGGATTTTTTCCTGAACAAAGTAGAAAAAACTGTACAGGGAATGAGAGCAGCAAAGTCAAGCTGAGTATGCGTTTTTAGCTACATTTACACCAAGTCATTCACTGCCTTTGGGAATGGCAGTAAAGTTACAGAGCAGGTGTATCAAAGTTTCTTCTTGTGGTTGTGATACACCTGTATGTGGAAACAATTCTTCCAATTCAAAACTATCATCATGAATTCAAAGAGCTGACTCTGCAAAAGACAAAAATGAGAAGACTATAAATACTGGAGGGAATAAAACTTAGGAAAATGGTGAAACCAAGAGTGCAATAAATGGCATTAATATACAGAAATAGAGAGGTTACAACTTAAAGAAATCTTTCCATCGGTATCTGGACACATTGTTTTAATCCAAAACATTAGAACATTTAAAGCCAGATAGGAAAAACCCCTGCAAATGGAAACAATCTTACTTTGACACATTACTTTTAATGTCTTTTTTTATCCTTAAATTCTACAACCAGACAAGATCTACTGGTTAATATATCAACCTTTAACCCCAAAACAATGTTAAATATCAGGCAGCTATGCTAGGTATTTCAGCTGTAGAAAACTTTCACCAGGAAATTCTGAACATCTGGCTGGCTACTGATGTTCATTACTAATCAATCTTGATACAATGCAGAAATTCCAGAGGACTGGAAAAAATTATGTCAGTATTTCAAATTGTTAAATTGAATCATTAGGATAACTTTAAGTCAGAAGGAAAATAATGAAAAAGTTGATACAGAGTAAAGCATGTAAATATAACTAATACTGATACAGATTTATAGAAAAGCCAGTTTGTCAAATGTATTTGATTGCTTAAATGAGACCGTAAGTTGGCAGATAATGGTAAAAGTTTGGATTGATATTCTGAGGCTTTTATAAGGCGTTTTGATTTAGAAACCAGAATGACATATAATCAATATAGTTCTCATTAAATGGATTAAAGACTAGTCAGGAGTTAAGATCTCAAAATACCTCAGTAAAAGGGAATAATCACTGGCCAGCTGCATTCTGAGTGTAGCCCCCACAAGAACTGTTTCTTGACTTTTTTAATCCTCCCCTCACTTCAATTAGGATTATTTCAATCACGTTTTATCCAAATGATGTCCTAGAGCTTTTGCAACACAGAAAGCAAGCCTAGATACTAACAAGATTGTAGCTGTCTGATCTAAGAGCATAGAGTGGGATATAGGAAGAACTACTACGGGTCCAGAACTGTAGCACTGAACTCTTCTGTTCGGTATTACTTCATACTGAAGGCACCTAAATTCAGCAGATTCCACAATTTTTACTTAAGCATTTCACAAGCGCCCAACATCTACTTATGCAGGTATCCAGAAAAGCCTCAGTCTTGACTCCTAAGCCCCAGTTTGCCAGTATCTTAGGAGTGGTTTATTCACAGCTTTCATGCTGTGCCCAATGCACAGCAATAAGGCTTACCTCCTTCCTCTCCTTTTTGAATCTTAAATCTTCTCTATAGAAAGGTAGTTATTCAGCAAGAGGAGTAGCTTGCCCACACTCTTCAGAGCACCAGAACATGTGTTTGAGATGCTCTCTGTGGGACATGTGGGTCTGACTTACTCAGAGTAAGGAATTTAATCCAGACCAGCTGCATCCTAAGTCAACAGTCTATTATATAAGTGGACTGGTATTAGCTCTCTTTGATCCTCCTCTTGCTATTTCAGAAGAAAGGAAGTATTTCTGCTCAGTATAAGCTGAAAACATCAGGTCAGCAGAAAAACACCAATTCCTGCCTTTGAACTTTCCTGAAGCTCCAAGTTGAAGCATAAGCTGTATAAAGAGCAAGGTCTAATACTCAGCCGTCCTTAAATAGCCTCTTGCTCAGTGTGTGTTTTGTTCTGAACCTTATTCTGAGGGCCTACTTCTCCCCACGTAGTGGGGACTGAGCATACTGCATCTAGGGTATCAGGTTCTCCTCTGGGGCCTGCACAGATAAATCTTTATCTACCAATAACCAAAAAGCAATAGCTGTCAAGAATAAAAAATGAAGTTGGCAGAAGTCAAGAGTAGCTGTTATGCCTAAAACTTATGCTTAAAATCCATTTAAAATCTCCTTCTCCCCACCCTACTCCACTCCCCCTCCCAAAAAGGTCTCTTCTCTGGTCAGACTCATGAGCAGCTTATTTTCATGACTCGTAGTATAGTTGCATGTGACTGGTAACACAAACATTGTTTTTTCCAGACTACTTAGGCAGAGATTAATCATTACATAATGCTTTGTGTTGGGCGACAATGGAGGACATGTGTCTAGAAACACAATAAACTGGCAAAAAAGACTGCTGTAATTGTCAGGAGTAAGGCAATAATTGAACACTTTGTATATGTTACTAGATGAGAAGCAAGCCATAAAAGATCTTAAAAGTGAATTCACACAGTTATCTGATTCACTAGAAAATTATGACTAACTAGGAAGACAGGGCAAGGAGAAGGAAGGATTAAAATGCTTTAATAGACAATTTGTTTCTCAAGGCTGGAAAAGATAGTTTATTTTGAGTTACAGAAATTTAAATAGATACCTTTAAAACCTTTTTAGCTATGTAAAATTAATGGAGAATTATAAAGGACAGCTTTGCTGGAATACTGTAAATGAGATTTCCACGGATGAATCCAAGTATAAACATTTTGAGCCATATTCTCCATGCTTATAAAAATATCCTCTCAAAGTAAAATGGCTTGCTAAGTAATTAAATATGTAAAAGCTGAATCAGAAGTTAGATTCAAAACAGACTTCTGGAGTGAAAACATCAACTTTAAATGCAGGATGTGCTTCACGTTTTTGGTTGAGGATTTTTTTGTGAAAACAAAGTAAAAAGCAACCAGTAACTTGTACACAAATAGTCAAAATTTATCTGCAAGTCCTTTAAATTTTTGTTCTTCTAACATGAACGCATTTAGAAATAGAAGGCAAAGTGGATCCTCAGCTGCAACTTGGAGCATTGTGCTCCGCCTGATCCACAATCTAGACCCTTCTCTTCACCGTCTTTCTGCACAGATGAGGTATGGTTCTGGTTGTAATGTCATGCCTAATCTTGGTTTGAGATCTGGAATCACGCCATGAGGAAAACACAGGTGAAATCGTTGTAGTAATGAAGTGAAAAACAAAAACATTTCCATTCGAGCTAGCTGTTCTCCAAGACAATGTCTTCTTCCTGGATTGAAAAGAAGGTTTTCAGAAGACTTAAAATGTGTTCAATTACATTTTCACTCTTATTATGAATAAGAATGGTCATTTCTGTGTTCTAAAAGGAGCTGTATGAACTTGGTGGTAGTATTCTGTAAGAGAGGCTAGGTGATAATTTACAGCAAGAAACAGGTTTGTTCCTCTTGCTACACAAATGCCATAGTAACTAATTCTGTCAAATTTATTTAGATAAGCTATTAGCTACTTTATCTTGTCTTGAAGTGCCAATCTAGACAGAAGATGTTTTAAAAAAATGATACTGTGAATTTCAGCCTTTGTCCCCTACTATTTTCTTAATTTTATCTACTGCCAGTCATTATTACCTGGCAATTATTATAACTTGGCAAGTAGAAAGATATGAAACAGGTCTGGATAATGCCTTTAAATATTAGTTCCCATTCCATGTAGGACTAGTTACAGGGAATAAATGTGGTTGTGGAAGACACAGATGAATGGATAACTTCTAGAACTAGTGAGATCAAACAGGCAAAAACAAATGTAATAGAATACACAATAAAGGTGGACTTCATCAAATCTAACTTTGGCCATTTAGATGTTGTGCCTCTATTCCAAGGGAATTGTCTTGTCTTATCTCCTATTTTTTGGAGAAAGAGTATCCCAGATAAGTAAACCAAGTCACCCTCTACACAAGGCTATGTCTTTCTAAGGGCTGCAGAGGTAGCCCTGGCAGTTAGCTTATATGGAACACCTAATTTTTTAGGTTGAAAATCATACATAAGGTAAATTATCCACTCTTACAGGCATCAAAAGACAAATCCATAATGATTTAGGACTGCCAGAGTATTTCCTCAGGACAGAATGCAATGCTATGTGCTGACACCCAAGCTAGTTCTGAATAAAATCTGCAATTTCTGGTGCTGATCTAAGTGCTGAAATTTGAAAGCTGGTTGTGTAAATCACCTGTATGTAATGACTTTAGCAGCAAATGACTATTAATTGTGAAACCAATAACATTTAATGTACTGCAATGATATAAAATGTATAGACCACTGAGATGACATTGTGCTGTCTTTTTTGTTAGTTTATATATAATAATGAGCTCATCTATATAAAAGATATTATGCTAAAATGTGTTATGTCCAGAGTGCGTTATATTGAATATCTTTCAAATGGCTGTTTCATCAGAACTGTGGATATTTTATATCATTCTGTCCATTCCTGATTTATTACCATCACTTATTTGTTATACATTTCTAGATTTATGAAAAGGAACAGTGAAAGGAATCACTCTTACCTAGTGAAAAAGGAATAAATGCATCTTTCTTGACAAACTGCCCGCTGCTGTCCAAAAATCTCTCAGGACAAAACACTTCTGGATTGCTCCAGTATTTTTCATCAAAATGAACGGAGTAGAGATTTGTAATGACTGTAGTGCCTTCAGGAATAGAGTAACCACGCACAACAGTATCTTTGGAAGTTGCGTGAAAAATACCTAGTGGAGCTATATTACAGAATCTTAGAACTTCATGTAGAACAGCCTCAGTGTATGGCATTTTGCATTTCTCTTCTAAGGCAGGCATTTTATTTGGGCCGATGACTAAATCGATTTCTTTTTGAACTTGCCCTGTTAGGAACAGGAATAAAAAGCTGATGTTTATCATGTAATATCCTTTATTTTTTAATTTAAGCTATAAAATATATACTTTTAAAAAGGATACTGAAACATGAAATATCTTATATAAAATATAGTAGCTTATAAGCTTTTAAATTTAGACTCTATATTCCTTACCCCACTAATAGGAATTATTACTAGCATATATACCAGTATTCTCAGTAAAAGTGTGTTTTAACATACTTTTTTTTGCTTGTGTATATTTTTATTTCTGGAGCTCTTCAAAACTAAAGAAACAAGCAAAAGAGTGCAAAGATAAAGTACATTAAATACTTGAGTGAACACAGATAACACTGAAATTAGCCACTTGAACTTTCCCTTGTCTAGTTCTGTTATGATTCTTTAGAATTGTCACAGTGCAAAATCATTCACTCTTAAACTGAACATAACTCATACAACACAGAGTTAAGAGGGACAGGAGACTGAATTTAACTGAAAAGGAACAAATTCAACTACTGCGGTTTTTTAATCTATTTGTAAAATTAAGTTCATAGGTTGTTTAAATAATCTCAAAGGCATTCAATCTTCTTTTTCCTGATACACTTTCTTTGTTGAAACTGCCAAACAGCTCGTAACTAAAACAAAGTTGGACTTTTACAGTTCACATGGAACCAATAATGAAATCTGGACAATGGCAGAAAAATTCTACCAGAATCACCAGGTTTTTCAACCTGAAGTGACAATGTTTCACATCAAAATAGAGAGGTAAAAAGCAGCTTAGTGAAAGTACATTCTGTGATGTAGTGGTGTATCGGTGTATATTGTAATACTTAGACAAAGGAAGTCTAACTAAATGAAAGGTAACTAATTTTTATTTTTATCCAGATGAACTGATTTTGAATCCAAATTCAGAAACTCATTGTATCGCAAGATCTGAGATCAGAAGATTATTTTAGGTGAGTGGATCTCTACAAAATTGGCCAATGCATAGGAGACACAAAGCTAGAAAGTTTTCTTGATCCTTCTTGAAAAACACTATCTTGGTCAGATCTTAATCGAGAAGGAATAAGGTTGTTCTTGGTTTAAGATATGAATATTGTTTGTGAGCCAGGACAGACTGATCAGAAACCTTGATATACGCAGACCTTTTTGCATTTGGGCTTTTTTTATTATGTAAAGCATAAATATATCCTATTGACTAATTATGCCACTTAATATATTTGTAACTAAAATATGGACAATGGATATATGCATCGTAAAACTTAAGTACCTATAAAATCAGACTCAATTTTTTTACATTTTATTAAGTGTTTTTCTTTTTTGGTAGATTTGCTTATTATACTGTGTAAAGCATATAGATGAATCAGTGGAATTCAGAAGCATAAAAGCAACATTTAACTTTTTTAAACTCATTTGTTTTAAATCGTCTGAAATGTGCTGACTGGTTAAAAATAGCAATCGCAGTTTTAAGCTTCCACAAAAAAGTTATTAGCTGTTCTTGGTGAGCTCAAGCTACATATTTCTTTTAAGTATGTCCCTCAAAGCTTTTAAAATTAACAACTCAAATCATGTTAGATCTTGCTTTTAATCCTAGGCTAGAATAAAGTTTTCCTATTTTTTAATCTTTAATCAGTTTCTTCCTGTTCAATTAATTAATCAACTAACTAAAATAGTTGAGTAAATGAAAATAAGAAAATACGTAAGAGGTTATGGCTTTCGGGAGTTATTTGAGCGAACTTTGGTTCTACTTGCTTAGCCAGATATTTTAACCATCTCAGTGAATATGGGACTTAAAATAATGATAATAGCACAACAAAAGAGCTTTGGCATCAACTTCTTTATTTAATCTGAACGATATTCACTGTGTATAGCATGCCAGGCCTTGACATACATTATCATCATATTTTAATTTTCTTTTTTTTCAAGTAAAGCTGTATTTACCTTAAACATAAATATAAAATTTCATCTCTAATTTTAAAATAGTAATTGCTTTTTGTGCACCCAATTTCAATTAAAAATTATTCTAGCTGAGAAAATCAGAAGGTATACAGTCATGCACCTACTACCATAAGAAGAAAATACAATCTTTCATACACAAAGATATCTGGTTCCTATGCAGGACTTCAGATCATAAGAGCCATATAGCTATAGGTAATGTCGTTATCCCCATTCTGAAAGGATGATGGTGGTGAAATTGATGTTAGAGCAATATTCTTTGATCAAAGTATCAGTAGTAACTTTCCAAGTTATCTAGGCCACTCTTTCTCCAAATACTGAAAGTCCCTAGTTGAACTAAGCACTGCTAAGGTTTTGATAGGAAAAGCAAAGTGGAGGCTGTGAAACAAGAAACGTGACTGTTCACTTCTAAATCCAAACTTCTACACAAAATGTCTGGGCTGATATTCAAACATCTATTGCTGTCTTGCTTCAGAATGACTGTAACACATCTTTTTATTTTTATATGCTATTTTTGTTCTTCCAAAGGTATAAATATACGTCTATAATATGTAAATCTACTGTGAATTGAGGCACTTAAGGATAAAAAGAAAGGATACCTAAACTGTTAACCACAACCTGATCTACATTTTTGCTGATGTTTTTATATTTTTCATTTAGTTTATTAATTTCATATTTAATTGCATTTGCTTATTATTTATTAACTACCTAGATTAGTACATCTGCCAACCAATATTATGCATCACAACACTAAACTTAAATATATTAGACATACTTTATTAAAAATATTAAAGCTTCATAAAAATGTATTCACAAAATAATATGCTAAAATTTTATCATCATACTGGAATTTTGATATCCTCTCCATCTGCATATAAAATAAGCTTTTCGCCTCTGTCCATAGTATATTTGGTAAATGATACAACAGAATAATATATACAAACCTGCCTTTTTGGTTATGACTATGGATCACTGCACCACTTTGAAAAAGCATTTTAAATTTGCAAGAGCAAAGTGTATCAGTTCCTCAAAAAGTCAAAGTTCTTACCTTGAATGTTTGGATAAAGAGCCATAAATAACACTGCCCATCTTAAAACATTTGTTGTGGTTTCTGTGCCAGCTATGATGAGTTCTCCAACAGAGAAAATTAAGTTTTCTCTTGAATATGTAGATTCTGGATCATTTTCATTGCAATCCATCTCATCTAAATATGCATCTACAAAATGTCGAGGTGACTGAGGCTTCCTGTTTTCAGAGACACGTTCAATAAGCTCATGAAGAAAGTCATAGACTTCAGCTGCATTTTTAAACAGCTGCTGGTGTTTCCCAAATGGCAAGATACCAATCCAAGGAAAAGCGTTATATAAAAATACAGAAGCACTAGCAGCTAATTCAATATTTTCACTAAAAATCTCAATCATGTGCTGAAATTCAGTATCTTCGTATGTAAAACGTTCTCCAAAAATAATCAAATTAGTAATGTTTGAAACAGCATTTGTTATCAAGTGCTTAAGATCAAATGGTCTGCCTTTGTATGTATCAATGGCATCAAGAAAAAATATAGATTCTTCTGAAATTTTGTGTTCAAAGGACCTTTGACCATATCCAAAAATTCGAAAGGTATTTACAGCTAATCTGCGGTGTTCTGTCCATCCTCTGCCATATTTACTGTTCAGTAAGCCTGAAAAAATATTTTGACACAGTATTTTATGAAACGCTTTATTTTTCCCCCAGAAGATAATAAAAATTATTTAATGAGACAAAAAATTACACACATCTTGCTATGGAACATAGTCCAAGAGTGACAATCCTTTCCAAATAATATCTTTAAAGAAGCATTAAGTATTTTATGAAAGGAGATAAAGAAGTAGAGAAAAAGGCTAAAGCAAATGTTTCATGTGATCACAAACCCATCTATTGGACAAAAATTACATTTTTGTATAAAAGATGTTAGCACTTACCTCCCATGTTTGTCAGCTTCTTAAACAAGGGAAGAGACGGTCTGTCGGCAAAAATTTCACTTTGATGAACAAGGCATTCTTTTACTGCATCATAGCCATTCAGGACAATAGCAGATATACCTCCAAGATCAAGACTGAAGATCTTTTGCGGGGGGGGGGGGGGGGGGGGGGGGGAATAAAAAAAATTATAAAATGCTATTACAATCAAATCTTAAGAACAGATAATGAAAACAAGTAAAAAGTAATGAAAAAGTGAAACAGCACTAAACATCAATGCAAAATACAGTCTTGAATAAACTTCAGTAGGACATAGAGGTAACCAGAGGTGATACAACTGTGGCATTACACAGTAGAGTCTGTTGTGAGCTAATTTACTCTGTCAAAAGATAAAGCAAATTAGCTCACACTACATTCTGTGCTTTGCTGTGCACCTAAAATGACCAGCCCTCCAAAGTAAGGACTGGGGATGCTTTCATATGGTCATCAAAGAAACATGAATTTGGTACAACAAGGCACATTTTTCAGAAAAAATATACTGTCCCCTAACATTAGTAGATACAAGTATATACATATAAGTATATAATATAACATTACTAGATATAAGGTAGAGTTTTTAAACAAGAACTAGAAACAAAGTACATATATGGTCTACTTTCCTAATTTGCTGAGATGATTTTCACTGGAGAGAGGAAAGCTTTACTACTGTATCTGCTCCTCCTCCCTGCCTGAGTAAAGGTAAATTCCAGTAGCTTAATTTGGTTAAGGGCACTATGACTGAAGCTACAAGTTCATAACACGAAGACTTCCAACATGTCACTTAGCAATGGCAGGCACAGAAGTGGTGTCAGTTGTGAAGACAACCAAGCTGCACCCAGTCCTTTCTACCTCTGAAACTGGACACCGGCTTACTTTGCACAGGCT
Organism: Buteo buteo; assembly: GCF_964188355.1. Classification (NCBI taxonomy): domain Eukaryota; kingdom Metazoa; phylum Chordata; class Aves; order Accipitriformes; family Accipitridae; genus Buteo; species Buteo buteo. The sequence continues at coordinate 17,171,927 of NC_134186.1, read as the reverse complement.
CCCAAAGAACCATCAGATGAAAGAAGTGAGAGCCGTGATGACAGCCAACAAATGACAGCATAGCCCAGCTAGTCCCATCTCCCGTTTCCAGAAGTGGTTAGCACTAGATGCTTTGGAGAAAGATGCAATACATCCTGCAGAAGGCACATACAGGATAAACAAAATGAAAATCTTAACCTAAGTTTTAAAAATTAAAAACGAGGCTAAACTCAAGATTGAAATCCTGTATCCCTTTCCATACTTTTTCTTAGCATTATAAATCTGTATTTTTACCTATACAAATCTCTAGTTTTTCCTTCATCTCAGTGCTGTTGACCTCCACAATATGAAATAGTGTTAGCCTAATTATGCATTCTGTGACACTGCATTGTCACCAAAAGGGTTATCAAGCACTGGAACAGGCTGCCCAGGGAAGGGGTTGAGTCACCCTCCCTGGAGGCATTTAAAAGACATGTAGATGTGGCACTTAGGGACCTGGTTTAGTGGTGGATTTGGCAGTGTTGGGTTAATGGTTGGACTCGATAATCTTAAGGGTATTTTCCAACCTAAATGATTCTATGACTATTTTGTTTTAGCAAACTTGGTATTTTTCACTGTTATAGTGGCTCTTCTTTTTTATGTGACAAGATGACAATCCCAAAATATTTCTGCAAACCATTTGTGAGTTTTGTATACTTTGATCATAGCTTATTTATCTTTCTTCCTACGTCATACATAATTTAAAAAAAAATCCTTTCATTGTATTTTTCCAGAGCCCCACAAATCCTGATATGCTGTCTTCAAGTTCCCTCAAATTCTGCAGGATCCTTTCTGATGGCAGGTGACTAGAACTACACACAGCATTCCAGGCAAGTAGAAAGCTGAGTTTATTTGATGACGTTTTCCTTCCTATTTCCATTCTATTTCTCCTAGTATTTTGCTTGACACTTTTACTTTTTTCTATTGCCAAAATAAATGAAACAAAAGATAATATTATCCTTTTGTTCCTGCCATTTAGCATGCTTTTAATTCATGCACATTGCTTTGCTTCTCATTCATGACAAGACCGTGACTTATTCTGTTTGTGCTGTAGGTTTCATAAATGATCCGGACAAAAGCTTTTGACGGACTTAAGTTCTAGCAACAGTTTTATTTGCTTGTTAGGGGTGTTATATTTAAACACCTCTAGCAGTTTGAAGGACATGATTCTTCTAGACAAACGATTGTTTGTTGGACACAAAGCTCAGTCCTTCACAGACCCCCAGTGATAATCCTGCCAAGTAAAACACCACAGGCGTTACAGTCTGGAGATGCACAGGCACGCCGAACGGCTGGCCAGGGTGTGCGCGCTGGCTGGCCAGCTGCTTCCAAAACGTACCTACGTGTGTGCGTTTACGTATGTGTACACATACACGCTTACAAATGCTAACACCTGCATGCCTTTCCCTGCTAGATGTAGTTTGGGTTTAACTTTCATAAAGTTTGTAAAATTAGATTGGTTGCTTGAAACTGGCTGATGAAAAGAAACACCTGATATATAAGCAAGTATGAAAAAAAGAAAAAAATCCATTCTTACATAGTTATACTAATTGACTGTAAGTAAATATTGCAAATATCCCACTGAAGGTACTTTGAAGCAACGTGTTTTCAGTGAAAACGTTGGATTATCCAGGTGCCCGCTATTTGGTGGTTGTACTTTTGCCAATTTTAAGCCCTTTCGGCGTGTCCAAGACTCAGGGATATGAAACAAGCGAGTTACTTCCATCTGCAGCGGGACCCCAGTGTAAGCATTGTACCAAAACCACAACAGAAAAGCGAGGGCCAGGCTCGCAGGCGGCTCCCCTCCGCCCCTACCGACCTCCGGAGGGAGCTCCGGCAGAAGACAGGCGAAAAGCCCTTCTCCTCTGCCGCCGGGCTGCTCCCGCTCCCACGACCAGGGCTGACCGCAGCCCCGCTTTATGCCGGACCCTCGCGCTCCGGGCCCCGCTACCGAGCGGGCACCGGGCCCTTTCCCCGGCTCCCGGTAGCCGGCGGGGGCGCTCCGCCCGCGCCGCCGCTGCCTCCTCCCCGGGGCGGCGTAACCGACGGCCGCTCCGGGGCGAGGGCACCCACAGCCGCTCCGGGCCGGCGCCGGGCGGCGGGACAGCTTCCCCCGGCCGGACGCGCCGTGCTGCCGGGGCGGGTCCGGGCTCCTCCGCGGCAGCCCCAGGACGGGGAGAGCCCGCCCGCCTGCTCGCCTCTCCCCCCGGCAGCGCTGCCCGCCCCGGCCCCGGCCCGCCCCGCTCCCGCGGGCCCCGAGGAGGCGGCAGACGCCGCCGGAGCGGCGGTACCTGCCCGTGGATCTGGCTCTGCCGCCGCATGTAGACGTGCGGCTGCTCCGCGCCCAGGGCGTGGATGTTGCCGATGAGGGGCAGCCCCGCGGGGCCGGGCGGGAAGCCGGGCGGCCTCCGCTGCTTCAGCAGCTGCCGCACCACCAGCGCCAGCACCGCCGCCGCCGGCAGCAGCACCAGCAAGAGCAGCAGGCAGGCGCCGCCCCCCGCCGCCGCGGCCGGGCCCCCCGCCGCCGCCGGCCACATCGCCGCCGCCGCGCCGCTTCCTCCTGCCGCCGCCCCCGGCCCGCCGCCCTCATTGGGCGGTGGCAGCGCCGCCCCGCGCTCATTGGCCCGCGGGGGGCTCCGCCCCTTGACGTCAGGCCGGGGCCGGGCCGGGCCAGGAGCGCGCCAGGACCGCAGCGCGCGAAGTCGCCGCGGGGCCCCCCTGCCTGCGGGTGGGCGGGAGGGAGGGGGGTCCCGGACCCGTCTGGGAAGGGTCTGTCCTCCTGTGGCCTGCGGGAGTGCAGGAAAGGGGTCTCGGCACCCACGCGGGTTGGGTTTTGCCTCTTTTTTTCTTTTTTTTTTTTGCCTGGAATAATATGAAAAGTTGCTCCCTCCGGGTTTATGAAGTGCTGAAAAGCCACTGCCGACCGCGTGCGTCGTGCCCTGACCTTGGCAACTGAGAAAAGCAGCAGTTACTTGCTCGCTATTAAGTGTCTGCAGCAGCAGCAGCAGCAAAAATCCACAGTTCTGAGATGTCCTTCCCAGAGCCTCTTGGGGTCTGGGGAGCCTTGAGCCGGTAAATCCCGCTGCGTTTCCCGCTCCGCCCTTTCCACCCTCACCCTGCCTATCTGCAGACTCCTGCTGGTGGGCGCCTGGCAGCTTCACGCGTGGCGGCTGTCGCTCCCTGTGTTGCGCAGCCTGGCCTCTGGTCCTCCGAGCCCGCTGACGGCCGTGCCGGGCTGCTGCAGCGGGCGGGGAGGAAGGGCCGGGCGGCCCCGCACCGACAGGCAGCTGGGCACAGAAGGACGTGTCCCCCGGTCCTATGACCAAGCAGCGAGGAAATCGCAGACCTAATGCGTAAGGGCTGTTGATACTCAGCGGGATGATGCCTCAGGAAAGAGGGCTTGAGTTGCTGAAGAGGCCCAAGATGATGCAGAGCTAAGAAAGCAATGCTGCTGTGCAGCGCAGCATTCTGCTAAAACACTATAAAAAACTCCGATTTGTTTCCACTGGCACTGGTTTTGCTATTCCATTACTGCTGTTTTACAAGCAATTTTAGGCGCAACAGAAGCATTCCTGCCCTGTTAAAATTTCTATGCTGTTTCCAACTTGAGATTTCTTCTATGGTGAATCCAACTGAATATCTCTGTGTAGATTCGTAAAAACGTTGGTGAGATCTAAACTGATAAAAGAATTTATGCTGATGAAGTTCATTAATAACCTGACCGATCAAAATGCACCATGTACTTGATAATCTAACTATTGAATGTTTAATTCTCAGTATGTTCCTGGAATGGGACATTCTGCTTCCAATGTGGTGATACTGACCTGAGAGTACATGGCACAAAAGCTGAGGAGGGCCCCAGATGTTGCTCAGAAGGCAGGTGGTCAAGAACTCAAACACAGCAAAGGCCATCGCTTTGGGAGGACAGGGAGGAGGTAAGAGCTATGGGTACAACAGGGGAACAAGGAGGCGAGCTGGGAAATTACAAAGTTAGCTTTTTGGCTGGCAATCTGGTTGCAAGGTATCTGCAAGGCTTCAGGGCAATCAAACTGGCTATCTGGGTGCTTGCTGAACAGAGCACGAGGCTATGAAGTGTAAAAGGAGAACAGGATTCAAAGAGTGTACTCGTTCATGTTTGAGAAGGAAAGATAAATGTCCCATCTATATTACAGAACAACACACCAGTAATTTTTAACGAAGGCAAGTGCAATGATGCTGACCCAGTTTTCTCAGCTGGAGTTGTCAATGTCCGTGTGTTGTCACACAATGAAGGCTGGTTGGGCTGGTTGGCTGGACCAGGGTCTGGGCTGGTTTCCATGGGTCAGTACAGTGAGAGACTCTGATTTTCAGGTGAATCTTCATGCAACAAGCAGTCAGTTTGATTTGCCTCAGCATCTTTCTTTGTCCTAGCTGCAAAATGCCCGTAAAGCATGTGTCAATGCCAGCGTCCTGTATCAAAATCTTACCCAGTTTGCCAGAGCTTGAGCACTGCTGGAGGTTTATTTTTTTCATTCTTCTTTCAAGTTATTTCTTCATCCTTTCTTCCAGTATGATACTGCCTGGTGTCTTAACTGAATTACGTGCGCCATACCTGCAAAAAATGTCAGTATTTCAATGTCAGTGCCTTAAGATTTCTCACCAGAGGGCAAGAGATTCAGGACCTCAGCTTGGCTCCAGCCAGAGCAGAATGAGGAGAGATGGCCGAGGATTAAAACAAGAGGTGCCAGACTCAAACAGATAGATTTAAACCTAATTACTTACACACATTTAAACAAAGAGGGGGTATCCAAACACTTTAGCTCAGGATATTCAGGTGAATAGAGGTACACAGACTCGCTGGTCAGAAAACACTTCAAAACAGAATGAGAAAGAGTAATTCACAGGCTACAGATATTATACAGAATTAACTTGCAAGATGAAATTGCTGTTGATTATAGTGGGAGTGAAAATGTTAATGTGCCAGATACATCATGCAATTATAATGGTGTACAGTATAGTGTATATGCATACGGTTATTATTGCAGTCTCACTTAGAAGGAAGCCACTTTATGTACATAAGCTTCTGTCTTTGGAAAAAAGAAGTTGGTACTTTCCTCCCCTCATCCTCCCCTCGATAAGATGATACTTGCATCTCAAAGTGTCTGAGAAAATGTAAGAGGAGGTACTATTGCTTTGATTGATTTTTACTGCTTATCTTCAATGTTCTGTTATTTAAGTGTGTGATATTTCACATGTACCCGAAGTTTTAGATGGTCGTGATTTCCACTGCATCTGTGTAAGAAAGGAAAGGTGATTGACAGTTTTGGCAGCAAGCATTTTGAAGGGGAAAAACAGGGGGGGAAAGATAGCATAGGAGAGACCCAAGAAGAGAAAAAAAAGATACAGAAGAAAAGTCCAAATGTTTGGCTAAAAAAGGAAGGAATAGACTTGTATCATGAAAAAAGTAGACAAGATTTGACAATTATCTTCAAGCAGGGGAGAGAACAGGCAAAACTGACTTTACCGTAGTGTTTGAGCCTTGGTGATGGAGAAGAGACAGTAGTGTTATCCACTGTAACAGAGGAAGAGAAACTGAAGAGCATGATTGCAGAACAGTAAAATCCCTTTTGGTTAAGCCAAATGCAAAAAGGTGGTGAATCAGCCAAGATCATAGATCCGAGAACCTCTAAAGTAAGCATTATTAAATGGAGGACAAAAGGACCAGCATGGATAAATATGACTGAAAGTTGTCAAAAGTAAGTGATAAATAAACCCTTGTAGACAGATGAAATCACTTAAGAATGCAGGTTTAGTGATGCAAGACTCCAATGGCAGGCTGTCCAAGGGCAGGATTCCTTGCCAGTTTCTGACTGATCCTTTTTTTTTCTTTCATTCCTTCAGAAGCGTGGGGGCAGCTTGTGCTGAATTGCTTCTTTGGGAAGGTTTTACTCATCTTAATCACAGATGATCAAATGAGCAAACTCATAGGATGAGTAAAGGTTTTCTGATTTCAATTATAAAAAATGATGGCTGAGTAAAGAAACCCATTAAAGCATGTATCTTTATTAAATTCTAAAACATTCTAGTCATCAAGATTTACAATTACTTTGCATTGTAAATTCTGTAAGGATAAGTTGGAGACAATCAAGTAACAGGAAATGATTGTGTTCCTGTCTTCTCAAGAAAAGCAGAAAGCAATTCTTTGACAGGGAGTGACCACACATACATATACATAGCTTAGACTTTTGAAGAAATACCCTGACAGATGTGGCTTGTTTTTAGTAACAGTATTAAGATCCTGATGATAACTCTGTTACTCTCTTGGAAGAAAAATTAAGTAGTTTCCAAGTTCCACTCAGTATCTCACAAACTTGTATTCAGCTCGTTTGAAACAGGCTTCGGCTTTCTTACTCTTTAGCATTGACATCATTGCTGCACTTTTTCTAGAAAACAAGGTAAACCTTTATCAGGCTAAAGTGCTTTTCATTCCTATAATAATGTCTCTTGTCCAGTGAAGTCATGCCATTATTTATAAAATGTCATACAGGAAAAGAACTTCTTTATAGCCAGAAATGCAAAGATTTCGCTCCTTTTCTTTGAGGGCAGGGCAGGGAAAAGAAAGAGATCTGTATAGGTGTATGCAAAATAGCCATGCTTCTCACTGAAGAAATCAATTTTGTAAGCCCACTAACAAGTTTAGAATCATGTGCAATCTATTACACTTACATAGCTCTTTTTAACACACCTATATTATCATAGTGAATGATCAATTTCTATGTTACAATTATCTCCTTAGCTAAGCCTATAATGATGTTGGTGCTTTATAGATTTGCTGAAACAGAAAAACACATCTAATATTTTCCCTTGTGAATTTGGTGATCGGTTGCTGAAAAAAACCCTTTTCCTTGATCACAGTCCTACTGTGCCTAAATATTCTGTTTGTCAGGTGGACTCAGAAAGCTATGACACTGGCTTAAAGACTGTAACTTCAAAAATAGTTCTGGCTATTTTATTTGCTGACTTTTTCAGGGCATACTTTGGTTAATTTTATGCATAAATTTAGAAATTTATCTTTTTAATTCATAGTCCCATATGACTGTTCGTTCCCAGAAACTCTGCTGTAAGTAGATTACCAAATATTATGTTGTAATAGCCTTTGCCTTCATGTACTATTTACCAGCACTGAAGGGAGAGAGACCTTTTTTGGTCTCCAATTTAGCTGAAGGTACAAGCTATATCGTTGCCCTTGCACAAGTTCCTTTTGTCAAGAACCACACAATTTTTCAGCCAGCTGAGAAACAATTGCACAGTCCTCCTCACACAGAGGGCAGTGCTGGAAACAGCAGGGGTGTATAGCTGTAGTGCCTGACACTGCCAGAACAACTGAATCGTCCTGGAAGGGACTGAGAAAAATACTAAGCTACTCTGTGGCTTAATCAGACCTCACTACTGTCAAAGACAAAGAATGAAATGATGACATGAGATCTTCCAACCTTCTTATAACCTGAAAAGAACAAGCATGGGATTAACTTGAGGACTTAGGATGTAGTTTCTCACCATATTCTTGCTGACATGCTGTGATGACATGCAAGATAGTAGCATAGCACTTCTGCAAGCAATCAAATCAAAGTTTTATAACTACGCTATTGCTTAACAACGTTAGTTTTCTGTGCTGAGGTTGTTTTCCATATAAGAGTTTGTTCAACTCATCTTACCTGCAGAATGCATGAAACTGGAGTGGAAATAGGTGCTGATTTTGAAATATTTTCAGAGTGAGATTTTCCTCCGTAGTTCATCCCCTTTGTGCTACCCCAGTCACGCTGCAGGTCTGACCCTGGCTGTATTTGGTGAGCTGCAAGTTCCTCTTGAGGGATTCCCCTTGTCAGCCTATTGGAGGTGCAGCCTGGGACAGAACGGGGTCTGGCTGGAGCGTGGCTGAGTTTTGCCAATTGTCGGAGGGTGGGGGCGTTTTGCTAGGTAGCATGAGATAGGGCTGGGGCCTCTGTGAACCTGCTCAGAGGCTGAGCTGCCTTAATGCAGGACGGAAGATGACAGAGCCATAACCAGCTTCCTTGTGGTCTGCCCCTTCTGCCTTGCCAAGCAAACCTCAGTGCAGGACAGCATGGCCCAGTTTGTTTCGAAATATTATTCTGCACTAGATTTTTAACATATACGGGGAAACTGCTGCGAAACCTACTGAGCAAAAAAGCTCAGTAGGAATGTTTCAATGAGATTAAAACAATGCAACACTGATCTTCTGTTTAAAATGTCTTCTGTACATCCTGGAAGCTTTTCTAAGGCATTTTGGAAGAAAATTTGCTTCCAGACTGATTCATAATTTTCTCAGCAACTAGTTCAACAGCAGTTCCACTTTCTTAAAAGTAGTCACTGAAGCAACCTACATCCAGATTTAATGTCCATTAAAAAGGGAACGCTTTAGTGTTGGGATCTATATCAGTGTTCTGGTTCTCAGGAAAGTACTGCATTTTTATAAAAAAGAGGCTTTCATTTTTGGGCCGAATTCAAACCAAACTACAAGACGGATAGATAAAATATTGTTTGTGTGGATAAGCTTGATGTGAACTTATTCTAAATTTGAATATAGCCTCCTGGAGGCTATGGACGCAGAATTAAGCAAAGGATTAGACCAATTGCGGATGTAAGTTTTGCAAAAGCAAGTGCTAACAAGTTTGAATGATTGGTAAGGTGTTACGTTTCAGAGTTTAAGCCAGTCTCTTAGCTATTAAAATTACAGAATCACAGAAACTGGAGGTGAAAGATATGAAGAGAGCATATTTAGGTGATTATGTTCCTTCCCCAGAGCATATCAACTATATATGTAACTCCTGAGAGATGTTAGGCTACCATGCCATAACACCCTCCAGTGAAAGATATGCCATAACTGCAATGCAACCTATTCTTATATGTCATTAATCTCAATTGTAGGAAGATCTTTCTCGTGTGGTATCCCCTTTCTTGCCTTTTAAACCCATATATTTTTGTTGTTTTGAATATAGTAACGGAGTGTAAATTATTACTGCTTCATGGCAAGTATTTATATTTTTGTTATCACATTCCTCCATAGCACTTCCTTCTGTTAATGTTTTCCCCAATCTTAGAGTTTGTTCTCCTAAATTGTGTTATGGGATCTCTGATAACTCTTACTGGTATTTTTCTGGACTTTCTCCAACTTGCCCAAGTCTTTTTGAGGTATAGCATGCTGTCCTGAACAGAGTACACTAGCAGACCTAGATCTTATCAGCAACAAGTAGAGTGTAAGGATTACCTCCTGGGCCTTAAGCACGATACTCCTGTTAATGTACAGCTTGCTTTTACAACAGCACGCTCTTGTTAACTCTGGCTTAGCTTACATCATTTTCTGCAGAACAAATTACAATGAAACATTGGAAAGACGCTTTCACAGCAGCTCAGTTGTGCTCACTTTCCCTGATGTGGCTTGTAGAGTCTTCTTGGGTGGCAGTGTTTTCTGGTCATTCATGGAGACTAGGCATCCACCAGAAACACAGGTAAGTACCTCCCCAGCTTCTCTTCCTAAAGGATTTTTACAGCTGGTTTTATCATGAATTGCCCTTATGTGCAAAAGACTTAATTAGGTGCTATGAAGAACAAGCTTAGGGAGAGCAGAGACCTGAATCATGCTCACCTCCCTTGTGAAGAACTTACCGTGCCTGTGCATCATGGCATCGTCACTGTCTACCCTTTCCTTTTTGTAGGTCCTCTCTTGTCAGATATGAACCATTCTTGGGAATGGAAATTTTGTCTTGTCTGTCTTGAAGAATTACATTTTATTATTGAACAAAAATGTCAACGTAATATAAAAATGTGAAATTCTTGTTTAACAGAATGTCAGCTGGTAACATTTAAGAACCTCACTACGGTGTCTATGGCTTGTTGAAATAATGGCAATATTTAGAGTAGAAAAAATGGTTGCACTTTAAAATGTTTTGGTTAAATAATATCAGACAGTAGAATATTGTAAGAAGTTGTATCTAGTGTAGAGAAAGAAAGTCACTTTAAAATAGGACAGATTTTTCTTATTCCCTACAAATTTAAATAAAATTCTTTGAAGAGGAAATTCCTTTTACTTGGAGCTGCAGGTTGCATTAGATCATCTCATTTCTTTAAAAAAAAAAAATCCTATACCCATTGATTATTTTACCTGATATATTGCTAGGCACTGAAAAAAGCAGAACAAGTTCCTTGGAACAGATTGTTTCAGTAAAATGTCTTGCCTTCCTAGTGCAGCGCTCAGATGTACCCCTCTGTGCTAGTTGTTCCATGAATACTTAACCTCTAGTTTTGGATTTATCTAGTGACAGGAGACCATTATCCTGTGAAAACCCTGTACCTTTTTTACAGCTACAAAAATAGACAAACTGGTCAACTGTCCTTCTCCCTCTTACGTGTAAGGGAAGAGAGGGTTGCAAAAAGAAAATTTATCTGGTAAGACCAGATAACGTATAGCTGAGGGGCAAAAATAGGACAAGCGTTCCAGCTGGGAGTCCCTCCATTAGCTCTGGCGAGGAGCAGCCGAAGAGCTTGCCAACATCCAAGTACTATTTCATCTATACATGCACAAAAGTAGATCTATTGGCATTCATACCTGTTGCTTTAAATTTACGTTTCTTCCTGTGAAAGCTTAAAGTAGAAATGTTGGCATCTGAAATCCTGTAATCACTGCATTCTACAGGCTCCAGCCCGAGGCTGAGTCGCACTGGCAAGGAAAGGACTTGAACTGACTGGAATCAACCACAAAATGAAATTTAACTTTTTCCTCCCTGAAGAACTGAAATCTGCTGTTACAACAGAGTCGTCTGGACTTTTTAAGGTTAAACCAAGAATATTCTGTGCGGACAAGGAGTAAATAAATCTCCAAAGGAAATGTGAATGATTAACTGATAACATAGGAAGAGGAAAGGAACGGTGGAGTCAGAGACACAGAAATGTCTGACTGGAAGCCCGGTCATTTAAGTTCCTACACTTTATTTTTGTCGGTGTAGCTGTACAAGTCACGTTAAAACAGCAAAAGTGATGCCGAGCCGTTTATTCGGGTGCTACCTAATGGTCGTAAATGCAACCGCAGAAAAACTAGCTTAAAAATGAGAGTAGGACTCCTGGAAACGGAAGAGATTTAAAATCAAATACTTCAACTCCTTCTCCCCGGGGATTCCCGTGACGAGCCTACGTGCGATGGAGCTGCTATTTAAAACGAAATTTTCAATGTGCCTGTGCGGGGACGGAGGAGGCGTCCCCCTCCCAGGGAGGGGGCCAGCGGGGCCCGCAAAGCGACCTAAGGGAGCAGGCGGGGGGGGGAGCCCCGGGGCAGGGGCACCCCTCGTCCTGCGGGCACCCCCCACCCCGCTCCGCCAGCGCCTGCGGCGGGGCGAGCCCGGGTCTCCGCGGAGAGAGCTTCCCTCGGGGCTTCCCGACGGTGCTGCTGGGCACGGAGCACGCTCGGACCCGTCACAGCCCCCCAGGCTGTGCCCAGACCCCCCCACCCCCCCCACCGTGCTCCCTTCTCCCATCCCCGCGGGTGAGCTCGGCGGGTGGGAGCGCACGACCTCCCCCACCCCCGAGGGCCGTAACTCAGGAAAAGCTACGAAGACGTGTTAGAAAAAAAAAAACAACCACAAATCCAAACCCAGACACCCCCCCCACGCCCCCCAACTGACCGGTTTTGCAGTGTCGTTCTGCAAAACGAGCGCGGCGGAGTTGCGCGGAGGCCGGCGGAGATGCGCGGAGGCCGGCGGAGTGCGGCCAGGCGCTGGGAGGGAGGGAGGGGGACACGGGGCGGGGGGGCTGAGCGGGTGCCGGCACCCCGAAAGTCTGGCAGCGAGGGCGGCGAGAACGAACCCTCACCGGCCGATTTCAGTTGTGTTCGTGTGCTTTTTCCAACTTCAGAGCTAAAATCGCAGCAACAAAATACCCCCCGCCCCGCGGTTCTCCCCAACTTCATTCCCCCCCCCCCCCCGGTGAAACGCACGGCTCCCGCCACCGGGACCGACCCGCGACACCGCCTTCTGCAAAAACACCCACGCAGGAAGGAGCGCCGGGCGGTCCCCGCAGAGCGAAACGGCCGATCCCGCTGCGCTCCGTGCCTGTCCCGCGGAGCGGCCGCGCAAGGGGCGCGGGGCCGCAGCGGCTCGGCACCGGCCTTACGGGCCGCTACCGCGGGCGGTGCCCGCCGCCGGGAACCACCGGCGCGGGGCCACGGCGACGCGGGGCACCCGGGGCCGGGGCGGGAACGGGCGGAGCCGCGCCGGGGCGGGGGGTCCCGGGGACGGTCAGCGCGTCCCCCCCCCCCCCCCGCTGCCGGAGCTCGGGATAGCGGCCGGGGCATTCCCTCCGCCGCGGGGGCACGCACCGGCGGGGCCTGCCGGTGCCGCCGCCCTCGGCAAACGCCCTGCGGCTTACGGCGGGCGGGAAAGGCGCTGCCGGGGGACGGTGGAGGGGGGGCTTTCCGCCTCCAGGCGCTGCGGAGCGGTCCGCCCGGCCCCCTTCTCCCCCTCCCCGCGCCCCCTCCGGCCGGCAGCGGTTTTCTCCCTCCCCCGTGTCGTGTCGCGTCGCGTCGCGTCTCCCCGTGGCCGTTGTCGTCCGTCCTCCCCCCCCCCCCCCAGCCCCGCGGCGGCCGGGCGCTCGCTGCGCCTGGGCAAACACGGCGCCGGGGCAAACATCCTGCGCGGGCAGGTGCGGGGCCCCCGCGCCGTGACAAAGGGCCCTCCGCGGGTGATGCATGGGGCGGCGGGCAGCTGCCCGCTAATCCCCGCCGGCGGGAGGCAGCCCCCCCTTCCCCGCTGCCTCTTCCGTGCACGGAAAGGCGCTTGCACCTGCCCCTAGAGGTGTGTGGTGATGATGAGGATGGTGATGGTGACGGTTTCCTCCCGGAGCGCGGAGTTACGCCGCGGACCCGTCCCGGGGGAGGCGGTGCGGCCGCCCGGCAGCGCCCAGCGCGGAGAGCAGCTCGCTGCCGCCGCGGGGCTGCTCGCAGGTGCCGAGGGTCCCTCGCTCCGCGGCGCCGGCCGCAAGCGCCCCCCTCCCCTGCCGGGGAAGCGAGGGGCTCCGGGGGCGCACCCTTGCGGCAGGGGTCAGCGCTGCCCCTGCCCCGCCGCCGCGCACCCTGTCCGGCCCCGGCCGGGACCCCCGCCCGCCCGGCCGGAGCTGCCGTCGGGGCGCCGGGCTACAACCGGGCTCCCCGCTGCAGCCGCGGCGGCTGCGGGGAGGGCGGGCGGCCCTGGGGGGGGTGCGTGGGGGGGGGGGAATCCCGGGGAGGGAGAGGCCCCGCTCTGCAATGCGGTCCCTCTGCTGCAGAGGTCGCCACGCGTGAGCGGTCCCGCGGGGGAGCGGGGCCGGGCCGGGCCGCGCGGCGTGAATGGCCGCCCCCTCCCTCCCTCCCGCAGTGCCCCCGGCGGCGCCTCGCCCCCCGCCGGATTTTTTTTTGTGAATGGGACGCTCACGGAGCGGGGCATGACGTCACTGCCGAGCCGGGCTTTGGCGCCCAATGGCGGAGCGGGCCCCGTCGAGCGGCCGAGGCGGTGATTGGCTGGCGGGCCCGCGCGGGCGCCCACGCAGGCTGCCGCGGCGGCAGGTATAAAGGGGAGCCGGCGGGCGGTGCGTGGTACCGCGGGTCGGCGGCGACACCGGCATCCTCCTCTGCGCCCCGCCCCGCCGCGCCGCTCCGCGCCGCCGGTAAGCAGCACCGCCAGCAAGCAGCACCGCCAGCACCGCGCCGCCTCCCGCGGCGGGTCGCCGGAGTCCCGTTTCTCCCCCGGGGCGCGGCAGGGGGCCGTAATGCCTTCGTTCGTGGGCGTGCGCGCGGGCGGGCACACGCGTGTGCGAGGGAGCCAGCCAGGGAAGGGGGGAGAAAGTTAGTCCTCCGTCTCTCTGTTCCTTTCCCACGCCCGCACGCCGTGGGCCGTCCATCCAGGCACGCGGGGGGGCTCTCCGCGCAAAGCCCTGCCCGCTGCCGGGCACGGCCCGGGCACCCGCGGGGAAGCGGGCCGTCCTTTGGAAGGTGCCTCGTCGTTCCGGTGAGGCGCACCGAGAAGTGGGAGCTAGCAAAAATGGAGCTGACGTGGTAGTTAAGGATGTGCCCCTTTGGGTCTAGGACACTGATGCGTTGAGAGCAAGAGGTGTATCGCAAAGCAGGTATCTTCAATCACAGGGTTGGTTTTTTTACAGGTTTTGTTGTTATGACTAATTTTTGACTTAACCTTCTTCTGGTTTCAGAGTAGAAATATTTATTGAAATTTAACTGATTAATTCTTATAGTGTAATCTCAACTAGGATATTATTAGTGTGCTAACTGCCAAGAAGCAAGCAGTTTCAGGTCAAGTGCCAACAGTGGCACTTCATTCTTAAAAATATTAAACACTGAACACATTTTTTTCTTGTGACTCATATCCCATAACTGTGCTGTTTGTGCCGGACACACCAACTATGACATTGTACGCATCAGTCAGTCAGAAGAATGTGTTTTCTGTCAGTTTGAGGGAAAGTTTGCATTAAGTTGAATGCAGATAGCTGTACAGAGCTGCAGCTCTGAAAAGCTGCATTTTTATCCCTTGTAGTAGTGCTAAATTATCTTAAGATTCTGTGAAAACCAAAGCACAATAGCAATAATCAGAAGAAATGGAAAGGTAATATTAAGAAAAAAAAAGCTGTTAGTATTTGTGCTACTTGTGGCCAGGAAACTGTGACCTCTTTAGTAGAACTTAAAGGATTGAGAGGGTTGGAAAACAGCCATTGCTTGATGTACCTCTTTGTTGTAGAGAGGAAATCATGGTTATGCTGAAGATTTCATCTTTCCTTGCTGTTTATGCCTTGGTTGTGTGCCAGATGGATAGCTTCCAGGCAGCCCCAGTCAGGTAAGGAGCTGGTCCTGTTGCTGAGTGCTGTATCTGAATGGCATGAAAATACTTAATATTCTTTAGAGGTCTAGGAGGGCAGTAGACTACATTGAATGAGAAAGGTGTGTTCTTCTGATGCTATTTTTGACACTGTGGCTTCTTATTACATGTATAAAATGCCTAATGCTGTGCGTGAGGATGGTTTACATATTCACACCAGTGAAAGACACTGTCAATGACATGCCGTAATGCCTGACAAACCCCTCTCTCCTGTGCGTGGCTCTCTGCAGCAGTCTGGGTTTTATTCATCCTGTTTTGCTTGCCTCTGCTTAGACCTGGCTTGGAGTCCATAACAGATCGAGTGACGCTCAGTGATTACGAAGCTCGGAGGTTATTAAATGCGCTGGTGAAAGAGTTCATACAGATGACAGCAGAAGAGCTGGAGCAAGCTTCTGAGGGGAACAGGTAAGGACTGCAGTCCTGGGGCAGGAGAAGGGCAATGGGGGAAATGTTATGTGCTTGATATTTAGCAAAAGCCATCTGAGCAGACCCTCTGCAGGTCAAGATTTTTTTCTTTTCTGGGGTTACTAACTGCGGTCACCTAACTGGTAAAGGATGATACTGCCGAGACATATTAATGTTGGTATCAGGAGAATGGTTTCCACCTAGTTAACCTGCTTCTATCTGTCTTTTACAACTGAAAGAGGAGGGCGATTTGAGCTTGAATGAGGGGGTTATGTTAAAATATGTCAGCACAAGGTATGTCTTTCTAGTGGGAGTGTTAGGGGCCATTCAGTCCCTCTTGGATTCTCTGTCGTGAAAGTGCATGCTGCTGTAAGGCATGGGAAGTCCCTGGCAGAGGGGACGCGTTCCCCTAATGCACGCAGCACAGCGCCGCTCTCCCCCGTAGACCAAAGGCATGCAAAAGCATTTGCTTTATCCTAACAGGATTTGTATTGCAAAGCATGGTGATGATGTATGAGAGACTGAACAGCATGCTGAATATATGGGAAGTAAAACTTCCTGACCTCTGACTATGAGCATCCAAAAGGCTAATGAACTTGCTTTTTGACAAAGTTGAATTCATTGAAAAATATTGTTTTCCTTCTGACTGCATTTGTATGAACTTTCCTTGCATGGAATGTGATGTGGAGGGTTTGGGGTTTTGGTTGTTTTGGGGTTTTTTGATTTGTTTGGGGGTTTTTGTTGGGTTGTTTTGGTTTTTTTTTTTAGTTTCCTAACTGTAGATATTTATGTAGGGAAGAAATGCATGAACATGCATGTTTGAGATTACTCTCCCTTTGGGCATGTTTTTTTTCCTCCCTGCAGCCTGGATAGACCTATTTCCAAACGCTGTGCCAGTCTGAGTACTTGTGTGCTGGGCAAACTGTCTCAAGAATTGCACAAATTGCAAACTTACCCTCGCACTGACGTCGGGGCTGGAACTCCTGGCAAGAAACGAAATGTGCTGAGTGACCTGGAACACGAACGCTATGCAAACTATGGGGAACCCCTAGGAAACAACTAGACATGCTTATTTCTCCCCTTCTCCCTTTTTTAACCTGATGCATGTGGATCTAACTTTGATTGCTAACTTTGCTATGTTCTTTTGATTCTGTTTTCGACAGAGAATGTTTGAGATGGACCTAATGTTAGGAAGACAGAGAACATAACATGCATACCAAGCTAGGGAAAAAAAAAATAAAAATGAACAGCACTGCCTTGACATTTCAAGCGATTTCCTTAGACCCTGATTAAAAAAAATTCTAAACAAGGCTCTTCATTTCTGGCTGCTAAATGTACAAGTAGACTCTTCTTTTGTGCTTGCCCATGCACTTGTTCAATAAACCTATTTTTCTATAAGGATTAGATCTGCTTGGTTTAATAACTTGTTTTAGAATGTGAGATTTCTAGGTAAGGCTAGCAAAATTTTACAAGTTGTCTTAATGTTCAAGAGAGGCAATGCCACTAATTTCTAGAAAAGTTGAAGGAGAACTTAGAAATTGAAATTATACGCATACGTTCATGTGTACTGGTGTCATCAGGCATACATGCAATCCTGTTAGTAAGGATCCTGAGAAGCAAAGGAATCAGGAAAGGCTCATACAGATTTGTTCAAACAAACTAGAAATGTAATCCTGTTTAAAACTGGGTACTGAACACTTCCAGGTAAGAATTTTGTGTTCTATTCCTTTTTCCTTCTTGCTTTAAACTAGTATATTTAAAACTCGGGTACCTTTAAAATATTTTTATTAATTCAAGACAATATAATGTAGGTGAATTGTAAATTAAGGGACAAAACCAGATTTCTTTACAGTTTTTCTGTTGCAGCACTGCATCTATCTTGTAGTCAGAGGCCTGTTCCAAAAAATTGACATTGATGTTATGAACAGTATTCATGGTTAAGCATTATTACAAGACAGTTTATTAATATTATCTGTGAAAAAATACCTCCTACTGCAAGAAAAAGTCATTGCTTTAGTAGAAAATTCTTCAAGCAAGGACTGTGTGAATGCGCATGCCTTGAAGTCCCCATCTAGCAAAACTCTTAGCTGTAGGCTGAACTCTGAGCACAGAACTAATCCCGCTGAACTCTGTGAACTACTCCCATGGTGAAGTGCTGTAGTAGACAGGTCTAACCCCAGGAAAGAGGGGTTCCCACATTCCCATTAAATACATGGAAGCAGTATGTTTATGTGTGGTTCAGCTCTGAAAGCAACCGGTGAGCTGCTGCGCGGGTCCAGCCCTACCACAGTCACCGACAAATCTCCTGTTGTCGTCAGTGATGCTAGGATTTCTTGTGTTTTCTGGGCACCGTGGAGCATAGGTGTTGAAGTGAGAAGCTGAACAGCAGTGTCTGCTACTGTCCTTCAGCGGCACTACCAACAAAACACAGATCCCAGCTTTTGGGTAAATGCTCCAGACTTGGACCTCCTCGACACCTCTCTGGTGGTTATAGTGACTTGCTGGAGGCAGGCAATGGCTCGGGTGTTGCTGAAAATCTGGCTTGGCTTAGTCTTCAGTCCAATTGCCCAAGAAAGGAAGGGCTCAGCCACCTTTTGTAAACTGAGACTGACGCTTAGAAAAACATAAAGACTCAGCTTTTAGAGCGTGTAAGCTGTGCACACAAAAGTTGCAAATGCTGGCTGCACAGCAAGCCAACTTCTACCGAAAAATCTTTCTAAGGCGTAGCATCCCTTACTGACATTTCATTGTCTGCAGGGCGGGTACTTCAGGAACTAACTCTTTATTTTCCTCTTGAAAAGCAGCGTAACAGCACAGAAGAGGGCATGCAACACAGCAACCTGTGTGACCCATCGTCTGGCAGACTTTCTGAGCAGGTCAGGAGCAGTGGGCAAGAACAACTTCGTACCAACCAACGTGGGATCCAAGGCCTTTGGCAGGCGAAGAAGAAGCGTTCAAATATAAAAAGCTTGAATGATAATGTGAATATGGTAAATACATTGCGATAAACTGAATCTGTAATGCAGGCAACCTGTGGCATTATCAGAATTTTAGTTTGGCTGGATGAGTAACAGACCTACAGTGGTAATCTCTGAGAAAGCAGAGCAAGTAACAGTATAAAAAAAGATGTTACAAATATACCAGTAGCACATTTGGACTGTGAAGAAGAGCTTTTCTAGATGTTCTGCTTAGTTAATGCACTGCGATGCTAGTCATCTAAATGCAACAGTTTGGTTGGAACTATTTGCTTATGTTACCATAATGCTTCATTATCAACATATCGGTAACTCTGGGTTCGTTTCTTTCAGATTGCCATGAAACTGAAAGTTCAACTTCAATTTCTAACGAAAGCAACTCTTCTCCATAAATCAAGACAGCCAAAAAGAAGATTAATTTTGCATCCTAATATTGAAAATGTCTTATTTAATACAAATGAAAACACTTCTGTTATGTATAGTACAAGAGAATCTAGTTATTAAAGTTAAATTATTGTATATTCTTTTTATATGCAACTCTATTTCAAATAAAATGTGACAGCATCTATTATTTATTTATCTTCCAGCTTATATGTGATCTATGCTACTTAATCCTGGCACTCCTGCCAAAACCTGGGGATTATACTAAACAGCTGCCTGGCAAGGCATATGTGTATTATACGGTGTGCTGTGCCTTGATGTAAAACACTTAACTAACCTGATTGTACAGTATGTTTAAAAAAAACCCCCAAACACTTCAATATTGTATCATTTGTGAATTTACGCAAAATTAAAAAAAAAGTATTTTAGATACACTTGGATTGAGAAACTGATTTTTCATTTGAACACACTTAACGAAACATTTGGCACTAACCCAACATCATTGCAGATCAGATGGCCCATTGATCTGCTACAGCTTTATTAACGATAAATACTAGGATTTGAGTCAAAAGTTCAGAACAGAAAGAATAGCTGCCTTTATATATAGTCATAAAGCAGGAGCTCAAAAAGGCACCACTTAGTGAGACTTCTGCTAGAAAAGTAAAAAGAAGCCACAGTTAGATTTAATAAAGCCATAGACACAAACTTCATCATCTGTGGGTTAAGACTAAATGTTTTTATACAGGATGTAGTTCAGATGAAATGGCCTAACATGCTTTGTAGATTTTTGTCTAAGGTCGAAAAAGTGAATTAGAAAGGGAGAGAAAAAGGAGCTACGGAAATGTACATTTCTTTTAAGTAATCCTGAAACAAAGTCTATTTAGGGATCAGGGATAAATAATTAGAGTGAGTGGAGAAGAGGGTAGCTGGAAGAAATCCATGGACTTCTAAGTGATGCTGCCAACTTCCTTCTCAAAGCTGCTGCTGTTTCAGTTTAGTCGCTGAGTCAGATATTTGTTTAGATTTGTTTTGTGCTCCACAGCTGGACTCTAAGATCTGCTTCAGCAGTTCAGATGAAGATCACCTCGTCAAGCAAAGTAGAGGTTAAGGCTCTCATGATATCTCTGTCTGTCTCTGCTGCAGGTGTAATAACAAAAAGAGAAGCATGGTCAACCAGCTGTAGACATAGCCAGTAAGGCTGTCCAGGGACGACGCTTCTATACCATGCTTATTCGTGGCTATGGTTTTACTCCTTGGGGAACATTTCAGCCCTGGTAAGTCAGCGTATAAAGCAGACCTTGTAGAAAATGTAAACCATTTAGAGGGAAAAGTTCCAGTGCCTAAAAGGGCAAAGGAGGGATGTTCAGACTTGGCTTGCAAATCTGGTGCCCAGAGATAGTCTAGTGCTTTTTTTCCATTTTCCTCTGAAGTATCGGAGATTGGCCACAACTGGGTGTACTATGCCCGTATGGTGAGCCACTGTCCAGGTTTCGTATGAGGATCTGGTTAGGTTAGACCCAGCTGCCCATTTTGGAGCCTGGAAGCATTCTTCACCAGGTTTCAGGTATTCTTCCCCATTTTCCTTTCCACAAAGTGGGGGTTATATGCCAAGATCACCTGGCTACCTCAGTAACACCTTTCCTTGTGGCTGCAGAGCCTCTGGGCACAGGTGACAGGTTGCCTCTTTTTTTTCCCTACTACAGCACCCAACAGCTTAATCTTCTCCAAGATAAAATGCCTAAGCACAGTTATTGGGATGAATACACGTAATTTAATAATTCATATTCGACAAGAAGCCAGGAAACATTCATGGGCCCCTTCTGGCTTTGAAGTCTGAATGCTCAGACAGTTTGTTTTTTCCATTTACAGCCATTCTCTGTTGAGAGACATGCGAGGCTGCTTCCCGTAATTGTATGACAGCTGTAGTGTCCATCCCCTCTAAAAACTATCAGTTCTTCTTTTCAGTTTGACAAAGTTATGCATTTTTTTCTGTCTGCCTAAGGGATTTCCTCAGACTAATATTCTACACCAAATCACACACCTAACATGTAAACCAGATTCTAGTAACCTTGGTGCTGGTTTTTACATTATCCTGGTTGGAGGAAAGTTGAGTGAAACTTTTGATACGTGTTTTTTGTTTTGCTTGGTTTTTTTGGTTGTTTTTTTTGTTTTTTGTTTTTTTTTTCCTTAGGAAGAAATAGTTACTTTCATATCTCAAGATGTATTCCTGTTGTATCTTCTGTCTCTTTTCTCATTAAGATCTCTATCTGCACAGCAATGCAATACACTCACCAAATAAATATGCCTGTAAAGGGCAGGAGGCCATAGCTCTATGAAAGCAAGGGTGAATAGGTAAAAAGGTGAGGACCCTTACATCCTTTTCCATAATGTGAAGAGATAGAAACCCTTCATGACAAAACACAGTTGCTCAGAACTTTAGGAGAAGCAGATTATTATTGAAACAAGACAAAACTAGAGGTATAAACACTAATATTTTAATTTTTTTAATTTTAAGGCAGTGAACATGGTAGAAGGAATATCAGAGCCACTAGAAGCTCGTCAACTGCTTTGACTGACTTTGTGAACAAGTGGAAGAAATTGCTTCCATTTTTCAAAAGTGCTGTTCTTGATAGTATTACCCAAACTTGTCAGGTCTTAAATAAACCCCAAAGTTCTACCCCAGGAGAAAATCTATTTTGGAATTAGCATTTAATAAGGGAAAGTATGGCTTCTAATGTACTTACCTTTCCATTTTAATTACATTGCCATTCTAAGCATGCTGAAAGCTGGCAGAAAATACAATGTTGGTGCAGTATGTGCGAGTGGTATCAAACCCAAGTTACTTAGTATTCAGTCAGCCAAGACAATACAGATCAGTCATGCACGAGTGTTTGTATTCTTGTTTACAATGGCAATATCACGATGCCTATAGTTTGGTTCTGATGTTTCCAGATGCTTGCCAGTGTGTGTTTTCTTTAACAAATAGGTTGTTTTTTGAAGCTGTGTGCAAACGAAGGCTTTGGGGGTGTACTCTGCAAGTCAAGGCAAAGAGGGAAGAAATTTCTGAGAAAGAAATATCCGAGGATAACTTATGACTGTTTCCATGCCATTATAGATTTTGGGGGGCTTTAATTTTGCAGATTATTTTCTAGCGGTCTGGTTTTCCAGTACAAATATGGACACGAGCACCATGTGGGCCCAGGGAAGGTTATGAATTTTGCCCAGTCCTCTGCTCTGAGCTGATGGCAAGTAAAAAAGCACCATCTTGTGGCCAGTGAATAAGCACAGCGAAGGCATAGGGGGGTCCCCTCTCGGTGAGGTATTTACCTACCTGCTCCTGCTTTTGTCTCAGCTTCCAGCTGGACATGGGGTGGGTGAGCAGGGACACCCATTTGGGCTGGTGCCATGAGGCAAACTCACCTGCTCGCCTCCTGGAGTGGGCTGCAGGGATGGGGACTTGCAGGAGGGTGGTGGGGGCTCCTCGGGGTGTCACTGGCCCCCAGGGCCACTGTGCAGGGCTGTGGCACCCCACGGGCTATCAGGCAGGTGTGCGCCAGCTGCTGTGGGGACCAGGTGATGGATAACGGAGGAGCTAATACCAACACGTGTCCCCATGGCCCTTTGCAGCTGCCAAAAGAGAGATGCGGGAGCTGTTTGGGTGTGCGCTTTTTGCCACGGGGCAGGTGGGCTCCTGCTCCTAGATCCGACTGAGTCTTTGGTTCAGGATCATGCACCAGGACATCGCTGCATGTATTGATAGAACATCATTTTGAAATAACCCAAGTGGACTTTCACTGTGGCTCTTTCCAGATATTTAGATCCCTTTTTTCTCCTTCTGTTAGTGGAATTTAATTCATCTTCCTGAAAGCTTCCATCATCTGCAGCGTGAGAAAGGAGCAGAGCTAATGCTATTGCTTCTGACACCGAACACTGCCAAAAGCAACTTATAGCAGGCAGTTGTAAATTTTGGTATTGGTTATCTAATCCAGCATTGTCATGTCTAATTAGCAGATTGAACATCTCTACAAGGTGAAGAGTTTAAAATGTGCTGGAGAATTTCCATCTGTGCATTTTTCTAGACTGAACTATTTCAGAACAGAATACCTGTTAGAGACGAACCGGGCATTTCAAGCCTGATTTCACCCGTATTGAGCAGTGGCAACTTCCTTCCAAGCTGGTCGTGCTCACTGCTTCTGACAATCAGGTAAAGCCTGCCCTGGCTGCTGGAAGGGGTCCACATGGTGCATACATCTGCTGCCTCTTTACTATTCTAAAAGGCACCACATCCTTCCCCTGTTCTGCACAGTATTGTCCTCCACTTTGGATGCTCCTTATGCCTTTTAAAGTTGTTCTCTTCTGCAGAAAATGTCCAAGGAGTATTAGTACCTTCTTTTTTTTTCCAGGGAGTAAATAATTCCCATTTCTTAATTATGCCAAACATTGCCATACCTTCTCTAGGAGATTTCCGATCCATCCTTGGAGTAATAAGAATCATCGCAACATTTTCTCTTTTCTTTCTCTTCTTGGCTTTATCACAATTCTTGTTTGCACCAATTACTCTTTTGGCTGGGGCTGAGGTGTGATCCCAGCTAACCGGCTAGTGTCACCTTCACAAAAGCAAATGTTGCCTTTAAAAGTCTGAATGTGTACCTCTGGGCAGGCTTTTTTTTCCACCTAATGTGTGAGAAAATACTCATAGGTCCCACTTGGTACTTCGTGACTCTCATATTTGCTGTCCACAAAAGATTATTACACTCTTGCTGGTTTGGCTTTTCTAGTTACTTCTGGTGTTGTGTCACATTTCTTCTTCTTTTCAATGGCTTTTCCTAATAGCATCTTGTCACATTGGCACACGAGGCAACTTGACATTGTATTCATCTATTCAGTGTCCAAGAAGTACAGTGTATATCGTATATGCAAGAAATCAATTTGATTTTCCAGTTGCTCTTTGAGAGTCTGCAAGCCAGTCTTCTCCGAGGAGACTACATGGCAAGGAGTGCGGTCTTCTGCAGGTGACGGTCATATAGGGTAGACGTAGGTGTAACGGTCCTGAGTAACCCCTACCAAGGTTGTCTTGAGTAACTGTTCCCAAGACTGCCAGCAAACATAAGCGCTTGAAACGCCAGGAGCTACGCTTTATAAAGGAAATTGCCTCGGGATGAAGCAAAGGAGAGGAAGCAATGAAGGCTTTAAACACTAAACGATTTGTGTGATTACGAAGTGCTGGATGCAGTACGGAGCGGTGTTTGTCAGCTGCCTGCCAGACACCCCAGGCATTTCCCTGAGAGGCCGCAGTTCCCATTAGAGCATAGGAAGGTGGCGAGTACGGTCAGATTCGTGGGTCTGGTGCGTTGCCTTGGTGTTTTGTCTCCTTCAGCGCTAGCCAAGTGTTGCTGGTGATCTCCTCCACAGCCGGGTCAGAAAGGCTGGACGTCCCCGGTGCTAGGGGCTGGCACGTCGGTTTAGGGCAGGTTGCTCTAGGTGCCACGAGGGCAGGCTGTACCCCAGCCCCCCACGGCCAAGGGAGGGCCATCGGTGCCTGCTGCTCCTCCGGGCTGGAGGCCCAGCCTCGCCCCATGGCCGAGGTGTTTCCTCTCGGCCGCCGGGAGAGAGGGCTGTAAAGGCCGCTCCGTACTGCGGGGCCTGGCGTCTCCTGAGGTGCCAGCGCTGTCATGGCGGGAGGAGGAGCGCAGCTCCGTGCTGTTTAGCTGCCTCTCACCAGCTCCCGTCCCCCCGCGGCAGCCATGGCCCAGGGCACTGGGCACGCTGGAGGGTGCCTCCTCTTCCTCCTCCTCCTCCTCCTCCTCCTCCTCCTCCTCCTCCTTCTCCTCCTCCTCCTCCTCCTCCTCCTCCTCCTCCTTCTCTCCCAGGGCTGATGGAAACAGCCCATGGACCCCGACTGTCCCCATCCTGGCAGGTCCCACTGACTGTATTTGTTGCACCACCAGCTGTCTTTGCCATGGTCATAAGGAACACGTCTCTTGCTGCTTAGAAAACTAGATATTTTGCCTACTTTCTGTTTGCTCCCTCTCAGGCCATTTCTGCTCCATGAAAGAACTTCATCCTGTGGCTGTTTGGAGTCTTTATAGCTTCTTCGTAGCTTTGAAAACACTTTGACAGTCCAAATTAATTATGTCAGCCACGTTATTTTGCCCGTTATTCTACTGACATGCTTGAAAGACTGTTACAGGTCTCCACTGGCTCTTGTGGAGGGAGCCAATTATTCTAATTAGCGTATGTTCCTAAAATAGTTACATAGATAGTTTATAATTCCATTTTTAGCTCATGATATAACCATGTTTTTATATTGAACAACATCACCGTTATTATTACTAGTGGCTAGGAATGGCCTGTTACCACAAATGAATCCCAAGCAAGTGTACCGTGGGGAAGGACGACAGTACCAGTGTGGTGACTTTCATGTGGACCGGCGCATTTTATCTATGGAAGAGTCTCGGTAGCTTAAAGGTGCTTTTCAGCATGTCAGTCCTCCTACAGAGGCTTAAGAAGACAATGCTGCTGGTGACATTTTTGAGTGTGTGTATATTTTCCAAGCAGGTTTTTACTCTTAGTTAGCGCAGTCCTTTCCTCCTAGGCTGGAAAATTCTTCTTTATCATTCTATAGTTAAAGATACTATATAAGTGTTAAATTAGTTATTAAAATGAATATTGATTTGTGTTCTGAATGTAACAGAAGAAGAGAATTAAGTGGAAAAAGGAAATAGATCTGACCTTCAAATGCTGGAGTTGCAGAGTTTGAATTAAAACTGTCTTAGTTTTCATTTAAAAGACTTAAAGATAAGCAGATCAGAGACCAAGCCATTTGAAATATTTTAAGTATATTGACAGTGGAGTCAAAGAATTTTTCATAAACTTTATGCATTGGCTATTTCTAGTTCAAGCATATTCCTGGGAAGATTACACACTTCAATGTAAAAAGTTTTGTTTGCTTTATGTGAAGCTGCCTTTTGCTTCTCTTTCCTAACTCAGGTTCTCAGAAGAGACAAAATGTATTGTACATTTTTTCCACTAGACAGTGGCAGAGCTATGTGTTATCTTGCTCCTTGGGTGTCGAAGCACTGGCTTTATAACTGTGTATTTTAAAACCACATGTATTTAGTATTTAACTAACTGAAACATCTTTGTCACTGAAGCTCTTGATATTTCAGTCAGTCCAGTGACTTTTCAGAAAGATGATGGAATACCACCTTATAATATCAGCATCTATAGCTGCAGCACTGGTAACTAAAAGCCTTGGCACTGTGTCCTGTCTCTTGGTAGCACAGGTTGCCAGCGTCCCACTCACAGAAAGAAGAACAGCCCAGATAGTCTCAGGATCCCCGAGACTTTTCTCTCACTGTAGTCACCAGTATTTCCCCTCACCAAAAGTTTTATTGCTTATCTGGCTATTCCTTGCAACATTTGCAGAAGCTATGCTTTATAGGCTGCCACTGGTGCCACTCTAATGATATGGCAGGTGGGATTTGAGGTAAAGCCCCCACTTTTACAAATGTTAGTAATTTGGCAGGTGAAAAGCACTCCTAGTTCAGGAGCTCTTGGTGGTATGTCAAGATAAAAGTTAACCTGAGTTGTTTCTCACAGCCAGCCAGCTTTAGCTGTCATGGCCCATCAGCCCTCCTAAACTGTGCAAGAAACCCCCTTTCTCCTGCAGGCTGCAGGATCTCTAGCTATGGACACCAGGCTTATCTTTTTTTTACGGGCACATTTCCCCCCTGCCAGGTTTTACTCACTAATCAGAAATTCAACCTGATGGGGCTTCACAAAGTACAACTGCCAGCATACTGACTAGAAAAGAAAGGTGCTTTTTGCTGTATAACATTTAATGACCTTATTTAACTTTGTAATTAAGTCAGACTAAGAAGTAATATCCCATATGTCTCACAACTCACTTTTTTTCCTCAAGATCAGTATATCCAATTCCTGGAATTCAGGTGGCATTTCTCAGGTGAGCTGAAGCTTCCTTTACATCACTCATGGAGGACCCTAAATCGATATAAATATAATGTGTACCTATAGGGCCTATTTATATTGCCACAGAAGTATGAAGTGCCTTTAATGTAAATGAGGATCTAGACTAACATTTTCATGTCTTTGTTTCAGTCTCAGGTAAAAATTATATCTGGGAAGAAGAGAGGGGAAGGCATTTCACTTTCCGTCTTAGCAAGTTTTTAGTGACTGCTTAGAAATTAAAACTACGTAAATGTGGTCGAGAGAGTGATTGGTAAATACATCTTCTAAAAGCTAGAGGGCATAAGAGACACAGAAAGTCTCCGGTATAACTCGGTTATCAAGAGGTCTGAGTGAGTCATTTAGAGTAACTTTCTGTTGCTTTCACATGAAATGGCACTTGTTGCTCAAGTTCAAACTGCTTTTCTTCTCTTTCTGAAAAGTAGTGACTGAAAAGCACAAACATCTTCCGGGATTTTTATCAGTTTTGCAGATAGTCTAAAGGAAAATCTATTATTTGTAGAGCTATTGATCTAAATTAAGATGTTAATATATGCTTCTCATTTTTAATCCAGAATAGTTTAGTATTAAGTTTATGTTCTGCAAGAGCTCCTATTATTAACTATTAAAATAGAGAGCTACTAATAATTCTTTTAATGGAAAAAGTGAAAGGTGTGTTCATGGGCATAAGAGCATTGCTATCAAGTGGAATAACCGTAGACTTCAGAGTTTCACTTGTCTAGCCAGTCTGGTCAAAATATTTTGTAACTTTTCTTTGCCCCTACACAGTATTTCTGTGATAGTGAAATCCTGCTGTGTTTTATGTTACGGTCCATGTGTTTACTAGTATAATACCTGTGTGAGAGGGATACTGGCAGACTTTGCGGTATAGACCAAGTCTTATTTTGTTTGCATTTTGAGAATAGAGTTCACAGGGCTTACCCTAAATGTGTGAGAGGAACAGAGCATCCTGAGCTGCTCTTTGGAAGACCTTCCCAAATTCCAGTGTGTTTTGTTTTCATTTCAAAGTAATTCGATGAGAGAACCGAACTTTGCCACAGTCTGTAAAGGAGACAAGATGTACGTATCCATTTGTTCATGCTGAGTTTCTCAGGTCAGTTGACTTTCTCTCTCAAACAGAAAATCAAAGGTACCGCGAGTCTGTAGGGCTCCAGCATCAAAGAAAAGATTCCCTCCAGCCCTTGGGAACTGCTACATTTTCTACAGGTTTTATGCCTGAAGCCAGATGGGTGCTGAACCATGGGATGATATTCCAGTAAACAAAACAGGACTGGTGGAGTAATGAAATGCCTCTGAATTATTCATTGGGTCCTGAAAGAGGCAGAGAGAGTTACTATAAACCCCCCTGAGGAGGAGAGCAGCGTACGGCACAGCCCTGCCCGTGCGGTACACCTGGCCTCTTTTCCCAGGTAGGCATCTGCAGAAATGAATACCTTGTATAAATGAATTGGAACAACCGTGTTTGGCAGCTGTCCATTACTCATCTAGAAATAGTCCCTCTAATTCCAAAAAAACAGTTAAGTGCATGCTCCAGTGCCATGGACATAAAATTAAAAGTACGTTCAAGTGCTTTGCTGAAAAGCAATGGACTTCTACACATCTTTAAAGAGAAGCACATCTTCAGGCTTGCTGGCTCAAATCTGATGATGCCTCCTAATAGATGTGACAGATAAATGCAGGAACACAGAATACATCAACACAGAGCTGGTTCCAAAAACCGGTGTGTATCAATAATGTAATTTTAGCCCATGAAGCATTTTCCCAGCTGGCATTTGGAAGTTGAGGAACTGTACAGCCTCATCAAAAAGGTAGGTATCTCGAGGTACGGTTGTCCTACTGCTGTCACGGTTTATTAATGGTCAGTGATGTGTTAATGTGCTGAGTGGAGAAGTTAAAGGAGGATGTCCAGCACAGGCAGAGAAGCTGGGGTGGAGAAAGTTATAATCGTGAGGCCAGCTGTGTCTATAAAACTGAAGTCACCTTTCAAATAAAAAATATGTGGAGGTTTATTTTTGAACGGTGCTGGAAGGGAGTTTCTGCTGAAGCCTACTGATAGTGGTGGTGAGTGAATCAGTGTTTCAATCTACAGCCCTGGAGGAAAGATTACGGGGCAGGGGAAGAAACCCCTGTATAGAATTAATTTGAAATCAAACTCTCCCATCTTCCTGAAAGAAAATTTCTTCTTTGAAACCCCATTACAAACTTCAGTGGAAGCAATAAAACATTCAAAATTGCTGCATAATATTCTGATTGCTGGTATCCCCTCATGGCAGAGAAGCACTGGTAGGGACAATCATGCTGTCATTTCAGATTTGTGCTGGGCTTGAATGTGGTAGTGATGAGTGCTGGAAGAAAATCCAAGAGCAAAATAGTGGGTGATACCACAGGGTTTGAGAAACACGCGGTGCCATGAGAGCTGAGAAGTTATAAACTACTGTTCATTGAGTGCCATCTTTACTGTGTACGCAATGAGGCAGAACCCTGTAGACAAAATAGAATATAAGTATATAAGTCAGAGCAGCATTTTGAATTGTGTAATAATGAGTCAAGGAAAAGCTGGAGTACTCTCAAGCTTCCCTGCATGTGACTTTTTATCTTAAATAATAGCTTTTTAGCACTGTATTAATATAAAATTCAAGTATATAGTAATATGCAGATTAATTTCACTCAGCTGATATCCCATTTTAGATGTCTGGCTTCCTTCTTATGGTGGTTACTGCTAAGAGCAGTTGTACTACTCAAAATTCCCCGAGAACAAGGTATAGATATTGCTTCACCATCAAGTGTCACAGAATATTTGATTTTTTAATCCTCCAATGTTTTTAAAAAATATCACTTACATTTTATTACAATGTTTTTCCTCTTCATTAAAGGGAAAGTAAAACTTATTAGGATGCCTTGCAATCCTAGAGTAAAGTTTAGAAAAATAATCTGATACTTTGTTGTAAGAAGCCAAAGGGTTATTTGCTTTGCTACTGGATATCTAAGCATATGGCTACCAGAGTATGTGACTCTTTGCTTAAAGGCATTTTTCTTCCAGATATTAATTTGCAGAAGACTGGTACATGGTTAGTCCTAAAAATGCAGGTTTTGACTGAATACATTATTAACTTCATGCGGTAGAAGACTGCTGTCTTTGCATTTTCTATAGGAGAGGCACATACCACCTTTGCTAGCTCTGTTTGGTGAGACCATGTTGCTAGGCAGAGACATGGAAAAGTTCTAGTGTTGTTTCTTTGAAATTATAGATATTTATATCTTGCTACTGTCACAGGCCTCCTCCCTCCTGCCTGATGACTGGACCTATCTACAGTCCTGGGGTTTGGTACTTTATTCTCCTAGCTTCACTTCTAAAAGATCATAATTTATAGGGAGCTTCACTGGGAAACCATTTATTCTAAAATGTTATGTACTTGTGACTTCTCCTGCATGACAGGCTTGTAATTTTTGACTTGATTTTTTGTGATATCTTTGTCTATAGAGCTGAAATAGGATGATGGTTAGTTACTGCTTCTCTGAACTTTTGACACTTGCTGGCTGTTTTCTGTGTGTTATTCCCTATCCAGTCCAGATGTTTCTGCACATGAGCCACCCAGCCATTCAGCTTGTTTTTTTGGATGGCAAGGCCTTAATTTTGTCTTCTGATGGAAAACATCTGAATGTGGGCACTACCCGGTTTTTGTGGAAGGACTCCAGTGGCTCTGGCATTTTTGCATGATTGGATGTGGTTACTGAGAGCCACGATGTTCAACTGCTGCATTAAAACTGACCTTGGTAGAGGTTATGTAGCGTTTTTCCAGGCTGCTTTGGGTGCACTGTTAGGTGTTCCCAAGGGACTGTAACTTAAACTGGTGGAAATCCCACACGAATGGCCCTTGAGATTACTGGCACTCCTCTCAGCTTGACTGATGCTGCCTGCAGCCTGCGCTCCCAAGGGGCTTTGATGTTTTAAGCCCAAATTTGGATCCATTCCTCCCTTGAGACATACGTTGAGAGGGTTATACTCTGCTTAAGTCTGACTGGTAACATTTCCAAAAAAGAAGATGTTAAAAACTGGTTGCTCACTCCTCAGGCCAGGTTTCCAAACAAGCTCTGCACCCAGCAGGTCTTACTAGGGTGAGGGAGCCAGGCTGAGTGCTGCGACCGTAAGCAAGACAAAATGGGAAGATTTTTCAGCAAAGCTGACTTTGGGCTATCCCGGCAAACCCCTTGTTAAACTCTTTGTTTTGGGCCACAGCGCTTGTACGGGTGGGAAGAGCACGCAGAGACCTGGCCTTCTCCTCAGGGCTGTTGGGGTAGGTCAGGCTGTCTGAGAAATGAAAAGCTGCGTTTCCTCTAACAGCGGTGGCTTTCTCCAGTGCTTGTACAACACATTTTACATTATTAAATTGCTGGAAAAAAATACATGAAGAAGGCAGAGAAGGCGGCGGAAAAGGAGAAAGGAAGCACATGTTTTCTAGTCAGAAGATTAAGAGCAAACTGAAGTGGCAGTCGTGCAAGGACTTTGGTGTGTGCCTTACCGCAGGCACTGCCAATAGTCCCATTACTGGGGGGGCAAGACTAAGCAGGGATTGAGAATGCACATAAGTGAGAATATATAAAAAGTAAAATAGGAAGAGATCAACTGGAAAGGGCTAAAATGCAAGCCTTAAATTCAAAGAGGGAAGATTATTCTGCTTCTTCCCCCTTCCAAGTTTTTGTGAGGCCAGTTCTGACTATAAGCTGTACGGAGCAAGGAATGTGTCCTAATCTTAAGAGAATTTGGGATGCTATTTAATTTGCATTGGATGAAATGAGAAAGAAAGGAAATCCAGGCTCAGCAGAAAGGCTGGTTTTTGTTGTGTGAATGCAGCTGCAGGACGCAACCACATCCGGTAGCCAGGAAGAAAAAAAAGCGTGTTGGTGGTACCATTAGGAGTGCTAAGGAGCGCTGGTATCGGTGCCAGTGCATACTGACCAGTCTGAGCGCTTACAATGAGAACAATTAATACTAGATTCCTGAGAAGGTGGTGGAATTTGCCAAGCATCCAAAAAACAACCAGACCATTTTCAGGTCCTGATTATTTCCTAATGAACTGCTTGACCCCAAGGGCCTATAGCAGCCATGAAAGTCTGCCTTTGCAAAGGCTCTTAGAATAGTTCCATTCAAATACAGACATAATTACACCTCTCCTCACAATATTACATTTCAAATATCCTCCCAGTAATCAGAATCACTGCAGTATGTGAGGAGTGAAGAGCTCCTTTATCCTTACAGCAGAAAGCATCTGAACTGTTACGAGCTAAAGAAGGTTTATAATGGGAAAGGCTAATAGAAAAGGCTTTGAGGCATCATCACAGTCACAAAAAAGGCATGAGCAAATCTGCGTCTGAGAGCGAGTGACAATGCCGTCCCTTTACTAGAAAATACTCCGATGGAGAGTGAGTGAGAGAGAACAAGGATCCCCTGCATCCCCCGCAGAAAATCATAGCTACGGAAAAGTTGTTGTATGTTTCAGTTTGTTCCCATAGTTTTAATCTTCTAACTTGCTCTAATTATTCCTATTCTACGCTGATTTATGTTTGGCAACTTTACATTAAAAAAAAGTTCTCACTCACAGAACAATGCTCATGCTTGCAGGCAGGACGAGGGGAATACCACATGTTCAGATGAAATGTGAACCAGTCATTTGGCCAATTTTTCCATGAAAATATCTCTGCTACTGGCTATGCCCAGTGATTTTTCCTTATTTGCAGTGGGCCCTCGGTTTTCTGTCTCCCCTTGAAGAGCAGAAAAGTTGACCTCATAAGGGATTTCTTCCAGTTTGTTTCCCAGGGGTTTTTTTGGTACTAATACATAATTTATTTAACAACTGCATGTTTTTCACATGAGCAGTATGTAACATGGTAGTAAGCCTGTAACCAGCTGTACTGTGTTATGCCACAACATTCAGAGCTCTGCTTTCCAGAATGGAGTATGAGTTTTTGTCAGTCATACTCGGTATCCTCACATTGGGCTGGTCACTCCACAGATAGGAGTAGGACACGTCTGACAGCTATGTAACTAGGAAAGTCTGTAATATCCCAGCATCTCATAGATACTAAGGTCCTACAAGTTTTATCAAAATCAGCATCCAGGTAGTTTCCTACTAAGGAAAAGGTGAGGAATTAGCTGGTCTCTTTTACAGAAACTGCAAGTCATTGTGGTCTGGAGATGAGCTCGAGGGGTCTGTCAGAAGAAGGCAGGGGAGCCATAACGGGTGTAATATGGGACATGGTAAGGAACTGAGATTAGGAAGTCTAATAAACAACATGGAAATCTATAGTACAACAACCTTTGCTAGTTCTGCTGCTTGTACAGAGATGCGGACTTTGCAGATTTTCTTCGATGGGTATGGGTGTGCATTCACAGCACAGAGGTGGGTCATCTGGGGAGGTGACCACTTTTTCAAATAGAAAGCAACTGGTAGTGGTGATTTGATCATGTGACAGAAAGTGAGAGCACGGAAAAACCACGTAACTGAGCTAGAATTGGAGCCTGAAGTTATAGCCAGCTGGCTCCAAAGGCATTGCTTTGCATTGCAGAAGGTGACTGATGTGCCTGTTGTGACCTACACGCAAAGAAAGATACACAAGCAGCGAGTAAATCATATGTAAAATGGAGGAAGAATTACTAATGAGCGAGCTATACACTCATGAGTGTTACTGCAAGAAGCTTTACTGAAACAGCCTGCAAAGTTTGAGGACTGTAATCATGCATAGAAACAAACTGAGCTGGTTTGACTGAAAGCCTGTAATTTACTAGATTAACAGTTTGCAGAGATATGGTTTAGTACTAAGTGAGGGTTGCTAACTGAAAAAAGAAAAATATTGTTCAATAAATATTGATTTGTCTAATTATATGCAGGATTTATTTAAAGCAGAGACTAGATTGCTTTAAAAAAAATGTAGTGGGTGTGTCTGTCTGAGTGCATTTACTGTTGGAAGCATGGATTCCCACATGCAGTATCATTTGGTTGTTTTTAAAACGTGTAAGAGGGAATGTGTTTCTTGATACTAAATCGTCTTATCTTTGACAAAGTACAGGTGATCCCAGGTTATGTCTATGGCGCTATCAAAGTAGCATTTGATATAATGAGGGAAATTTTATATGCCCCATGGTCATTAGTATTTCTGAGGAGAATAACAAGAATGGGCCAAATGACGAGGACTTTGTCTGATGGTTACTGTGTGGAAAGGGCTCTGGATCTGCATGGCATAGTGGGTGAGCTGGAGCAGTAGCTCTGTGGAAGCCATCCAAGGGTCTTTTCCTGGTCCCACTTGGTCTCCACGAGTCGTGGGGACTGTGGGAATTTAGGTTCTTATGAACCCCCTAATGAAGAGTGGCAGATGACAAACTCCTGCTGGAATTTTTTTCCCAGTTTTCATTAACATCTATATAGATATTATTTTAATTAAAATAATCTTGACAGCACCTATGAAAAAGCTGTGGGGGTTGCAACAGCAATTAAATGTGTTGTCAAAAATGATAAGCAGCCTGGTATCACAGGAAGGAAATTAACACTCCGACCAATAATGGAAGAGTAATCTTAATCCAGAGCTTTTTGCCTCTCAGGAACTCCTTAAAATGGATGAATTTTGGAGACCAGGCAATTTTAGAACAAGACAGTTAAGCAATAGGT
The DNA here is from genome assembly GCF_964188355.1 of Buteo buteo. Lineage (NCBI taxonomy): Eukaryota > Metazoa > Chordata > Aves > Accipitriformes > Accipitridae > Buteo > Buteo buteo. Next base: position 17,137,592 of record NC_134186.1, on the reverse strand, counting down.
GCCATAAAGTATCTCCATTTTAAAAGTCAGTGTTGTACTGGTGTAATAGTGGCCCATAGCCAGCCAGCAAGAAAAGTGATGTTAATTAGACATGAATAATTGTGTATGTGGAAACCCTTGACTATTTTCCTAAATTTTGGGTATCAGAAAGATTGGGAGTTGTATTCAATATTACGTCCTGGCAGTGGAGTTTAACAGCGATCTGCATCGGTGCTGGTTGTCTGTTTTGGGTTGTCCACTGCAGAGAGAAGGCATGGAAATGCTGGCAGGCTGTTCACCGTTGTGAGGAAGATACGGTTTGAGAGCCTCGGTTTCTAGACTATGTCACCCTGAGTCTTTTATTACTTGGGAGCTGCACTGAGCACATAAATGCACAGGTCTTCTTCTGGTAAATGACAAACTCCCTAACTCATAGTATTTTGTTCATCCTAAAGGCACCATTCATCCTTTAGGCGAACTGGCACCTCATTTGGGCAGGCGCAAGAAAAGTCAAACCCTCTCTGCTGGCTCAGGTGGGAAGGTGCAGTCGTCTCCCCAGCCACACCAGGCTCCAGAGGTGCTGCGAGAGGGAGCTGCGGTGGGTGCAAGGACCAGGCTGCTCTACCCAGCACGCTCACGGAAGGACTGGTGAGAAAGGCCACCCGGGAAGGAGCAAGCTGTAAAAACAGCCACAGTTTTACTACGGGAGAGGGTGCCAGGGGATTGAACTAAAGAGTGGACTCAAATGGCTCCTTGGGAGAAGAGAAATGGGAATAGTCCATCAGTAGGTACCAGGCAGAGCAGATATGGGCAAGCTTGTAGGACCTGGGAGTGGATGAAGCTGTCATTATTCAGAAACTCTGAATAAAAAAATGATGCTGAAGAAAGTTTTTGGTTTCCTGGGTAGCCCCATGGCACTACCTGAGGTAAAATGCTCCTCTACCTGTCGCAAGGGCAAGGGGTGAAGAATTACCAGGGGTCCTTGTACCTAAGGGTCAAATGGAGAAATTCAACTCCTATGTCAGCAAGAAAGGGGCTGACAGGTTTTATAAAGAGAATCCTCCCCAAATGTAATCTAAGCAGAGCTGCACCTTGGCAGTTAGGGCTTCCTTCGGTCCCCACCCCTGCGCCCCAGCTCGTGCTCCTCTCCTTCACCTTGTCTTGGCCCACTCTCAGAAAACATGAAAATTAAAGGATGGGATGGTAGCATCTCATGTTCCTAGTTAGGGAAGCCTGCACAGTAACGTGCCTGAGATGTTTCAAAGGGAAGCAAGTTTCTTGTCCTGCCAAAGCTTTAATAGCCTGTTGTCTTTTCTGGTAACGTGTGTGCACCCATCTACCATGTGCACCCATCTACACAGAGGTTTTTTTCTCTCCCTTTTTCATCCCTAAAATTAAAATGAATCTCTTCATTCAGTTGAAGCTACGTCTCGCAAGAGCTATGATTTGAGAAAGAAGATAATAAGTAGCAAGATGTTAAAGAAAGAGCTTATTTCTTGCTTGCTTTGCGATAATGCCCAGCAGTGTAAAAAGACTGGATCCTGTTATACTAGAGACTAATTCAAAATGTAGTAAGAGATATTTCCTACCCCAAGGACATTCACACTGTAAGGGAACTTGAACCATTAGAGCAAAAAAGCAATGTGTAAGTATGGAGAACCAGGGAACAGGGGGACAGCGAGTGCTTCTTTTCTTCTCTGTTAAAAAAGGTACTGTTTGTTCCGCACAGCCCTCCAACTTACTGTTGCGGTGGACTCATGTCTTCCAGTGCATGTGGATGAAGGCTTTGACCGGAGGGATGATGGCAGCCAGGACCAGCTTACTTCATGGACTGATTCAGGAGAGAGCTTTCTACACTTGGGAATAGCTCGGAAGGCAGCCCAGCCGGCAGCGGTGGCCGGAGAAGCCCTAAGAGTGACGGGCAGGGCAGGGCATTCACTGGGTGAGCAGGACCAGGAGACAGGGACTTAGAGCCACAAAGGGGACTAAAAAGATGTATCAGTGTGTAATGGAAAAGGGCAGCCATGGAGGACATCAAGGAGGGATTGATGGGGCAGAATAACAAGCAAGCGTGAAAGGCGCAATGGGTGAGGAGGTTGGAGCAGAGAGGAGAAGGCAGCAGGGACAAAAGTTCAGCCTCCTCGATGATGGCAGAGTTTTGGGGAATTGAACTAAAAGCTTCCTTTGTGAGGAAAGTCTTGTATCTGGAGAGCTCAGGGGATCAGTAAAGATGTACACTGAGTTTCAGTTTCAGCTTCCAGACTGAATGTACACAGGAAATGACCATACTTTCTTATTGATATAATAAGAGTAAAAATTAAATGCAACAGAAGCAAAACATATAATTTCCAAGGTATTTTCACACTTTACAAAGTCAGAGGTTTAGAAAGTTTATTTTATAGGTCAGCAATAGGCAAAATGTGAAGCACTTCTAAGGAAACACCTGTGTTGAATAAAAACAGTAACATACCAGACATAACATGGGCGGTAAAACAAATGTTTAGCTTTCCACATAATATCATTAAATTTTTTACTAAAATTATTTCATTAAAAAAGATAAGCCTACATTTGTTGAAAATGTGTTGTTGTTCCACTACTCCTGACAACAATGCTGTTTAAAAAAAAAAGTTTTTAATAACTTTCTTCCAGTAAACCACATCTGGATTTTTAACCTTGTTGAAAGTTTTGACTGTGCTTCTATATCAGACCGTATTGTAATGGAATTGTTATTTATCTCCAGATATATCCAGTTCCTCCTTTGTGGACAGTCTTATGTCTAAGAGGGTCTTTAATTACGTTCCTCTACTAGCTGACCACTACAAAAATTGAAATCCTCACCACAAATCTGTAAAAGTGTTTCCACTTGCACTGGGAGACAAAAATAGAATAATTCCATGTCTTTTTGGACGGATGCCTAGCTGAAACTATGCAGGGTTTGAGTGACAAGAGGATGTAGTCTTTGCTGAGAGCACTTTCTTTAAGATCCTTTTTAGTCTTCAGGAACATTTAAGTAGATGAATGAAGAGAGGATTTATGCTAGTTTCCCTTCATTTCTGTTAACTTTGCCTGCTTTTTTGTAACTTTTGTCTTCTGCAACAAAATCTTTTCAGCTCGTCAGGCTTACTGAATGTATAATCACAAGCTGGTAAGTAGTAACTTCAGGAGTCTTGATTTGAAATGGCACTCTATTCTTTTGTGTACAGCTGTGGTGGAAGAATAAAACCTCTTTGTGTGGCTAAGCAAAAGTAGAATTATTTAAATGCTCAGTATTCGCCAGGGTTGTAACTGTATAGTCTTTCAGTGGTGAATAAATATGGTTAACACATAGCTCAGCCTGCGAATGCAGTGGAGAGACTTTACTTGAGTAAGTTCAGAATTATTTTACATCCGAGTGAGCTCTCCTCACTGTGCTGCACAGCACGTTATCCGTTTCCTGGGGAGTGTGGATGGGAGCTTACAAAGCACAGCAGGTAATTGGCTGCTTCGGCTGAAAAAGCATATTTGTCAGTATATACAGAAAGAAAATGAGAACAACTGGTAATTATTATTGGGTGAGGATATTTGTCCATAGTCTTCTGAGCTGTCTGTGAGGTTAAATCCATACCGACACTCTGTAAGAGCAGTGAGTGTGTTAAATGTGATGTTTAGGCAGTTGAGCAACGTTTTCTGTCAATGCATTTTGGACTGGAACTTTCATAGGCTTTGAATGTAAAAAAGGAGGTGAATGTGTATGTGATAACACCGTTTTCCAGAATGCTTTCTTCTGCTATTCAAGACTTGTGTTTCTGTATCTTAGCGTATATTTTTGTATCGTTACTTTATTTTGAACCTTATCTTCATTTTATGTGAACGGTCCTATCTCTGCAGTCTGTGGAAAGTGAGCATAGCTCAGCCGTTAGGCACTTATTTCTGTATTTCTAAAACTTGCGTACGCTGATGCAAATATTTCCTCTTGGAAAGGGAAAGCTATTACTGGGATAGATACTTTTTCTCAGTTGCACATGTGGCAGTTTCTACAGACGGACTTAAAAAAGCTGTAATGTATATCTATGCTTTTTGTTTAAAGTGGTTTACATCCAAATGGAGTGTGGAAGCATGTTGACAGTGTGAAGACAGTTGTACCAGGTTCCTTCTAAATTAGGGCCATTTTCATGAAAACCTTTTTATTCACTTCTTTTCCTTTCCCTCCTCTCTTTAAGTAAATGCAACGTGGGTTTAAGTCAAGACTGATAAATGCTAGAATAACATAAAAGCTATTTTAAGTTTCATAATATAAATACATGGGGTAAATCCCCCCATATCTAGGGTTTCATATTTTAAAGATTTATGTGTACAGATAAAAACATATGACAAGTCTCACTGGAATTGGTTGACACAGGTGTATAATATTCACTTCAAAAATCTTTGCAGTTTCATGTTGTGGGACTCCAGTCTTGGACAGTTTGGTTTTAATTTGTTTGCTGAAAATCTCACCAAGAAACCTGTACACTGTGTTGGAGGTCAAAATTGTGCTGCATCTGTAGGAGGAGACAAAAATGAAGTATTTTATGGATTTGGTATGTCTACATGACTGTATGTAGGGAAGATATTTGGAAGACTGAAAAACAGATTATACATTTTTAACACTTTACTATCATCACTAGTTTGTTTCCTCCTCTTTGGTAAAGAGGAAATCAAAATGTTTCTTTGCTTCTTTTATACACCCTTGTACTCTTTGAGGTGGCTTTAAATCTCCATCAGTGTCGTACGAGGTAAAATGTGTAATAAAGCATTAAGGGAAATGGGGTTAAGACACGCAATGTCTAATAAAGGATATTAGTATTTATTGGCAGTCATCCTTTGGCCTATATAAATTTTTTTTCCAAAGGGTACTGACATTGCTCTTGCTCTCTTTACAACCATCATTCTGTGCACAGATGTGGTTTTTCCCCATTCACCTTTTTTTTTTTGTGTTTTTGAATGCCAACTACTTAATGTGTCATTTCTGGCAGAAGGTTCTGGTGATGAAAGAGGAAATAAAATGGGCTTGAAGCGAGTTGCTGGAGAGGTACATACAGGATGGCACAGCCATGGAAAGCTTTTTTTTTTTTTGCAGGAGTTACGTACCAGTCTTCATACTGACTTAATGAACAGGAGGAAGCCCATATTTTTCTTGGGCCTGGAAAGCAAATGTGGTCTAAGAGTACAAGGTTTACTACCAGTGTAATCAGCTAGAGTAGTGTGAGCGACTGTGTGCCAACTTTCTTTTGCCTCCTGTGTACCTGGCCCAATTAACTCCATTCTTCATTCTTCAGTCATCTCCCCAGGTGGCTATCTGGTCTTAATGGGCCATAAAATGGGTGGCACTGGTCCATATGGAAATGCCCTGTGGTATGGGGGGTCTTGTAGCCCTCCATAGGGATCCCTGAGAGTGTCAGAGGTGGCAGTGCTGTCTAAAAGGAAATTCAGAGGATGAGTACCCGTGCTCTTTTCCTGATTGCTGGAAGAGTCTTTTTGAATAATGTAGGTCATCAGATGAAAGCTAGATTGGTTTGGGAGGGCTACACAGGGGACCCAACGGAGTGAACTTCTGTTAAGCACAAAGGGAAGAACTTCAGCTGGGATTAGATACTGTTGTCCTTATCTCTTAAGCAAGAAGGTTTTTTCTTTGATTCTCCCTCCCTCCCGCCCTCCCTCCCAAGTGGCAATTAGCCTTAACTTTTCTAACTGGACTTCTAAACGGATTGTGCTTAGTCGCAAGTCAAGTAGCTCAGTTGCTTCCCTGCTATCCTCGCCGTGTTTTCTGGACTCTAACCCTCCATCTGCAGAGGCTGACGGGGTGGGAGGTAGCCAGGGACAGACAGTCTGGTGAAAGACGCTCCCTCTGCAGACATCAGAGTCCAAAGTCGGAGCCCTGGGAAGGCCTGAACTTCTGCAGGCCAAGCTCCACAGGGAGGGAAAGCACCTCATGCTGGGAACCCAGCAGAAGGAAAGACATCCACTGGTTTTGGGTAGGCTCATACTTGAAAATGCATTGAAAACATTTTAGCGGGCTTGTGACCTTTAAAAGAGATTAGAGCTACTTATTAGTTCATTTCTACCTTAGAATGTTTATTTGAGTATGTGCTCTATATTAAGTGTGAATAGCATGCAAGTGGCTTTCTTCAGTATTTCACAGAAATTGCGCAGAGCCAAGAAATGTATTTGATTACATATACCTATTCCTTGGGGTCTTCCATGGAGATGTGCTCAAACTCAGGATATTATCCAGAGAATCAGGATTTAAACTGTTGATTGAAACTGGAGTAGATCAGATGAGAAGATCTGGGACTCTGCGAGACTTTATGGCTAAGCCAAACTTCTCAGATCCTGTCTTTCTATGTGCTATTTCTGAGCATAGCTTTGACATCCAGGCACTATATTGATCTTCTTAGTGTAAGAAAGAGGTGTTGCCAAACAAAAATCTAATAGTCTGGCAAACTGACTCAAATCTACTAGGAGTGGTTTGAAGGAAGACTGAGAATCGGGAAGTTGGTTTTCTGACTCTTATTTTGCTGGGAAAGTCATGACACATGGGGATAATACACCTGCTCTGTGTCACTCTTATTCATCTAGCAAATCTAGAATATTCTGTGAAAGTAAACCTGCCCAGCTCTCCTGTCACATGGGAAAAAACTTGTGGCACAGCCAGAAACAGTTGGGAATCATTCCTCTGTGAGCTCCTGTGGGGATGCAGGGCCACTGGTGCCATGTCTGGTGGCCTAAATGGGCATAATTTCCCTCCTGATTGCAGAGGAACCAGGTAATAACCCATTTCACTTCTTTCTCTTTGTGTTTAGGAGGAAAAGGGTCAAGTACCGCTCTATATGCCATGCCTAGCTCTGAAAACTGACCACAGTATTCAATAGACCAAATTACTTGCCTGATGCATTTCAGGAATTGAAAATTTGTTCTCAAACATGCTTATTTTTGGGCCTTCATCCCCAGTTAGATCAAGTGAAAACAATCTGGTTTCTGTGGTTCTGAATGCTCTCTCACGTGGAGCTGCACATGATCATTTGTGATACCAGAATGCCAACTCATCAAAATTGCAATAAATCAGACCTAGTAGACACCAGTGAAAAGTTACTTCTAGAGCAATGGTGCTGTTTTTATATGCTCACATCCCCAGACTGTGTACCCTGGCAGAACCCTGAAGTAGTCAGTGAAGCCACGTCAATTTGTCTCTGGCCAGGATAGGCCCTCATAGGTTTAGGTAAGTGATATCTATGAGAAGGAAGGATAGAATCTGTAACCTTGGATCATACAAGTGTGCCTGGAGAGTGCCAAGATTAAAACCAGCGCTGCTGGCACCCATCAGATTTAAGTTAGCAGCCTCTCCATGCAAACCCAAATGCACCTCACTGACTTCAAGAATTGTTAGGGAAACCCAAAACGCCCAGATGGTGATGGGTCACTGATAGCCAGAAACTGCTCGCGCTCATGCTTTTTGGGTTCTTAGTCAGGAAGGAGTTAAAACCAGTGCTGGAAGGGAGCTGAAATATTCAGAGTAAGAGATTTCCAGAGGGGGCTGTGCTGGACAAGGTTGGGCTTAGCGCTTTCAGCTGCTCTTCTGCTCTCTTCAAACGTGAAAGGTGTAACAAACACGCTGGTCGCAGGGGCTCCCAAGGCATGGCTCACACCCAAGTCATTTGGTATTTGCCCAGTTGAAGCATCCAGAAGTTTTGGAAGTCGAGCCTGGCTTGCCCTGGAGTTGGGGCACAGCGCGAGGCGGCTGAGAGCCATCCTGCGTCGCCCGTGCCAGGCTGCTGAGGCGCCCCGGTCGGGTGCAGGTGCACCAGCACCCACGTCCTCCATTTGACTGTGTGGGCTAGCGGGGACACAGACACGCTGCCCTTCTCAGCGCAGTGGAGTCAGGGTTAGTGAAAACGTGTTGCTTTATTTTCACTGCTGTAATTTCAGCAGAGCAAACATGAAAAGGAACAAAAATCAGATGACGTGGGCAGCATGGACTCTGTCTCCCCATACGGGTTTGCCACAACAAGGTGGTGCACCTCGCCTGAGGCAGGACTTCCTACGCTGCCAGGGCTCAAATCCCCATTTCTTTCCAGAGCCGGGCACCGGACCTACACCCTCCGTCACCAGCTCTGCCTCTCCCCTCGGGGGGTGCAAACTTCGTCCTCCAGCTTTCGCTGCGGGGCAGCGGCTGCCGAGGTCCCGCAGGGAGACTGCGGCCCGGGCTGGACCCGGGGAGGCAAAAGCAGGAGTGCCAAACAAACCTTGGTGAAAACTGATCGTCTTGTGGCTAAACTCTTAATTCCTCTGGGGTGTTGAAGGTCTGCCGAGGGCAACCAGAGAACTCGTTTGGCTCTCTGCAGCCAGCTGTGCGTGCATGGCGGGGTAGTTCAAACTCACTGAGGCAGTACGGCTGTTTGTCATATTATTCACTTTAAAAAGTGGATCATCCCATGTTAATTTTCCTTCTCACATACGTCAAAAGCAATGTCTGATTCAGAAGTGAGAATATTACACGTGTCGCCTCTGATACTGAGTAAGTCAGGCAGCGACATGGCACAAAATGCGTTCATGGAGTCCTTACTGCACTGGGGTCGTGCCTGCAGCACACGCAGCTGGAGACCAGGTATAAAAAACTTAAATTCAAAAAAGTCTCTTGGAAGTACTTCTCGAGAACAGAGCATTTTGAAAGTGCTGTATTTCCAACCAGCGAGGGACGCATTAGGAATAGCTTTTTTGTTAGCTAATTTCTGTCCTTAAGAGGATGCTGCTTCCTTCCTCTCTTCATTTAATTCCTTTGCTGCTTTGACCTTCACCTGTGCAACTCACTCACTGAAATCCTCCCGGGAGGATCAGTGTCAGCTCTAATAAGCCAGCTGTCACTTTACACCAAACAGAAAGTAAATGTTTCATTTGTTAAATGGGCCAGCAGAATGCATTGCCTTTTTCTACCATCCTTGATTTTCTTCTAGGGGAAAGTGTTTTACTTTTATGTGACTGAAAGTGCATAAAGTGGATGTGAAGCTGCAGATTTAAGTGTCTTGAATGAAGACTGTTATGTAAGACTTTTCTTTATTTACCAGTTGTACTGAAATATGATCAGTGTTACAGCACAGGGTCTGGTTGCAATGAATTTTCTTGTGTTTCCAGTGAGAAGATAAGGGATATGCTGTGTAAGGAGCGCACCGGGAATTTCTTTTTTTTAGCAAGCTGCACAGGAAGGCACAGGGAAAGTAAGATTATTGCACTGAGCTCTTGGCTGCTGATGCAGGGCACAACGCTGCTTCTTGTTGGGACTTTTGCCATTGACTTGAATGTGAGCAGGACAGCTTTTCTCTGTCATAGCTTCTGTTGTGTTTGTTTATTGCTCCCCTTCCACTGCTGTTTGGTGCTGACAAGCTCAGCCTGTGCCTCTACCAGCTTGCACAGGTGGGTTAGATTTACATTAATAAGCTTGGAAAGTATTTGAGAGTGGGTGTTGAGGGGAGTACTTATTTTTTTGTGACTTTCATATAGAAGCTGGTGTTTGGGGGTTGAAGTCAGTAGCTTACGGAGTGCTGCTTTTGAAACAATGTTTGACAAACATGAAATCAGTGCGTGTCGCTGACCAACCACTGCAGTGGAGAGCAATTTGAGACAGGAAAAGGTGGTAGCTTCAGCGCATGAGAGGAAGGCTGTGGCTTTTTTTCTATGAACCTGGAAGTTGCGTAAGTATGTTTGCTTCTGTGGATTTGTCTCTGTAGTTGTTTTCTTTTAAGCTGAACCCAAGCCCATGTGTGCAGCTAGATGATGATGGTGCACCACCATCCTCTGGCTCTGCAGTGAAGCTGTATGAAACCAGCCCTTCTTCTCATGTAAAGTAAGGCCCCTTGGCGATGCTCCTGAGGGCACTGGCTGCTCAGCTCCCAGGGCAGCCGAGAGTCTTCTTGCTCAATGTTGTTTGGGGGTATCTCCGCAGCAGTGCAGCAATACCCCATGGGCTCTCTCCTCTCCGTGGGCAGTTCCCCATGAGCTCTTCAAACATCTGACGCACTGCTGTACTGCAGGAGCCTTTGCCAACAGAAGCTAAGGGACAGCAAGTCGCTTAGCGCTTGTTGCGGGAGGCTGCTCTAGCTTTACCCTGGAGATTAGCTTTTCACCTCGCTGGCTGCAGAAGTGGGGAAGGTAGCTTGTCTCTTGTTTTTCCGGGCATTTAGTTTGCCCTTGTCTCGTGGCCTGCAAAGGCTGGAGACTCGGGGCCAAAATCCCTCTTTGTTGGCACCCTAATTTATGCTCTAAACTAGGTGTTTGCAGTAACTGAAATAGATATCTATGAGAATGATTTGAAGATATTTAAATCTAGTTATGTCTGTGATATATTGTCTGTCAGTCTGACTGAGCTTTGAAACATCATGTGTAGGACAGATATATGTCTGTCTTCTATGCAAGTATCTCTCAATGTATCAGGAAAGGCCTTGAAAACTTCAAATCAGAACCTTGTGCTTGGCCCTGCTCTGCAACGAGCATCCCTAATCGCAAAGAAATGGTTCTGGTTTTGTTGGTTCAGTTTCCAAGATTTGTGTCAAAGTTTTTCTTGGATGTATCTGATGGATGTATCTTTAAGGCTGTGACTTGCATAGATTGGTGAATCTGATATTTAGTAATGGGTTGGGTTGTGTTTTTTTTTTGGTCCACTTCAAAATTTCCTCCCCCCCCCCCCCCCCCCCCCCCCAAAAAAAAAAAAAAAGAAAATACCTACAAAAAGGGGCTACCTAATCATTAGGGAAAAAAACCACCACCAAAACTTCTGGCCATAGCAAAACTGCACCCTAAGCGAAGTATTCTGTGGCCATTAAGCTGCACAGCTTTGAATAATTGGCTTTCTCAACAATGGCTCAAGTTTTTGGCTTTTCAAGTGAATGGAGCTAGAGACCACAGAATAACTGTCTGTTCAAGCCACTGCCTAGGTGAAAGCACACCTGGGGTAAAGGAGTCAAGACTTTTTATAAAAAAAAGAAAAATGGATAGCTTCATTTTCAAGAGATCTGGGATTGAATTTATTTAAATAAAAAGTGCATATTTAAGTGTATGATTGTACAAACTTATATACAGAAACAGCAACAGATAATCAGCCTGTAAAACGTGTAAGCAATAGATATCTTTCAGCCTATGTTCCTTGCAAATAAACCTAGAGAAACAAAGAAGTTTCTTTTATGGTTAGATCCCATCGTGGGAAAGAAGTCAAGTAATTGGTAGACTAGGTGTAATTCCTTCCTGTTGTATTTGGCGAATAGGCAACACACAATTCAAAAGATAGTTCAGATTTCATCTTTGATAAAATCTGGTCCATGTCACTCCCTGTGGAAGTGAACACAGCTACGAGTTAGGAAATTGCAATGTTCCGTTGTGTTGGTACAAGGCACCTGTGTGAGGCTTTGCAGACAGTTTATTCAGTATGCTCCAAGAGTACTGAAACTGGGCAACTGAACACTTGTTAATGTTGAAACAAATTGTGATTCATGAACTCAGACTTTTCTCTAAACTTTATATTACTTGGAGCCTTCTGTGACAGTCTCTGTCCTAGAGCAAGAAGCCATAGCATGATATAGCACACTATACATACAGTGAGTCTATTGCAGAGTTTTGCCCTAGACATAGGGATTTTACTACTTACAGTCTCCATATATGAATTAGTAAAAATATAGGTCTCCTTCTTGGCAATTTGTGTTCTAGATCTGGGTTTAGGGCCTTATCTTGGACATTACAAAAATACCCTGGAGGAGCTGATGTAAAACATCAGCATCCTCAAATTATCTCATTTGAAATATTTGCACCTTTCTTGGCTGGAACACCACCTTACTCTCATCTTCAAATTAGGGTTTCTACAGTCACTTGTGAGAAAGCTTTCCTGGCCAGAGAATTTCTCTGTTCCATGTGTTAAGGATTAACTGGTTTAGTAACTTTTAAGACTGTGTTTCCCTCCCCAGTTCTTTTCCTCAGAAAAGCGATGTTGGTAGGCACCCATAGCAGTCCCTAAATACGATAGTCCTGAGTGCCCTGCTGCAGGGGCACCGCCCGTGCAAAGATGTAGGGCTGCTGGGGAATTAGTTACCACAAGAAAACAAACAAAACCAAACCCCAACTGGCTGGACAGTCAACGTCAGGGGATTTGGCAAAGAATTGTAAATCACTACTTTTTTTAATCTGAAGTATCATTTTGAAATCAATATCTCTGAAACTGGAATAAATCTGAAATATGCTTCCTGGTAAAGTGTCCTCTAAGCTTTCCTTGCTATTTTGTTGTCCTCTACAAATGGAAAAGCAATTGACTGGCTCTGAAATGTAGAATTTGGAGGGAAAATTTTGCACCTCCTGAATCTGTTTAACTTTGAAAGTGAAATTGATGTGTGGTTGTGATTATGTGCTACATGTGTGGACCTACATTTGCACTTACAAGCTGCAGCTGAGGTTTTATAGCTAGGGATGCAAATTTGTGTTGATTCCTGCTTAGAGGTTGGTTTTTCTATGCTTTGGAAGATGAGGTAGCTTTTTGATTTTTTTTTTTTTGTTCTGCTCAACTAGACATAGGTGTGCATGTTTGCTGTTTTTTTTAGGGGGAATGGAGTTTTAAAAAAAAAAAAGAGCTTGGCTCATAATTACCATGCGAATGGAAAATGTGTTTCCAAGTGTGTTGGGATTAATACAGCCAATACCTGTGAGACCTCATTTCAGTCAAACAGCAGATGCTGTAAATTCCTCAGTAAGTACTTTGGAGTTAGTATTCTTCTCCTGAGTGTATAAATCTGACCTCTTCCCCACTTCTTTTCTCTAAGCTCCAGCCTCCCCCCCCCCCCCCCCCCCCCATCTGCTTTCCCTTACTGTCTCTAAAATGCCCCAAAGCTCCCACTGGCAGTCCAAAAAAGCGTACAACTTCCCATCAAGACCTTCAGAATAGCTGTGTACAGTGAAGATTATCTCACATTGGATCTGTTCAGCTCTAGCAAAAGTTAGGATTTATGCAATTATTTTCATAATATCCTGCAGGACCCAATGCATGTCACAGAAAGGTCAATGATAAAATAGGCCTGGGTACTACAAACAGGTCCAAAATGATGTAACGGTAAATTGTAGTGCTGGTAAGTGTCTTGTTGGTGTGGAATGGCAGGATTGTGACAAAAATAGAGTCTTTGTTTTGTTCTGAGCGTCATGGGGACTGTTTTCTGCGGATGTGAAAGCAGAGAGAGGGTGTGCTGTAAATTGCCAGGACTACTATGAAGCCCTTTGCCAACCTGTTAGTGTTGCTTCCTTATAATAAGGTACAAAAATGGCAAAACAGTTTGGTCATAGTTGTGGACGTGCCACTGCTATGTTTTGTTTCTAAACAAAAAATAGGACAAATATGCAAAATAGGTAGGACAGATGTCACTTCTCTCTCAATTTGATAATATAAATTTCTAATGCTTCTGAATCCTCCATACTCCCTTCATGATGATAGGTGGAAATTGAACCACCATCTTAATTTTGATGCTGATCTGAGCATGATAACAATCCAGATAAGGTTCAATGAAGATTGACAGAAACACGCTGTTTGTCACATTGGAGACTATCATTACAGCACAATTCCTTGTCCAAACTAAAGCCAAAGGTGGAAGGATGCTCTCTGGGTGCTAAGGATTGTGTACTTTGTCACTGTACTAATAGACAAAAGAGAAGAGTTTACTACTTTTACAAAGTAGCTTAATTCAATTGTCTTTAGGAAATTATTTTAAGACGAACAAAAAAGGAAACCAAAAGTCCTGTTCTAGAGGTGCAAGAAACTGTGGGACTTCAGACTCCTACAAATCCCTTTCTAAAAATGATCCTACTCAAACTGCATAAGACAAACACTATTTTTGTCTCTTTTGCTAGTAGCTCTTAATGGGAATGGCAGGTACCCACCCTGTAGTGCTCAAGAGCAGTGCCAGAGCTCAAGAGCTAGTGCTCTGTCATTCCACCTCTCATCAAAAACCCCTATGTGCAGAAGAATGACCTTGTGACAGGACATGTTCTAGATAATATTGTTTGATATAAGAATATTCTTTTTCTTCTCTTAGTTTCTTGGGGGTTTCCATGGATAAACATGCCATCTAAACAAGGTACTTAAAACCCATGCATTTTCCTAGAGTGAAGTTATTTCACAAACACCTGGTGGCAGATTTTGGAGCTATTTCCATGGAGAGGCTGGCAATTGTGCCTAAAGGACGGACAGGAGAATAGTTTGGGATTAATCAGGTTCCTTGTACCTGGAGTCCTCCTTTGTGGTTTCTGCCTTTATGATCCTGGTTGGCAGCTCTTGCACCTAATGGTACATTGTATGAGAATTTAAGCTTTTCTTTTGAATCTTGCAGTTTCTGGACACGGCTAGGAAGATGGAATTATTTGTGTCAATCTTGTTATTTGTTTCTATTTTCAACAGAATTTTATTTGCCTTTGTCAAAACCTGAGCACAAGAAGCTATGTCAGAAAATAATAGTAAATAAAACTCATTATAAACAAAACAAAAACATTGTTTAGCACTGTGAATCTCTACCGTTTGCCAAAGGCAGACTACAGTTTAATGGGCTTTGAAAATAGAAACATTAATCAGATCTAATTCTATGGAAAATAAATGAGGCAATTCTTATCACATGAATAAATTTTTCCTTTAGAATATTGTTTTGCACCAGTATTGCTTCAAGTACCATTTATGTAATCTCCTAATGAAAGGCCTCTCTAACAGATAGCACGCCAGGTACAGAAAAGGCTCAAAATTCCCAATTCCTTTCGAAAGCAAATACGGTGTGTCAGAAAGGAGAGGAGAAGGTGGGGGGAAAGAGTAAGGAGCTAGAACTCATTTTTTTTTTAATAATAAGAACGGTGAACTAGTAGGGGAGAAAAGTTCTCATAAAAGGATAATATGTAAAGAGTTTTTCACACTGCCTCAAGTTTTCTTTGTTAAAAATGTATTCAAGTTGTCTAGAGCTTTTTTCAATTTAAAATAGTTTTTCTCCCCACCCCCCAGCCTAGGCACCTCCAAAATAAATTGAAGGAATGGGCACAGGGGTAATTGGTTTGAAGAAAATGACAGGAATGTGAAAGAGGGAATAATATTGCTAAAGAGGGAATAATGCTGCTTGAAGGAGGGAACTGACCCATCACGGTGCTGTAGAAGTAGTCTTTTAGCTTTCACTTTGTATTAACTCAATTGCTTTATTAGTTATTACATATACTAAATATAAGTAACTATAACTCTAGATTTTGAAGAAATAACAAAGTGCAACTTTATGCACCAAATCAATCTGTTCATTACTTGTTATGGACTTGATTCCATAAACAAAGTGCCCATCAGTGGACATGAGATCATATCTTAAATGCCAGACAAACCCTGTAACAGCTCCAGGTCTCTGTAAGGCAATGCTTGCCTCCCTTTGACCTGGCTGCTGCTCTTGGAAAGAATATTGGGAGCTGCTGCCTGTTCCTCTCCTCGGTGCCAGCTGCCCAGAGAAAGCACAAAGGGCACAGACCAGAGTCTTCGCAGAGGGAGACCTGTAGTTTGGCTCAAGCTCTGATTCATTGAGGCTGAGCTTCATGATTTCCAGTAAAAACAAAAAAGTACACTTGTGACAAAAGCTTTTTATTCTTATTTTGATTGCTGTGGAGTTTAATTGCCTCAAACTGGGGCCAGCCGTTGTTCTGTCTTGTGGTTAAGTAACTCTGGCAAGTATGATGGCTTGCAATTACTGTGCAAACTATCATTTTTCCATTTCAAAAGTTACCATTTCTCCATGCTTACTGCATTATCCAACATGCCACAATTATGCACATCTTCAGAGAGAGGAAATGGCTGTGGCACATCACATACTGTGGTGTGGCAAGTGTAGGGAAAAGTATTTTGGGTGTTTCTGTGGTAACTGTTCTTATGGAGCCAAATCTTCCTAAGTGTCTGAAAAGACAATTTGGTTCATTGCACATACTGTAATGTACTTCCTAGGAAGACTTTAGACCAGTTATTAATCTTTAAGTGTTTTATACATATGTGTAGGAAGGTAAATATGATGTAAATTGTAGGAAGAATAAATTAGTGAATACCCAAAGTCTCATTTAGTCATAGGCACACATGAGAACAGGATCCAGGAGTCAAGAAGGCCCAATATCTTTTTCTAAGTAGGCAATGGTCTCAAATGCTGAAATTAAAACAGATGTGCAAGCAGACCACTTCCTACAGGAACTGCTAAACCAGCAGATTGGCAGTGCCAGACCTGGGAAAACTGTGCTGTGTCGGTATTTGTTCTGATTTGCTCTTTGGCTTCCTGGAATTTGTAGAGTTCAAACTCAAATATGTGGTATCTAAAAGCAAAGCAAGAATTAATCCTGATCTTGCCTTTTTGTCAGGGGTTTGCTATTTATTTTTTCAGGCAATACACAATCTGCATATGACACACTGTGAGTGGGAAGACAGGGGTTTCGTCATTGTCTGATCTCTGATGTGCTGGGTTCCTGGTGGCTTCAGTGTTGTGGAAGAGGAAGGATATTTACAGATGGATTTGGATGCGTAAGATCTGCTGCAAAAATAGATGCAATTTTAACATAACCTTACACAAGAGGCATATAAATTCTTCTGCCTTTTGCCAGTGAATTAACTAGGGATGTTGAAAAGTTATGTCAATCTCTCTTTTGCCAAAAGCTGTTGGGGAGATCTACGGTACAGCCTCTAATTTGACAACTTTCTGCTCTTGTAGAGCTAATCTGTTAAGCTAATTTTTTTTCAGTAAGAGACAAACTTTGCATAGGGATGTTGATTAATAGGTTATTATACAAATATAGTACAAGATCACTGTTTGTTGGTTTAATTTTTTTAATGTTAACAGAGATGTAATAATAACCATGTTCAAACACTTTGATAGCTTGATGTACTGGGATGGCCAAAGACTTCAGCTTCTCTTCTTGTTCTTTCATGATAGAGCCTTTCATGGCTTTGGGACAGCTGGTAAACACTTGCTTCACTCTGCATAAAGGGTGGAATCAGCTGTGTTTATCGTTGAACAATATAGTGATGATTTGGGGAAGAAGAGACTAAAAGCAGCAGGGAAATAAAATCCTGAAGCGTGGCTGTGACCGCTGTTTGGCAGCCCATCTAATATAGGAAGTCTTGTCTCTTCCTCAAAGTTCTTTGGAGTTCAGGACATGCCTGTCTTGGGTCTTTCCCATGTCTGTAATGTTTTCATGATATATTTACATTTGTCCTGGTCTAGTCTGTGGCTTTGCTCATGCTTGTGTCTCGCCTGGTGGAGGGGAGGCTGCAACCCCTTCCTGCAGCAACACCAATACCAAAGACCTCCTCTCCCAAAGACCACACACGGTGTTTTACGTGGCTTCTGCTACAATAAATCAAATAAGGCAGCCACCTATGTAGGGCTTTTAAGAGCTGACTTTTTGTTTTGTCTCGGTGGCAGTTTTAATAGTGTGTTAGTACTCTGTGTGTCTGTCTAATATTAATGACAGAAAAACAGGACACAATTTAGAACTTGTATTTTATGATGGCTTTAGTATTCCTTGAAAAGTGGTGGAGATTCAGGTGAATCGCTCTGCAAATTCATTTATACAGTTAATGATATATATGTTTAGGTGAGAAGTGGTTAAACTTGGAGAGGTTTCTTAATATGTTTATAAAAATTCACTGGATGGCCAGTTAATAGATAAATTATAAAATGATGGAAAGGTTATGTACTAGAAATCTGTTAACAATGAGTGAAAGAAGATTCAGTTCTGTAGATATGTCTGTAATCTCTTTAATCTCTTGGATTCTTAAAAGCTCTCTTAGAGCCATCCGAAAGGCTTTATGCTTGATAAACTTAGCATAAAAGTGTCTGGTGTACCAGTTTTACAGTAAGCTTTCTTGTCTGAGAAGGGGAGTGTGGTACCAGGGAGGCCAGAAACCTCCCAGGTGTTACTAATAAAATCAGTTATTGCCTTTCTGTACAAGTACACAGTGTGCATGGAATGAACAAAGCCTCCCTCTGCCTCCTGCTCGCTGTTTATGAAGCGTGCTAAGCAAGAGGGGGAGTTACCTTTATCTAGCCAAAGAAGTAGCTTTGCCCATTCTCATACCCCTTTGAAACAAAAGGAAGCTAGACCTGGCTCTCATCGTGGCTCTGATTCAATGGTAGCTGCATGCAGTCCCTCCTCGGACTGTGAGCACGATTTTGTAACATTGCCCTCAAATACTGTGCGAATGGATCAAAACCACTACACTAATACATTAAAATATAAGCAAACAGCGAGAAAACTTTTGAGATGTTTATGGTTTGTCCAAAGTAACAAAAGCGATGCATCTTAGAAAAGGATTTCAGTGGAATTGCTTGAATGCTGAGCAGTTGGCCAGACTTCAACGCAAGTCAGCTCTGTTGACAGGAATCTGTCATAATTCAGTGCTGATCAATATTGGTATACTGCAGTCCTTGTTTATGACATGGAAAAAAAGGGTATTGCTAAAAGAAAGCTTAAGATACTGCTATAAAAACTGTTAGGCCTCACTGTATGTAGCTGTAGTTTGTTATAGTGCTATTGCAGAAGAGTAAAGTCCAGATTTTGAAGTGCCACTAGAAATTGTAGGCAATAGCATAATTAGATCAAATGCAAGGTATGGTGTTTTTAGTGTTGCGGTATCAAAATAATATTCTCTGGTCTGACAAACCTCTGGTGATGAAAAGAAGTGCTTGTACTGACAAGAAGTCAGTAGGTTCACTTGATAAATAAGGTTCACAATAGTGGACCATTGTATTTATTCTGGAGAGCCCTTATCACTCCTTTGGGATGTGAGCGTGGGATGAAGTTCTCTTTGAGCATTGCAGTGCTGGTTGCTACAGTGGAAACGCTGTCCCTCGTTTGAAGGATCTGTGCTTTCTAGTGATATATGAAAGAAGACATTTCTTGTTGGGTAGTTAAATGAGATTAATATATGCCAGTCTGGGATTTCTTGGCCAAATACATATACTTATGCTGTTATGTGCACTTGCAGGAAGTTTGAAGCACCCAGGAAGTATTGGACTACTGCATTTTAAGTACTGTGACTGTATCTCTGCAGTAAATATGCTTCGCTTTCAAAGTGCTGGAGCTACTGTATGTATGATAGAGCTACACTTGGATTTCCAGTATTACTGATCCGTGGCACGTAACCAAAAATATTGGGATGTTTCGTGTATTAATAGGCTTATTGTGTGTTGGGGGATCCCAGATTAACAGAAGGATTCTTCAAAAGTTCTGTGCACAATGAACTCCTGCTTTATACATGGGGAACTTAGTCCAGTGTGGGTTTTGGATTTTTGTTACAAGGTAAAGATGAGTAGGTGTGGTGGGTTGCTACTAGAACCTGGGACTTTTTGGTGGTGTGTCTCAGTGAGCCGATGTCAGAGACATACTCGTGTATGCAGGCAAGGCTTATGCTAACCTGGTTTATTTTATTTTTTCTTTTTTTTATTTAAAGAAAGAGAGACAATCTTATATGCTTCCATATGTTGTTTTTTTCCCTAGTATCCTGGCTTTCTACATTTGACATTCAAAACACTCATTTGTGCAAATAATTTCTGTAGAGGGTAATATTTCAGGGGATCAGAGGCTGAATGATGAAAAGGCAGATGCTTGTCAGCCACCCATGCTGCATCATACCCACAGTGTGCTGACACCTCGTTCATGTGTTAAAACATTGTCCTCCTGACAGATGTGTAGCCCTTGCATTGTCCCTTGTTACTGTAAAGGACAGCATGTGCAGAGACTTGTCAGGGTATTGGTAAAGAATGAGACAAACTTGCATATAACTAAAAGCAGCCTCAATTTGCCATCCCTTGTTTTTCTTTTTTTCTAAACGATAAACTAATTTGTATCTAAGTTTGTGAGTTGTGATATCATTGTCCCGTGTTCAACTTCTTATTCACAAGATCGTCTCCACTCATGCTGTTTTTTCTGCATGAATCTATGTTGTTTGCAAGACCATCGCTTGCCTACAACTATGTGTCTTTGGTACTATTTCTTCATTGCAACACACATCTAACGACTTGGTTGCTACGCATCGTGTTTCTAGTACGAAAGCGGTGGAAGTCTGTACAGCATATTGCTGTGTCTCATATTTTATCATTTGAAATAGATTGCCAACTACAATCTGTGTACATTTAATTTGTCTAAAAAAACCCACCCATGTTGGCCAAATTTTCACATCTTGGAGTTATTCAATTTACCCTAATGGTCTTTAGCTGGGAGTTATGTTCACACAATGGAGGATAACATAGACTGAATTTTTTTTTGTCAGACCTATTAAAATTTTGAACTTGATGAGTTTCCATCCAGTCCAGAAAATACAGGTTTCTGAGTGTGTCCTGTATACCTGTCAAATCTGGTAACCAGGACCTAGATTTGTTGAGGCTACTGGAAGATGAAGGAATAGTATAAAGCAAGAAATGATGGGAGGAATGTGATTATTTCTAATCTAGAGTGATTGGAGGGCTGGACCACCAGCTTGTGTCCAAGTGACACCATGTCAAAAGCATAACTGTGTTGAGGCAACTCAGGGGAAGCAGACTTCTGCATCTGCTCTGCCGCAGCTCCTTCCTAGATAATACACTGCAGTTATGTCCTTCTTGGAGTTTGAGGGGAAACCAAAACTTTCAGATGTTGTAGTTTTGTTCTTGACTTCTTCATATAAACATCTCCCCCCCCCCCCCCCCGCCCCCCAATAAACCCCCAAGCCCTAATGTCTTTAAGGACTTACTTCATAAATAAGCACTACTGAAGATCCTAATGCATACACTTACCATGAAGGTGGACCACATAACAGCGCTGAGAAACCTGTATTGAAAACCATTCCACAGTGCTAAATATGAAGGGGCAACCCAAGGAAGTTTCATTTCGGTAGAGCTGATCAACTAAATAGGCAGGAGAGAAAGGCAGGTGAAGGGGAAGAATAGCTCTCTGCTGTTTAAGGTTTTTTTGGTAGAATATAAAATAAGCCTTTAGTCCAACAAAGCAGAAACTTGCTTTATTTGATAAAGAACATGCTCAAATCTTAATGCAATAAATTGGCCTTAAGCATATGCTCTATATCTTCCCAGCTAGACATGCCTTTTGCTGAATCAGGGTGTAAGTGACTCACTGGGCTGCATGAGAACCAGGGACAGAATCAGACTGGTGCTCTAACCAGAAAACCATGTCTGTCCAGAAAAGTGCGTTGCTTCCAAATGAGCTACCAGGGGCAGCTGCTTCCAAAGAGCCCTTAAGGTAGGTGTGCTGTGCAGCCATTCCCTATGAGGCATTACAAAAAATGTTTTGAGTCTAAGCGATTGCATGGGGGGCATGTTCTTTTAAGCATTGTTCTTACTGGAAGTTTCTGTACCAGGTTTCTCTTTAATTTCTTCAAGAGCTATGTCAAAGGCTTAGAAACCACTTTTACTCCATGCATTTTAATGGAGAAACAGCAGCTGTGGTGAGGCAAGCCTCAGGTGGCCCATGTTCCAAACCATGGGGTGTTTGGAGAGGTTAAAGGCAAGCGCCGAAGGACAATGCAACTAATTTCAGTGAAGATTCACAAGCAGCTTAGCTGAGAAGTGCTGAGGTTGCTGGCCCTAATGTAACAAAGCACTTAAGCAGGTGTCAGGTTTTAAACATGTGAGGTTTTTCATTTTGGTTCCTATGAACATCTTTAAGTACTTTGCTGGATTGGGATCCTGGCAGGACTGAAACCCTGGATATCTTTGCACATCAAGCAGTGTAAGTTAAAGCAAGAATTTTTCTAGACTTGCAGCTTTTCCTTAAATTATGTATCGTAGGTATGCTATTTCCCTTTTGGTTGTTCTTGCTTGCTTCTGTGCTTGAAAGAGTTTACTGTTTTTTATAATATTTAAGATTCTACATTCTCTTGCTATTAGATATGCAAACAAGTTTAAAGAGCTTAGGGATAACAAACAAACGAAAAAACCCTCCCAAACCTCACAAAATTTAAATCAACAGAAAACACTCCTCTTCCAGAGCTTTGAGGCTGTCCATAGAAAGAATTGCAATTTTGTCAAATAAGTCATTGCAGAGAAGGAATTATTTGTATTCCAGCCTGCAAAAAAGAGGTGAGTTTGAGAGTTGTATTTGCACTTAGCATGATGGCAACAGCTGAGCTTATGCCTTTCCTCTGAAACAAAATGTGCTCAGGTAAGAACTCACAGCTAACAGCAAATGGTCATAAATGATGTATTAGTTATACTAGAAAATGAGTGCTATTGAGCTTGATTCTGCTTATGTTTCATGATTGCATATACGCCCCTCTGTGTCTCTTTGGTGGTGATACCCTTCTCTTTTGTAAAGTTTCTTCATGCTGTTTTTATATATTATTGAAGAAGGAATTGGGAGGCTGAATGGCAAATACTGTATCCAATCAATTTTTCGAAAGGTGTTAGTTGTTAGCATAAACTAGCCGAATTAAATGCTAAGAACTGTCAAATGACTTTTCAGCATAGAATGACATATGTTCCTTTTGGCTGAGGAGAAGAAAGCCGAACCAAGGCTGGGAGAGCTGTCATGACTCAGGCAGCAGGAGCTGGACTGTACTTACCCAGTTTGCACTGTCATAGCTAGCAGGTTTCCTGTTCTTCTAAACCAGATTTTTACACATTGATTGAGGGCATCCTTTGGCCTGAAAGGAGGGAGAATGCAGCAGTTTTTCAGTGCAGAGGGAAACTATTCAGGCAGAGGAAGGAGTCTTGTTCCAGCTTTAGGTACTCTGTCCTCCCAGCTAATGAGTCTGTCTGAGATACATGGACTGTAGGAGTTTCCAGTACTGAAAATTGGGCCAAGGAAAAAACCAAGGAGGATATGATTTCAGAAGGAATTTTATTAACCGCCCCCCCCCCCCAAAAAAAAAAAACCCAACCACCAAAAACCCAAACCCAAACCTTTTTAACATTAAATGCTGAACTCTTGGAAATGACTGCTGTTCCTCCAGCCAGATGGATGTAAACTTGTAACTCCAAAAGCATACCCAATAAGTTGGCCCCCAAAATATGATACTAGTTGCCTCAATCCCATCACAGACCTGACTGTTATTTTGAGGTTGCATAGATTTTCAAAAGGGCTGAATTGGCCCCTTCATTTCTCCTCTAAAAATTCCATTTTGGTAACAAAACATGATCTCAGTTTTCGTTCCTTGCTCCAGTGGAAGTAGAAGGAATTGAGTCTACTTTCAGCATTATGTCAACTGCTGGCCAAGGCTTTGGCTTAATAGTATCTGATATTCCAGTGGTATCCAAACTGGTAGGCAGGCTAGTGTTCACAAGAGCAGTAAAATAAGTAGAGCTGTGCACCATTCATCCCCTTCCCGGTAAGCCTATTAATGCAATTATGGTAAATGTCTCTTGGAGCAATTCTTTGGCCTCAGTTTTGCTAGTTTGTTTAGGTTACTGAAGAAAGAGCACGTGGAAGATGTAGCAATCTCTTGGGCAGTATGTAGGTTTTTGTGGTTTTTTTGGTTTTTGTTTTTTAGGAGAAGTATGTGCTCTATGTAGTTAGTATAGAGATGCAATGTGCCCATGCAGGGCTAAAGCATTTACTACTCTCCTGCTCTCCACTCTGCAAGCCTGCAGTGGGTAGAAATGCACTCAACAGTCCTATAGACAGCTTGAAAAAGTGACTTGTAGGATAAATGCCTGCTTGTTTATTAGGGTGGATTAAAAGACGGAAAAGTAAATGCCATGTTTAAGTACTAAGCCGTGCTACTATGCTGTGAAAAACAAATTGAACTTTACATCTATATTGCATTAGTATGCTGGCTTCTTCGTTGTTCTTGATTTATAGTTTTGAAAACTACTTTTAAGCCTTAATGTGAGCATTTTTGTGTCATATAATCCAAAGGAACAGTTTGTGCTTTTAAAGGGAAAGGTACCTTTTGGATCATCTGACTACTTTTAAATTTCATGGGATTATACACGCTTGTAACTGTTACAAGATGAGGTGAACACCAGAACCAAAATCTCAGTCTTTGACTGGAAATGAATGTTGCCTTCATTCATAGTGATAATGATATCTCATTTTCTCTAAGTCAGACTATTTTAATTCTGGTAGTAATTAATATGGTGTTTTACTAATCATGAAATGTCAATTGATTCATTAGTTGGGTGTTTTGTGTGGCCACAGTTCTCTGTAACACACAGCTCACAGTAAATAGTACCTAAAAATAGTGGATAAAGTTGCAAAACTTTCAGAAGAGCAGCTAAATATTTTTCTGCTTAATGTGATATCTCCAAGTTATTTTGATATAAAAATTATTCTTCATATACACTAGTTAATAGTGACAACACAAATGATTTTTTTTTAACTAGCTCACTGCTGATAAATTCTTAGTATTTACAAAATTTAAAATATATATCCCGAAGAGGACTTTCTGAATCATAGTTTCAGCCTGTGAACTGATCCTACGGAAAAGCAGCTTTTCATTTCCACTTACTGGCCCTATACTGCAAGGTAAGACCAATGTATGGGGGAAAGGAAGTGTAGCATTTACAGCTGAGTTTTCTGTGTAGGGAAGTGGTACCCAGAGATGCTGCGTTTACCCAGGGATGGCTTGTTGCATTGCATATGCTGAATTCTAGTTCATTGACTACTTCAGGACAGAGTATAAAAAATTTCAGAGAATGTACAATAGCTGGAAATGCACATTAATAAACCTGGGCCATAACATAGTATTCTTAGATTCTAGCTCTCTATGGCAAGGGGAGTGAGCTGTAATATCAGCTGGTATAACCTGGCACTGCTCCATGATTACCAACTCTTTTTGGAATCCATGCTGTCCTCCAGTAAAACAGAAGGCATTGATTCACCACAGGTTTTGTTCCTAACCAATCTATATTACAACACTATATTTTGCTTCAGAAAATTAATTTTCCAATTCATATGTCAGATGCGTGCTTTGGGTTATCCTGGAATCTGTATATTTGACCCAGAAAATGAGTGTTCATCAAACTTAACAAAAACAATCAGATATCTTTTATATGTTTTCTTTATTTGAAAATCTGATCCCTTGAATCTGATCTGATTCCTTGAGAGATTTTGTTCTTGAAGATCTGCTTCATGAGATCTACTTTCATTTGGAGGAAAAAAAAAAATATTTGAAAAATTGTTCACTGGCATCGAATGGCCTGTTGATCGTTAGCTGTCTTCAGAAGACAGCTGGAGTACCACCAGCAGATTAAACAGGTAGAAAACATATACGTAAGATCTTTGCTGTTATCAGAAAGAAACCATTAGAAAATACTGTAGGGAACAGTCTTTGAGGGCTGGCTGGGTTATATACTTTCCCAGGAGCTGCGGTTGGGAAAGCAAACCTGTTCAAAGAGTCAAGCACAGGAAGAATTAAAACTAGGTTGACTTGTTCTCAAAGATCAGGATCTGAGTAATTTGCAAATGTCAGCTTTCTTCATATAAAGGAACTATACTGTCAAGCATACACTGTATATAGGATTTAAACATGCCTTTTCAGCCCAAATGCAAGGGAGTTTGAATGCATCGATCGTACCAATAGTGGACTGACCTTTTGGTATTTTATTTTTTTCTGACTCTTGTTTGTTACAGGCCAGGTGAGATGTTTCAGGATGGGTGGCTGGTTGTTTTCTGAAGGCGGTATTTATTATGTGTCAAAAAAATCATTCTGATATCTTGTGATGGAGCAAGCAGCTGCAGTGGTTGACGTCGATCCCTGCAAACAGCAGTGGCAGACTGAAACGTGTGCTCTTGAGTTTCTTGGACTTGCGTCTTTATCAGTATCAGTTTAAAGCATTGACCTGTAAACTGTTAGGGTAGGCAAAAGCCTGCTCCTGGGAGACTAGCCACTAATACCAGGGCAAACTGAGGATGGGGGTTATATTTTCTTTAAAAGCCATGGTATTTAGCGCTAGTCTTTGTCTCAGAGCCTGAAGAGTTCATGTATGTTGGATTCTGGAACTGCTGTTTCGAAACTTAATATTGAAATGACAAATTTACTCCTTGTCTGTTGGAACAGGCTTTAGTGTTGGCTTATTTCTAAGCTGTTTAGAACAGAAAGAAAATAAAGTAGAAGAATACCCAACCTGTGCTGGAGACTTTGGTTTCCTTTGCTGCTTCTGTTAGCTAGCCACCATGCTATACTACATCAAGGTGTAGATGTGCTAGAGATTCCATTTGGCGTTTTCTGCAGATGCTTTGATGGTTGTGTCATATTCCAGACAGTGCAGGTGAGCAAATTCACTGTTATCTCCAGGGCACTGTGCTCCCCAGGAAAGCAGAGCTAGATACACCTAGGCAAATAATAGCAGTGAAGATGATGATCTGGCTACTTTAGTCCCTCTATACACAACACTTACACGCTTACATGAAATCCCACCAGAAAAGATCTGAATGGTTGCAGTAGCTGTACTGAGAAAAGAAAGGCAGAAAGTGAGCTTGAAACATTATTTTTGTAGTGATTTTTGTGCATTTGATCTATTGTGTCTTAAGAAACACCTTTGATTTTTCAAGGTCTGATTTCTATCCCTTGTGGTCCCTCCTTCCCTTTTTCCCACACACTACAAGTATTCTGCCAAATCCAGAAAATAAGAAAATATACTAACTGTGTCTATACTGAGGAAGTGGTTTCCTTTAGAAATGGTAACCATATGAAAGCTATAAATGCTGATACCAAAGCTATAGTTGAATATACGGATGTGGGCCCTGGAAAAACAGGGAAATGGGATCTGTTTGCTAGCTAAAGGGAAAAGTCTTGTTGCTGCCTAGGCTTTTTGCCAAAGTGCAGCTGAAGTAAGGTTACTTTAGGTGTGTATTGTGTAGCAGCTTTTCCTCTCTTGCTTTTTATATAAGGTGTCTGCAGGAACACGGCTATGTGAACAAAAGAAAGTCTGGTTTGATTTCCTATTTTCATGGACTCCTAACTGAAAAGGTGAGTGTGTGCTTTGACAACTGTGCATGGGACAGGGCTCCCAGTGCTGCCTTCAGCTGTGACTTGGTGCTGCTCAGCTCATTGACACGGCCGCTGAGGTACCTGGGCAGACACAAGCGGGATGCTGCTCCTGCTGGTCCCATTGCAGCACTGGTGAGGGAATTTGACAGCTGGGAAGAAATCAGAGGAGCAATTGCTGGCAGCAGAATGGGAGAGAAAAATGAGAAGACTGAAGAGTGTTGTTACACACAAAGCTCCATCCTCCCTGCCTTCTCCAAGTGCCCATGCTAACCAGCAAAGGGCCCTTCTTGCTAGCCCTGAGTTAGAGTAGCAATTTAATATAAACATGGTATTGGCTCTCATCCTGAGAAAATGTAGATCATCCTTGAACATGAGGTAGATAAAAAGTTGGAGCCGGATTTCTCTAGAAGTGTTAGACTGTGGCCATGCTGTGCAGCACTGTTGGACACCAACGTATAGTCAGTAAGGTGCAGAGCTTTACACTTGCCTCTCAAGTAGAAAGAGATTTGCTGTTGAAATGCTGTTATCCTTCTACTTTACAAGGTAAAAACTTTGGTACTTTTATATCAACTTTATTTTTTTTTCTCCTGGGACCTGCACTTTTATGTGAGTTACAACATCAGTCAATCAATAGGCTTCCTTTAAAGGAAAAAGCAGGAATGAATATTCAGCAGTCATAAAAATGCTCTGGAGATTGCCATCTAATACAGATGAAATAAAAAGCAGAAGCTGATTAGAATTCCAGAAAATGGGATATTAATCTATTTATAGGAATTTGAGTCTTCGTATGCCAGATCTTGTAATTTAGTTCTCATTGTCCTCAATTTTAAGCACTTCTGGAGAAATCATTAAATGAAGGAAAAGTAAGAGGAATTTTAAAAGAGCCTAATTATGTTGATTTACAAAAGAAAAATGTAGCCAACATGGATTGTCTGGTTGAAGGATGCATGAGTAAAATACAACACAGTACTGTGCCTGAAATGTGCTCTCATTGTTGCTGAAGCATTGCCCCATGCCAGGGACTTACTGTCTCCAACACAGACTGATGTGCTAAGCTAGAAGCACAGGATGCAATGAGACTTTTTCATGGTGCATTTTCTTTGCTTATTTTTCAGACAAGGGCGTAGTCCTTTTCAATGCAAGTGCCTCCATAGAGCAGATTTTTCTTTTGTATCTGTTTTCTTATATCCTTTGTGTGTTCGAGTGCTCTTATTTATCTCCTCCCACTTCTAGCTCTGAAATATAAGACTTAGGAGAGCATTCATAGGACTTGTGAGAAGAAGGTGACCTCTGGCTGCTAAGAAAGAAAATGTAAAAAAAAAAATAAAAAAAATTGCTGGATGTATTAAACAGCTGCTGACATTGTGGGAGACCTGGAAAGCCTCAGGGAATCATTCTACCTTGTGCTTGGTTCTGTTAAAAATACTCTGTGTACACCTTTTTTTTTAATCTAAACATGTATGAATTATGATATCAGCGAGAGGGGCCATTATAGGGTGGTGTACTCAATATCTCATGTGGAAATGTTGCCTGTTGTTTTATTTACCTAAGTATTAACATAGCTAGAGAACAATGTCAAGGGTTTCGAGGAAAAAAAAGCCTCAAAAAAATAAGCAAGCTTGATGTTATGTGAGCGGGGTTGGGCTAAGTAATCATTGTGCCATTTTCTAGCTGATGTGTGTGCCTGACTCGTACTGTCTGTTAATTTTAATATGAATGAAGATGCAGTGCACCTGCATAAGGTGGAGGGAAATTGTACTGTGTTTTGGTAAAATTTTACTGTGGTCTGCCTCTCGGCAAGGGATGTTTGGGTGCTTTGTAAATAATTCTTGTAAATCAAGTCCGTTGGGAGCAGTTAATGTCCTTGTTCTGGAGAAATTTGTGCACAACAGGGACAGGGCTCTTGCTTGGGACAACAGGGATTGGCAATAAGTGGAGATGAGGACACGGGAGCTGCAAGTTGACATTCCTGTCTGTTCTATCTGAAAGGAGATGATGTCAAGTGACTTACCCTAGGCCAAGTCATTCCTTCCAATAGTTGCTCTTATATTTTCTTGGCAACAGTATTAGCCACGTTCTTAGGCCAACTTGGCCGTGCTCTCATTGCCGGTGTGAGTGGCCCACTGAGGTATGCTCCCAACAGCTGCGTGGGCAGCTAATGCATCCATCACAGCCTGACCCTGGGGAAGGAAGAACTTACCTGTGAAGAGCTTAGGGAAAAACTGAAGTGCAATATTGACTCCTCCTGCATCCTCCACTTCAGTGTCTTCTAACTTTTGCCACTCCAAGCAGCCTATTCTGAACAACTGTTCAGAAATATGTATACTATTTTGTACACTCAATATTTCATTTTTAATACTGCTCGGTATAGCTCTGATGT
The DNA here is from genome assembly GCF_964188355.1 of Buteo buteo. Classification (NCBI taxonomy): domain Eukaryota; kingdom Metazoa; phylum Chordata; class Aves; order Accipitriformes; family Accipitridae; genus Buteo; species Buteo buteo. The sequence goes on along the minus strand of NC_134186.1, from coordinate 17,108,283 downwards.
GTAGCAGCTTTACTGGCAAGGTACCTTGAATGTCTTGGTTGCTCTGAACTTTCCTGTTTGGCTGTCTGGGGGATTTCAGAACTAGAAAAATATAGATTTTAATTATTTGGTGTAAAGAATTCTATTTTAGTGAATTAAGTTATTAAAAATGTGGATCCAAATTCACATTATCCCTAGTTTTTTTCATCTGTCTTTTTTTTTTTTTTTAATAGTTTGGGCTTCCTGGGTGATTTCAAGTGCCATTCTAAGTGTTTTCACTAATCTTAACTTCTTACTAGATGAAGGATTTGGCTTGCCATCTGGTTTAACTTGGTGCCTTTCTGGCAGGTAATTTTTCAGTGGAAATTAACTGTGGAATGTTTCAGAGGATCATTGCATGTTTAAAGAATGTAAGTCTGAGCTGCTTCCTTGTGCACTGGAGGGCATGAATGTCAGCAGATATAAATATGTTTAGTCTGAGAGCAGGAGGGCAGACAAGGAAGATATTGTATGAAGAGGTATAGGCCAAGCAGAGATAACCACTGGAGACTGAAAGACCAGAGCATTGCTTGCTAAGGTCTAGAATTGTTATTACTATAGCCTCCAAAAGGTATTTCAAAGGGAGGGGATTTTTGAGTTTCTGTAAATAATAATGGAGTAATCTCTGCCTAGTAAAAATTGGCATAGCATCCATAGCTTAAAGCCACTGAGAATCTGGACTAGAATTACCTTAATATATTTGGTTCTGGTAGAGCTAGAAACTAAAACAAGATAAATCTTTCTTAAGAGGGGAAAAGTAGCTAGCAACATAAGCAGTAAGTATCAAATTGCAGAAAACAGCCTCTGGAGCCATTGAAATGCAGCCCTTCCTTAGGAATTCAGGAGCCAGGTGTGTAGGAGGTCTTCTGAACAACCTGGCCAGCACTTTTGGGTATATAGGCACCAAAGGACAGTTAAATTCATAATAGTCTAGTTGCAGTAAGCTGGTCTGACTAAAATAGTCATTACAAACAGCCAGTCTGGAATCCTTGCTCATGGAAGTGAGTGAATACATACTAAGAGTCGGAAGGGCTTTCATTGTGTCAGCAGCTTTAGAAGAACTGGAATAGTAAGAAAAAAAAGAGTAGTCCATTCAAATGTATCCTTTGAATAGGGATGCTAGCTACAGTTGTATTTTCTGTAGTGTGTTGCTTGCAGTCCCCTGGCAGACTTCACTTGCTGGCATTGGCAGGTGCAACTCCCATTAAACTTAGTGGGAGCTGTGCTTGCTGAACTTGGCCCTCTGCCTGTAGAAAATTAAATGTGTTGGCAGGTTAGCCAGAGGAAAATGTTCTTCTCTTTGGGGTGCTCAGCACTTGTTCTGAGGTGCTCTGGGCTTGTGGAAGAGAGAAATTCTTCAAAATCAGGGCTAGCCAGGAGGGCTCGGACAAATTGCCTCTTCCTTCTTCCTCTCTGTATTAAATGCTAGGAGGCCTGAGAACTGTGCGCAGCATGGTCACGGGCAGGCTCAGGATGCATAGTAGCCTTACCTGCACCTTGGACTTTGTGTTTGTACCCATAATAAGGAGAACTTCCCCTTTATTTTCTCTTTTATGAGGCAGGGGTTTGACAGGGGACATCAAAGTCATGGCTTCAACCTTTTTCCAGGTGTGGTGGCCACACTAGCATGTATACAGTGGGGATTGTAACGTGTGTGTGTGTGCTCATGCATGAAAGCACACTCTTCAGCACCTGGAAAACAACAGAAAAATGTGTGAAAAGGTCTTCAAATCTAAGACTATTTTTGAGTTATTGCAGTGTGATCATTCTTCTTTCTTCTAGGCTATGTTTTAGGCCCAACCTGCACTTCTCTAGCATGTCCTTTATTTGATTATTTTTCCAAATCCCCCTCTTAATTTGTGAGGGCAGCTGAGCTGCCCTTTCCTGGGATTTCATGAATTAAAAATACCCCACTATCCAAATGTCTTGGGAGACTCAGTCCTGTTTCTGAAAGTGAGGTAGGCACTTAGTAGTATAAATCCCATTACAAATAAATGGGATTCAGAATTGCTTATGCCTAGTGCTTTTTGGGTTGTGTTTCTTTCTTTTTTTTTTTTTTAAATGGAAGCTTGGTCCTCTGCTAGCAAGTGTTTTCAAAAAAAAAAAGTCACTTTGTGTTACTTGAAATTGTGCTTAAAATAAAGCAGTTCTATAAGACACTGGTTACTAGCATTCCTTGCATTGCATGATGACTTAGTGGGCAGAATTGTATTATCTGGAGTTGCAACACTTCAGTCTCTCTTAGAATGTTTACAATAAAAATCTGATGCTGACAAGTATTGTGGAGTGTATTTATTCTCTTGCTGTGGATTAAGCAATTGATTCTGAAAGATTAAAATGCCCCACCTGCCTTCTTGCACACTTCTGTTTTGCCGTGTCAAACAATATAAAATGAATACTGCACTTCCCTCTATCTAATTGAATAATTTACTGTAAATAGCTGTCATTTACTTTAGAGCAGTAGGGGATCATTAGCCAAATGGATGTGAGTAAGTCATGCCTTTAATGCGTTAGAAGGGCCTAAAATGGAATAATCTAAATGGGACCATCAATACAGCAAGCTGAATTAAGTCAGAGGCACTTAAAGCTTTAAGTCCTCTTTCTTGTAAATTACACGCTCCCTCGGCAGAAAGGTAATCAAGAACTTGCATAAAATATGGCATCTTTGTTTCAAAGCTTTATTTTTAATGAATAAAATAGTACAATTTAGATGACATGATTGGTAGGTATAACTGTGTTTTGGATTTCCCTCATTTTAATTACCTCCCTTCCTTACTGATTGAAGCCTTCTTGCTTGCAAGCAGCTACTTGTGCTGACTGATATTGGCTCTATTCCGTAAATAAGATGAGCAGGTAATAAAATATCTTTTCTTGACTTTTATGGGTATATGACCTGATAATTATTTGCAGAAGTTGCTATTTTGTATATGTAATTTTAGAAAGGTCCCAGTCAATCTTAACTCCTAAATGTACAATATGTTTTTGGCATATTTCACCACTGAAGTCAGTGGCAGGGCTGTTATGTGCTTTAATGCATCTGTCCTTCTCATTGACTACTCCTGGCCCATCTTGTTCTTCCATTCAGGTCCCTGTTATCCTGGAATAGATTGGTCTTCAGTTAGAAGCTGGTATCACACAGTCACAGAATGGTTGAGGTTGAAGGGACCTCAGTAAACTTCAAAAAGGAACACTCTTATGGGTAATGCAAACTATCAAAGTTACAATTAATTAAAATTATCTGTAAATCAAGTCTTGCACCTCAAGACAGTTGCCACCTGTATTGCATCCTCCTCTTAGGATGTTATTGAAAGTTTGGCTTCTGATTTTGAGTCACAGTGACTTTGTGGGAACAAGTGGCACGTGTTTTACAAAAAAAAATTTCACTTCTGAGTTTTGACTTTGCTCTATTTCATTCTTCTAATCTTTTAGGTGTTCTACGATGTTAAGGTTCCTGACTTATTTTTCCATGTTTATTCCCTACTGAATTCCCCTCTTAGTCATCTCCTGTCATTGGTCAACAATTTCATATTTTTTAAACTTTTTTTTTTGTGCACTAGGCATTCCACTCTCGCATATATGAACTCTTCAATTCTTGGAATTAGATTTGGGCAGATATTTTGAAATGATCAACTTGAGGTTCAAGGGCTTTAAACAAACAAAAAAGCCCCTGCCTCCAACATTATTGCAAATGTAATCTGTCACTGCACTGAAGAGAGCAGAAGAATTTGGTACACCATTACTTCAGAATATGGAGAGGTTAAATAACTTGCTGTGTAGCTGGGAGGAAGTTGGTGACAAACCTTATTGTAGAAAGCAAGATGATTTCCTTATTTTCATTCCCTAGCTGTAACCACTGCCCTATGTTTCCTGTAACTGATCCCCCCACCTCCCCCGCTTTTTTACTGAAATGTTTTTTTAAAAGGTAAATTCATCTTCTGCTTTGAAACTTTTCAGAATCTGCTTATGAACTGCTTTCACTTTTATTGGATGAGTCATGAGTCGAAAGCTCTGTCCTGTAGTTCCACCATGAGTAATGCTTAGCATTTTCTTGGGTTCTCTTTTAGAAGACTATTAAATTAAAAGAAGAATCTGTTTTTTGATATCTTAATGGACAATTAGGTGGCTGGGTCTCAGAACTGATTTACATTTACCACTGCAGTAATTTAAATTTTTTCCTCTAATTTAAGGATGTCACTTTTTAACTTGCATGTATATGTTGCTGGTCATAGCTCTCCATCTTTAAAGAAATAAAAACTTTTCAGTTTTAGGGACTTCTGTACAAGTATTGATTCTGCTTTTGGGGACAGTTTTTCACTGAGGTCTGTATTGACAGTAGCTACGAAAGCTGGCCCGTGTACACAAGCTTCAAGTTACCTATGTGACATTCAAGTTGTGGTAATGAATACAGATGGTATGTGGTGTCAGGAATCCTACTCTTTCACCTGAGCACTGACTGAGAGGTCATGGGCTGTTCCCCTGAAACCTCTGTGCTGAGTCTTCTCCAGGTAACACGTATCTAAAGAAGAACTTAGGTGCAGTCTCTACTGCTGGTGGGGCAGACTGTCTCCCTGACTGCTCAGATGGCAGATTCTTCCTCCTCTTGGATGCCAAGGTACTGGCACTTCAGTAGATGGGTATTGGCAATACCTAGCAAGTTATTTGATATGCCTGGCCCTCAAGTATTTACTGGTATAACATAAGTATAATTGGCACAGGCAGTTCTTTGGATCCAGTTGATGTAAATGTTGGATTGTTGATAATATCTCTAAGCTTACGTACCCTGAAAATAATGGAAGCTATATTTGCAGGTGGAATATATACTCTTTCCCCATGAGGGGTTAGGTACCTGTCTGTTCTCTTGCTGAGGCTGATTATTGGTTTTGGTTGCATCAGCAATATTGGGAGATGATGGGTATTTAGAGATAAGCAGAGTTTTCTGAGGCTGATCATGAAAAATGGAGATGTATGAAACTCTTAAACATTAAATTCTCTCTAGAGATGATAGATGGGAAAATGCTGGTATTTTAATAGCAAAATGAGCTCTTTGGAGAGATTTGGAGTTTACTTGGTTACTCTTGCAAATGGCAGATGGTCTGTTCCACAGCCCATGTATCACAGGTAATAACAGAAACAAGCCCGAAGACTGAAGTTTTCGGGGCAGTGGATCAGCTCTGTGACCTCTGCTAAGTTTTGGTGCATTTGCACCTGAAATGGTCAACACCAGATTTCTGGGAATGGAAGTGCAGGGAGAACTTTCACGCTTAAAGATTTCCTTGGTCTTACCAATTTCATGTGCCTGGAGGGTTAGTAGCGCACAGGCTTGCATTGGAAGGGAGTGAACAGACTGCTTTCCAAATGCGAATCTAATGTGTATCTGTCTGTTTGACTTTCAGTGAAGTATTAATGAGGAAGTTCTGTGGCATAGTCATAAATAACTGCAAGGCTCAAGCCAAAATTGTGGATAAAAAAACCCAAAGTCACAGTTATGTTTTTCTATGGGGAGGAAAAATAAAGTCTGGAATCTGAGCACTCCTAAGCCTAATGATTAGGAATTAATTGAATTTGGCTGCTAATAGGAAAAGCTTGGCTCTGCGACCTTTACTGCCAACTAATTCTGGTGTATGTGTCTCTACTTGTGCCATCACAAACTATTAGACCTCATGATAATAATGAGAAATATTTATCAAAACATTGGCCCTCTTCTGCAATGAGACTTGTACTGTTTAAAAGATAATTTTTCTCTACTTTTGATATCACTTTTTAGAAAATCATGAGAAAAATAATACAGCCATCCTGGAACAGACTGTGAAGTAGTTCATCGCCTACTCAAAACTCTCCTGTCAGTTCCTTTGTGTAATAGGTTACCAAATATCAGCTGAGGAGCACAGTCAGTTACTGTAGCTCACTTGATAGCTGTGAAGTTGCTGGACTCCAGTAACTTGCTATGTATCTGGGAGTTACCAATGAAAAAGAAGATAAGAGGCTATAACTTGTGTACCTTCCAAATTTGGAGTTTTACTAAGTAAAAGTACTGTGACATGTAGATAGTCACTTTTTAAATCAAACTACACAGGTGTCTACTGAGCTACAATATTTGTAGGAATGGTAATGTGTAATACAGAGTTCTGATGTATATTACTCAATATTGCTATAAGTTGATGGAGGATGTTGTGTTGACTCTACAGCACAGCTGAACTTTAAACAAAAGACAAAAACCAAAAGGCCTCGCACAAAGCCCTCTTTACTCTAATGTTTTTGTCCTTTTACTGAGTGTAAGTGGCAAACCCTGAGGGTCTGTCTTTCCCATTTGCACTGAATCCTAAGTCATGCAAACTTTTCACTGATGGACACGTTTCTGGAGAAGGGCATCCGGTTTTGTTCTGTCAGGATCAGTAATGTTATAAGCTCTCAGGTGTAGCAGTTCTTCATATGTACATCCATCAACGTCCAAACTTCACTTGCTAACAAACAATGCTTCTCTCCTTGAGTATCTTCCTATTGTGTTGTTGCTTGTGCTTTCCTTCTTGGCCCTTCCATACTAGAACTTCAGCCTATGAATGGGGGGGGGGGGGGGGGGATGTCAGATGTGAAGTAAACAACCAAACAAAAATCCTAAACAAACCAAACCCTGTGAAAACTGTGCCATTACATTAGATAATACCATTTGAACTGTTTTCGCTTGTCCTTCCAGAGCTCTGCAGCCAGAGACTCGGGAGTGTTCTTCACACAAACACTGAGTGCAGTATGTTGACTAGTAGACTTTGCACTTCTTGCTCCATGCTGTTCCCAAGACACAACTTGATCTCTGGTGTAGATCTAATCTAATGTGTACGGGCTGCAGAGTGCCCCTGAGCCTTTTTTGCTAGGGATTTCTGGATGTGCTCTGGTCATGGACCACCTGCCCCTGAGACACTGAGTATGGGAGTGATCTTACAGGGCGGTTCTGCCTCAAGTCCTGCTGGGGATTCCCCTTCTGCATTGTTATTACAGCTTTTTGGCTCCTTCATGTTGTTTTGTGCAAAGGACAGAGGGAAAAGAAAATGTCTGATGATTGGATATTCTTTGGCAGTGGTTCAAAAATATAAATGCAGTATTTTCTTCTTAAAAAAAAGAAAAAGCCCATTGCTGCTTTATTACTTGACCTTTATGTAGAATTCTAATGACTAGGCAACATAGTTCTGCTGACAGGCTGTCTGCAAGTGTTAACTGGAGTTATTAAAGGAAAAAAGCAAGAAGTAGAAACAACATTCAAATGTTGCTGTAGGCTCAAACGTTCTTTTTTTTTGTGTGTGTGTATTGGTAATTTCACAAGTATACTCTGATTTGGTTTTTTTGTGTTCAGCTTGTAGGAAGAAGTTTGTGTTTGTCTACTGCAATTGTCTCTATCTAGTAAAGACATGCTTAAAGGTAGAGACTGTAATTAGCATGAATATTGCCCTAGTGGAGGAGAATCACTGTTCAGAGAGCTGGGATCCTTGAAAGTACATAGCTTAACCACAGTTGCTTTACATATTCCTTGGTTTGTGTTGGCTCATCTTGCATGCTTGTCACTAAATTGGATCTCCTGTTCTTGTATTCTCTTGAGATACCTTATTAGTGGGCAATAACTTTAACATCTCCCACTTACTTTCTTCCATTTTAACTTTTCTATAGCTTTCTGATGTCCGTTTCTTTCTTTTCCCAATATGTAGAGGAAAGGGAAAAAAAATGATAAATTTTAGTGATAGAACTAGCCAGTTTATCAGTAATTCAAATAGAGAGGTAGTTCAATGACTAGAGAGAGCTATTCTTGTCCTTTTGTGTTTGTGTTAACTTTTAGGTAAATGTGTGTTTATCTGTAGTGGCCTAAAGCTGGTTTTAAGGTTTTCAGAGTTATGACAAAAAAGAGCAATTGGATCTTAACTCTGGAAAATGAAAAACTTAATGGCTGCTGGCAAATATTGTGGAAATACCACCACTGTTTACCATATAATGCCTTGTGATACTCCGATAGAAACTTGGCTAGTGTAGGCTGTGACCTGAATTAATAATATTGTTTTGCTCATCTCTGTTAAAATGTCAGATTTTTTTTTATTGTTTAGAGGAATATCAATGTAAGTAAAGATGCCTTTCAGACTGCCTGTCTGATGAACTGGAATGGATATTAAGTAAGATGAAATCTTTTCATTACAGAAAATCGGTTGTACACAGAGATGTGCAAAGATATTATTGTCAACTTTCCTTGCAGCGAGTTACTTGTGTGGGTCCTTATTCTTTTTCTTTCATTGAAGTTGTTAAATATGATGTTATTGTCTTGTCTATGTACTTATTTACAGTATTGACCATTGGAATATTTGGTTTCAATTTGTACTTGCCTCATGTTTAACTTCGGGTAAATAACTTAATTTCTGTTTCTCTCTTTCCTGCCTGGATAGGGAGATGGTTTTCTTTTATCTCCTCATTTTAAGCTCCTTTTGGATTTTTTTTTATGCTTGTAGGGGAAATAATGAGTCTTAGCTGTAATTTCATTGCACTCAGAAGCCTTGTGTTAACGAATAACAAAACCATGATATTCTGTAGGCATTTCTTCTGAGCAGCATGGTACAGGCTTGTACAAGGTAAGGTGCAAAAATCTCCTCCATCTATTTTTTGTTGTGCCCCACACAAAGGTGAGTTGAAATAACAGCCATTTTATTTCTGTTCTCCACATGGAGACTGGGAAGACACAAGATCCCACCTCCTGTTGAGGAGACAAGATGAAATCCTTCAGACTGGATGTTGTTTGCATGTGGCTACAGTGTTGAGGGTAAATTGGACCGCAGCAGGGGAATTGCACTTGAATTGATTTCTTGCCAATCAACGCAAACCTCTGACCTCTAATACAGATGTTGGGGGAAGTGTGGGGAAGACCCCAACCCGGCCTCCGCTGCCCTTATTTTCGGGGAGACCTGGGGGGCTGAGGTGGTGCTGGCAATGGTTTCCTCACGGTTCCCCTCCTGGTGGTCGCAGGCCCCTCGCAGTTCCCCTCCTGGTGGCCGCAGACCCCTCCTCAGCTCAGCCCTGAGGCCGCTGCCCTGGCAGTGCGGTGTGGGCTGGGTCCTGCTGCTGGGCTTTTGCTTACCTCAGGGCCGGCTAGAACTGGTTCCAACCGGTGGGCTCCCCTCACAGCGGGGGGGGGGGGGCGGCTCGGAGCCATGCCTGTGAGGTACTGAATTTACAGCTGGTATGTTCCCAATTGCCGCTTTATATTGAGGCGGGAAGCAGTGAGGGGGGAGAAAAAGGAAAAAAAAAAAACCAAAACAACAAAACCCCAAAAAGGAGTGGGAGTTGTTCTTTGGTCTGATGGCAGCTGGGTGTCTCCAAAGAGAAAGGCCTCTACCACGTAGGGGTCATCGATGCAGGTGCTACCATGGCTCAGGGCGATCCACAGTGAAGAGAGGTGGTCCACAAACCAGGTGGTTAAAGCCTCTTTATCTGTTTCTTTCCTCAGACATACTTTTGAAACCAAGAGGCCGTGACCAGCAGCAGGGATGCCCCTATTGTGAGTGTTCGAATTGAGGCTTTTGTTGGTGCAGGTAATGTCAAATTGGCCATTTGGTTTATTTTAAGAAGGGAGGAGGAAAGCACTATGCAGTCTGTCAGAAAGCAAGGGAAGTGTAAATACAGAGGAGTTGTACCTCTCAGCATTTTAAGGTAGCAAGTTGCATTAATACCGCTCTGAGAACCAATAAACATTTTTATATGGTGATTGTTCTGCATCACATAAAAGATAAAATATAGCTCTGGAGTGCACCAACTTGCCACCTGTTACTCAGTTCCTGAACCTCAAAAGCAAATTTTTTTCCAGCAAAACTGCCTCTAAAATGCTAATTGCTAGAAATGTGACCGCTAATCAGTTTGCTCCCATAATACTGCCATCTATTTAAATAGGTGTGCACCTTCCAGAAGGGGAGATTTTAAAGACTTTCACTGATAAGATTTTAAAAAAGGATGCCAACTAAGTGATTAGTCCAGTGGCTTTTTGCCGAAAATAATTTTAAGGGGGGGAGGCTAGTGGTGGAAAGGAAACCTTAAAATCTGTTATACCCTTCTCTATCTTCTTATATTGAATATTTTCATAATGTAGTCCATGATGATGTAAACTCCATCTTTCTAGAGATTTTATATCTAAATGGGAAAATTTGCTAAAGATACATTGTAAGAAAACTCATGCCTTGGCAAAAGGACTAACTGTAGTGCATGCAATGACAGATTTCTTCCATTCTTAATCTGTGTTGTGGAGAAAGCTGGATTACCTAGGTAACATGGGTCTATGTGTCCCCTCTCAATGCAATCAGATCTTCTGGTTGCATTGCAGATATTCTAGTTAGTGTGTTTCCATATGATCCACTTGTTGGATTGCTCATTCCATTTCTTTATTTTAACATCTCTTGCTTTAAAAGCAGATTTTTGTGAAAAGCAGACTTTTGTGCTGTGGTTATCATAAAGAAAAAATTGTATGTGCTCAAGGAGGGTATGCTGAAGACTCTAAAACCAGAAGGTGCATGAAGGAATCAAACTTTGTATGCAAATGCATGGGACTGGCTTCAGATTTCCCCCTCACAGCCCCCCACCCAGGTATTTGCAGTTGGCAATGTTGCACTACTTGTGCTATCTTAACATCTACAAAGTAATGTCCCTTGTCTGTAATTTTCAGGGTGATCTATCTGAACTGAGATAGATCTTTATCTGTTTCTCCTCTTCTGCCCCACCCCCACTGCCCTGTGTATTTCTAAGGTATAGCTGTGTACAGTAAGGCTAAGATGAGAAAAATGCAGAACACAAGAAGTAGCACAGGCTTCAGTTTGCACGAATAGCTACATTAGATAGAGATCTATATACACACACCATACCCCCTTTTTATATACACATATATATTATAATATATATAAATACAAACATAATAGAAAGAATGTAAAATAATTTTAAAATAACAAAATATAAAATATTTTAGAAAAAATATTAAAATAATATAGTTGGATATAATAATATAGTATATTTAAATAAATGTCAAATATATACTCTATTATACAATATATATATTTTTATATGTATATATTCAAGGCCAGGTTGGATGAGGCTTTGAGCAACCTGATCTAGTGGAAAGTATCCCTACCCAACCCCAGGGGGGTTGGAACTGTAGATGATCTTTAAGGTCCCTTCCAACTCAAACCATTCTATGATATATAAAAAGGAGTATTGTCAAAGATAAAGACTTGTTTAAAATGAGATCATCTCTACAGAAAATAGAGAGAAAAGATGGGAAGAAGTATGCATTAAAAATAAAACCCTGTGTGAGTGAAAATGTATTTATGCTTCACATTGTACTTGAAGTGTAAGGCATAAACAACTCAGCAGTGTTTCCTCTTTGATTATTGGTTCTGTAAGAGCAGCTGTCATGAATGAATGCTGCAGGTAGCACCTGTTCCCATCTCCCCTTTTCTAGTTTTAATTTTGCATTCTAGGAGTGTGGTACATACATCTGTGTATATGATCCCATGCTAATACAACCCATTTTAATGCATCATTTGAAGGACTCTTCATTATTTCTTGCTCCTGGCGTTATGGCTGCTTAGATTTGTGACACCCAGCTTAATTCTGAGTTGGCTTTTACTATTGTAATTAATTCATATCTATATAAACCTGTTATAATGCAAAATGACAATGGGATCCTGAGTCCTTAAATGGTTAGTGTGGAAAAACTTCTGATGGACCAGATGTGTTTCTGAAGGACAGAGTGTATGTATTTACATTCTGACCTATCACATAAATGCTGTCAGAATTTTGCTCTTAACTTGATTTGTGGCATTCCATTAACAGTTATTCTGTGTACCAGGAGAATAATAATTAATGATTCCCAGACTCCCAGAATTGTAACATAAGGACAGGCGCTGTTTGGCAGAACAGAGATTGTACTTTACTACAGGCAGGAACTGTTCATATTAATCAAGTGATATTTAGTCTGAAATGACTTTTAGCTAGTGACTTCTTATTCTCAGGTTAACCATATTACTTACAGGTAACATGCTCTTCTAATTCTGATGATTATTAATAATCAAAGTCTAGATGCATGGATTTCTGTCTTTCAGAGAAATGATGCTCTTGATTGACCTTATTTTAAGATGGGTTTAGTGTTGAAATTACCAAGTTAGGGTTTAGAAATGGGGTGGTGAAAGTTTATGGATTTGCTCTTTGATTTAAGCTTTTACAAGGCTGGACACACGTGCAGTGAATGAGTTAAAAAATGTGAAATTAATTGTATGAGTTTCAGAGCTTAGTTATTTAGGACATAAATTTGTGATGGAGAACTTTTTCAGGGCCATCAGTAGTAGGAGTAAATGAGTCACACTTATTTTACCTTGAATACATGCTATTACTGTGATACTTTTCGACAAGGATGTGTTTTTAACAGAATCCTGACTGCTAAAATCCTCCTAATTTCTAGCTTGTTAAATATAAGCTAACATGTTGAATGATGGTGAGGAAATTTAAATTGGGAGATTTTACAAGATGTTATTTCTGCTAGGAAAACAAATTGCATCTTTTGTAGGATGCTAAAAAGCCATTTTGCACTGTAGAAGCTGCTCTCCAATGCTAAACAGACTTGAGCAATACGAGGCTCCCAGCAGGGAGTTCCTGTAAGGCAGGAGCTGACTGCTGGTGTGGAATCAGTGGTTTAACAGCTCCCAGCTGCATTGCTGTGCTAGTGGGGCATTGCAAAGGTTTCACAGGTGCTGCCAAGCCTGGTGTAACTTAGGATGAGGTTCCTCCTTCTTTAACTTATGGGTGGGCTAGTTTGACAGGTTTTTAAGCTGTTTTTAGTTCTCTGTCAGTTGCCAGCATCTGGGCCTGATGCTTGTATATGAGCAAGTTCCCTCTTCCTGGTGGTGTGTTTGTTTGTATTTTTGTGTTTTTGTTTTTTTGGTTTTGGGTTTTTTTTGGGGGGGGAGGTGGGTGACTGTGAAGGTCACATCCTCTGCTGACACTGCTTTTTCTGTGAGCAATGCTTATGTGCTGTTTCAGGTGTGATGCTTTGTTTTCTTGTGTAGTAGTTCTTTGAAAGAAGCTTTTGGCTGACTGTCTTTGGGAATGAAATGTGGTTTGTGGTCTGCTTATCTACATCTATCCACTAAACATGGGGAAATAACATCCTGAAATCTAATTCAGTATTGATGTGACAAAGAGAAAGATGAAGGACACAAGCAGAGACTGCTGCCTTAAATACATCTAATTCCACATGCACATGCTGCTATCTACCAGAAGAATTTAACCAATTATAAGTTGTTACAATTGTGATACAAGTCTATGTGCAGCCATTTATTTATGTAAAATCCTATGCAAGGTATTAAAATATTGGCCTTATTGTGTGTCGAAGAACAACAATTTTATTATTTCAACCTAAGTGGCACTCAGGCTTGTAGCAAAATGACCAATATTGCAAACTACAAGTACTGTTATTTTTTTGGTACAAGTTTACCTAGACAGCATCTCTGACCAGCTGTGTGCCTGATCAGTGGCCACTGAAAGCAGTGGAAAAAAGCCATTAGCCTCTCCTGTGCAACTCTGCTAATGTTGCCTTTTAGTATGTATATATTTAATAAATGTGAGTGTGTGTGTGTATATATACATGTGCATAGAATCATTTAGGTTGGAAAAGACCTTTAAGATCGGGTCCAACCATCAACCATGCCCACTAAACCATCTTCTGAATTGCCTTGTCTATGTGCTTTTTGAATACCTCCAGGGATGGTGACTCAACCACTTCCCTGGGCAGAATGTATATACAAAGCATATATATGTTTTTATGAAATTTTAAGTCACAGGGGCATCTTTTAAATGGTCATTAGGAGAAAGGTCTCTGACTTGAGGCACTGTTTCAGATAGGTAGCTCTGCTTGCTACAACACTGTCTCCACCACCTGTAAGGAAGCAGCTAGCGGGAAGGATTGAGACGTGGGCGTATGCTTACAGTTTGTGTACCCTTGAGCGTGTGTGCTTATGTGCGTGCCACCTGTTTTAGTTGCATATAGCCACTGTGTGAAAGGTATTGAACTTCTTTGTGTTTCTGCAGACAGACTCAGACAGCAGCTACAGCAGAGGCTCTGCACGTTGCCCTACCCGTGTTTCAGTCCCTCAAAGAAAAAGCCTTGAAGAGGTTTTCATGGCAGATTTTTAGTATGTGTGTTTGTTAGTAACAGTGTGTCTCTGTTCTTCCATGTCTGTTGTCCTGTATTTGCCAGACTAAAGAAGACTTTGACCCCAAGTAGGATGTTTTTTGTAGAAGATGAAATACTTGATACTCTGAAAGCTTCTTGCTTTGATTTGGTGATGCTTAGGGTGTCATCTACACGGTCAGCTATAGTAGGAGACTTTCCTTTTAGAATGCTGACTAGAGCTCAACACTGTGTTGTGGCCTTTAATAAAAAGCAGCATCAACTAAATAGAAGGATTCATCAGTCCTGTTATGGTCTTTACTAGGAAGTACAGTTGTCTTGGTCTTACTTGGAAAAGTGAATGAGAAGACTGAAAACTGAACGTCTGCCATTGAGCACTGTAATTGCCCAGGGCATGGAGGAGCATTCTGAGCAGGACCAGAAGCCTGTACCATATCAGGCACTGGGTCTTCAACCCCCCTTGTAGTCATGGGTGTAGGTGGGCTGGTGTGGTACTTTGCTGTCCTGGGGGTACAGTTGGTCCTCTGGCAGACTGCCAGGTGTTTGGGGAGAGCATTTCCTCATGTTGTCAACGTTAACTTGGGCTTAAAGATTTGAGCTAATATCTAATCGTAGTCCTGAGACAGACTGTTTGGTTAAGATAGTGGTGTGGCATTTTGTTATTGTTCCTGAAGCATAAGTGACCTCTAAGTAGGAGTTGATCATGTTTTTAAAGGCTCTCAGCCATAATATAAATGTGTGTTTTGTGGGAAGACAACGTATAAAAAGCTGCATTCTTGTCAGGTTTCTAATTTATAGGGAACAATGACATGCAATAATCTAATTTATGTCTGTGTACATTATGTCACTGATCACAAGTAATGGAGTACAAGCAGATGCTTTGATTTGTATGTGTAGAAATTGTTAGTGGGCTGAGGTAATGGTGAAGTAGCTTTAGCTTGCCAGAGGAAAGCTGTTGATTCTGTGCTGGTAGCATACGAAAGTAAATCCTGTGCCTAAAGCTGAGCAGAAAGAGATAGCTAGTGTTGATGAAGTCTGTAGTTCTGCGGGCTGAAATACTATTTTCTCAATCCTTTACATGATAGGATTTAGGAGAAGAAACTTCATCTTGGAGATTAAAGTTTTATGCTGATGTATTCATCTTTGATTAAGGGTATCTCCTCCAAATGAAGATAGTGATCATCATGATAAGTGGCTCTTTTCAGTAAATCTGATCATATGATTATCTGTATTTGGTGATCTTAAAAGTCTTTGACAGAGAGACCAAAAAATTCTATTAGTAAAAAGAAATTAAGATAGCTGGTTTTTTCCAGTTGTTAGTGAAGTCTGTGCATCATATGCTAAATGCTTTAAAAAAAACAACAACAATAAGCTTGTTTTTCAAATCTTGGTGTGTCATGGGAGCAGGATACATACGAATATTCTCATACTTGGGCATATAAATTTTCAGGCACAGTCTATCAAATGTCTGCAATCTTTTTAAATTCTCCCATATTTCACTGTACTCCTTTATTAGATGCATGGACTAAGAAGTTTAAGTTTGTTATTTCCAGGAAAATTTGGGTAGGGAGGAACACAGGATGACACCATTACCAAAGCAATCTGGTGCTAATATTGGACAGGGCATGTGAATGCATTACTTTGGTTGTAATAGTTTTATGTACTCAGAACAATGTTTGTGGGATCTTGGGGAAAAAAACAAGGACATGCATTAGCAATGAGATTAGTTTGCTAGGAAGGACGCTGAGGACCACTCTGTGTCAATTAAGAGCACTTTGGAGTGGCAAATATCTTAAACGCTGGCTGACTCAGCTTGCAGAATGTAGCCAATAACCAAATGGCAGAATTTCACAAGTGGCTACATCAAAAACTTTGTCTCAGTTGATGGCACAAACAACATTAATTTCCTGTGTAAAGTAATTTCTCCAAGAGTGAAATCCATCGATCCCAGGTTTTTCTTCACATCTAAGAAAGTATCATTTCCCCACTGTTCCTGTCTCTTCCTCCACATTCATTCGTCTCCTCCTTGTTATTCTTAAGTCACAGATTAATCTTTTCCTTCAAATATTTTGCATTAGTTTTCCTCTAGCCATGTGGGTGAGTGGGAATGACTTAACCTTTTTTGGTGCGATACATTGTCTCTGGCTTTTGTTGAGAATACTTATTGATCTATAGTAGGTAATGCCCTAATGTGAGGTGGGGCTAATTAAGAGAAGAGGGAGACAGGCAGCACCCCTCCTTTTTGTGAAAATGAGGAGGCTCTCTTTCTCCTTCTCTCTTGCCTCTTTCTAGTACAACAGTATTTGAATGTGTCTCTTAGTCACCAGGTATAAAGGAAAAACATGGAGGAAAAAAGATGTGTACAGCATTTCAAACTGATAGAAAAATGAAGTCATTTAACATGGAAGGATCCAATACTTCAGTAAGTTAGACATCAAGGGCCTTTCTGTAAATGTAGTGCTAAATGATCCTGAAATCGTATGCACATACGCTTGCTTTCTGTTGCAATCTTTCTCTCAATAACATGAAGAATTACAATTATACTAAATCAATTTCCTCTAGCGTTCAAGCTAATTCAAAATAAACAAGGCTAAATAATAACTCAATATTAACTCAGAAATGTTCAACCCAGATGGCTCTGACCTGTGCAGTAGTCCAGGAATATGCAAACCCTATGTTGCTTATGCCATGAAATTTACTTGACAGCCTTGGTTATCGACTGGAGTTATGTGGTAGCCTTTTGAATTGTTTTTGAGTTAGCTCCACAGATCAGTAGGAGAACGCCATGTCACCCTGGACTGAAGAGGTCTGGGTTTCCCTAGGTTTACTAAATGACTGTTTGTTTTCTTTCTAGAGCCCTGCCTATGGGGAAGTGCACATAAGATAAATATGGCTTTTAAGGGCGAGGACCACTTAGATTCCCTTCCGTTACCTGTTCAGCGGTAAGTGGTGCACTCTGTCATCCAGACTTGAATGATTCAATGTCTCTAAGGCTGCAGCTGCACTTCCCTTTGAGGATCCAAAGACACTTAAAAACTTATTTTTAAACTCAGTTTTAGGTAAAGTTCACACAGTATGTTGAGAATGAATGTGGAAATCTGGGATGCATTTCTCAAAGCATTTGCAACTTTGTATACCTGAAGTCTGGTAAATCATGACAGTGACTATGCAGTTGTCATTTTAAATGGATGAACATGTTTGCAGTAGAGATGTGACAGTGTTTACTGGATCAGTTCTTTGCCATAATGGAAATCACTGAAACTCGCTGCACTCAAGACTGCTGAAAACTAGAAATATAAATTTCTTTAACCTGGTTGACTTTCTTCAGGTGTAGCTATCGTAATGATACAAAGGTTACAGTATAATCTCTCCAGTGTGTGATGCCCTGGTGGGACTGGAGACATTGATGACTCTACTAATCAACAAGTTTTTAAAATCTGGCTGTTGGTTGGCATCTAGTAGCTGTATCTGCATAGCATACTTTCACTTCTAGCATAATGGAGGCTCCATGAAAAGAAAAAAATGAATAATGAATACAATAACCTTCTGCATTCTCATTGAACTACAGTCTTGATATGTGGCACAACTGATTTTTTTTTATTGGGGGTGGGGGATGTGGGGGGTGTGGGGTGTGTGTGTGTGCTGCTGAATCCAGGAATAAAATCAGAAATAAAAAGGATTGAAATTTCAGTCTTTCTCCTAGTCTTCTTTCTCCAGGTCAGATTGTAATTCTTTGTTGTAGTTAACTGGCTGCTGACATGCAATCTCAAAATGTGATGCTTTTCTTCATAAGGAATTTGATATTTTTCTACCTTTCCCTGGTTGAGTCTTCTAGCAGATACTTTGGTAATGCCGTTAAGCTCACAGTCACAGTAAGACCATATGAGTATATTGTCTTCTGGAAGAAATACCATGTGGAGGAACATAGTTTGGGTATCCTAGGTGTCAAAGTAACCAGTACTATTTGTTAGATTCTAGCCAAAACTTGCTCTGGAATTCAGTGAGTCCTAGAAGCCCTGAATAGCCCAGCATGGAGTGGGCTGGTATAAACAGCAATGAGGTGTCCTGTATTACTTACTAGTTTAATTTTCTTCCATGGGATGGAGCCATGGAATATAACTTCAGGTGCACACAGCACTGAAAACAGACTAATGACTTTGCTATGGAAATGCTCAGGCTAACCCAATGGTCAGATAAGGTGTCAGACATCCAGGTTAATTGCTTGGTGATAACTAATGGGTTCCAGAAGCTGAATCCTGGATCAAAAGTCAAAGAAGTTGTTAAAGCCAGCTGCTATGCCAAGAACTTAGGTTGCAAAATGGGCCAGTGAAGCCTCTTATTGTAGTAGAAAACTAGCTGCAAGCAGAACCAAAGGCAGTAGGTCCTGTGGATGGCTGATCCAGGTTGATGGTGGCAAGTTTTGTTTGCCAACACCTAAATGGGGAAATTGGCTGCAAACTCTCTAAGCTAGTGACTGGAAACGTGGAGTAGGAATATTGCATGCACCACTCAAAGGTAACAGCAGCACAGAACTGAAGAGCACTGAATTTTGTAGGCTGGAGATTTCTGGAAAAGGAAACTGCCTGCAGGTCAGTTCTTCCGCATTCAGGGAAGCAGAGCTCTGCCATGCTATGTGAGCAAAACCATGCCGCCTTACACTGACTCTGCACTACAATGTATCTTGGCACAAGATGCGATCTGCAGAAGTCCTACATAGCAAGCACTATGTTCTGGCAAACAGCTTGGCTCAGCAGGGCAATGCTATACAGAGAAATTTAAAAATAAATACTTTCCCACACCCCAAATAAAACATGAAGCTCTTAATTTCTGTGTTTATTTTGAAAGGGAATCCTTTTTCCTTTTGATGAGGGTTATTTCAGAGAAAGCCCTTGTAACAAGATAGGCAGACTGAAGTTACCAGTTGTCAGACAGGTGAAGGGCACAGGGAAGACTGGAACTAAAAATGAGGAAACATGTTTTTACCCTAAGAATTTGCAGAAAAAAACCAGTATGGACTAGATCAATAAAGTCCAGGAGCTGTACAAAATGCTTTTCTTGATGATTTTTTTAAACACTCAACATAATAGCTTTTTCCAAAGAAATGGAATTTATGTGAGATTGAATTGTTTCTCTGCATTGGAGAAAGGAGTGATATGGATCCTATAGGGAGTTTAAAAGGATTAAGTCAGGTTTCAAAATAACTAACAAGATTCAAGTATTATTTATTGTTTATTGTTGATGTAACCAAGCCTAGGATGTAAGCCTGTCTCAGGATTCCAGTTCATGCTCCTGCTTTTTGTGAGGGGGACTTGAGTTAATTTGAAGGCATGCACTGTTCTGGCCTGTCACAGGGAAAAGGTAACACAAATCCAACTGAGGTTATTCCTGTGGAGCACCACAACCACGTCTTGCTTTATGTTTAGGTCCGAATCTTTCAGAAGTAAAAGCAGACACATCCCCAAGCAAGAATATCTGTCTCCATAGCAAAAGTGTACCATACACATACAAACTGGTTCCAAGTGTTTCCACAGCAGCCATTAAAGTCAACAGGTACCTTGGCTGCATAAGGAATTTAGAACTGGGGCCTTAAACCAAGTCTCTATGCTGCATGCATTGTTGTTTACACTCTTCTCTCTCCTCAGATTTTGTGGGAAAACACAGCTTGTATTGGAAAGTCTCTAAAGTATTGAGTCACTATACTAGTGGTTTTCTAACATACTGTCAGACCTACTTTCTCTAATTGACATCCAGAGTGCTATGGATACAATATTTAAAACTAGAGAGTATCCTAAGGAAAAAACCCAAGTTATTGTTACAGAAACTTTATTTTCTGTTTCAATGAGTTAGGAATTTACAATTAGTGACAGTTTTGTCCCTTAGGAGAGAAAACGGTTGGAATTGGATCACTTTTATAAAGAATTGATCTAGTGACTCTCCAAAAACTGTCAGTAGTCCTACATAAAGCACTTCACAGGACCATAAAAAAATAATCTGTTGTCATGAGTGATGGCCAGTTCACTATAGCAGGTGAAAGGTGTATATATTCCTTAGAGATGCATATATTCTCATTCTGTAGTAGGATTGTTTTATTATAGCTTTTGAAAAATGTCATGACCCTTTCCTCACATCTTTCTATTGGTATTGGTTTTCCATATTTCTGGTGAGTTTTTCCAGATGGGAAAGGCAATGTAAAAGGAGCTGCATTTCTCTTCTGTCCCTGGCCCCCCTCCTGTATAATGAAAAATCATTGGCCTTTTTGTTTTCTTTAAGTTAAAATTGTAACTTACAGCTTTTTTCATTGTTGTCATGTTTTTTTGTAGTTTTCATATTGGATAGTAAACTAAACATTTGGAGTGCTGAATCTGGAGTCGTTCAGCTAAAGAAAGAGTACTCATAATAAAAAGTGAAATAGGACACTTTTTGCTTCTCAGATTATATGTTCAGTTCAGTGTTGCAATTGTGAGAAATACAGTATGATTAGACATATTTTTTAAAAAGGAATAAAGTAAAGGTCTTGTGTGGAAATCAGGTAAAACACCACCACCACCAAAAAAACTCCTCAAACAAACCCAATCAAACGACCTAGCCTTGCTTCCCCCCTTCCCCATCTTGCTGAAAGATGTTGAAATTTGGGCTATATATCTCAGAGGTATTCTTGAAAATGAAGTGGGGGTTGGAGTAGAGAGAATTTGTCTTCCTGATCTTCAGAAATGCAATACTGCTGGATTATTTAATACATTGTCTAAACATCCTTGTAGCTTCAACAATGAAAGATGATACTGGAGGTTATAATTTCAACTTGCATACAAAAAAAGGGCAATACTGATTATTTACAGTTTTTTTGTTTGTTTGCTTATAAAAGTTCAATACTTTGAATATGAAGACCAGGAAGATAAACCTAGATGTCTATATTTCATTTCTTTTTCCTGGTTTTAATATTATTATGATCTTGTGTTCTGGTGGAAGTTTACATAATCATTGGAATATAGATATGAATTATTATCGCTGCTTCAGATGAAGGAGGTGAGGCAGAGAAAGTAGACAAGCCTTTCAAATCTAGGTAGTTGTGGTTATGCCATTTGTAGCATTTCATCTCTCAAAATCACTTCCTTGATTTGATACCCGAAAGCTGGAAAAATTTGCCATAAGGGACTTCTGTGGCAGAGCCAAAAATAGAATCCAGGCTTCCTGTCTCCTAGTTCTTAACCAAAAGACAGTCTTTCCTCCTTTTGTTACTTTCTTCCTTTTTTTGTTGAACTAAAGATCTGAGTCCTGTGAAAGAACAATATGAATAAGGTCATGTCATGCATATTTATAGCCTTGCATTGCTCTTTAAAATGTACTGTGTATCTGCAGGTGTTCTGGTAACTTCTCTAGAGGATCTGCTTAGGTGTCCTGTTACATAAATTAAGATTAACATGCCCTCTGCTATTAAGAATATCAGTGTTAGTGTATCTATCAGCTCTTAATAAATCTGAATTTCTTCCAGTATGCTTTTGGGTTGGTTTTCTTAGCCTACTGTTTGTTTATTTTTTTCTTGTAGTGCTATTTTTGTATATGTGCGTGGTAGGTAATGTGGTAGGTGGAGATCTGTTCACTGCATGCATGCTCTCTCTGCTGAAAGAAACTGTACAAGCTGTAGTGACTACATCTGATCTGTACATTATGTAAGATATGATGGAAGTTACTGAAGGAAGGAGATTCATAAAATGACTTGAAGAAAAAAATCCTGTTATAGGCACAACTTTACAATAGAAGCAAGAACATCGTTAATGTGAAAAAAGTATGCCTTTTAAGTCCAGGTAGGAATGTAATTATCTTGCCCCAAACTCAGGTTTGCTGAAATAAATGGAATAGTTAAAAAACAAACAAAACCCCCCAAACCCAGGAGTTGCTATTTGCCAGTGTCGTACACAAAAATCTGTGTGTTCTTTAAGTTCAGATTTGAAACCTTTTCCGAGGTAATTTGTTCTGAGGAATGTGCTTCTCTAACATGCAGCAAGAGCAGGGCTTTAGAAAGGTCTGTGTGAGAAGCCCCAAATAGCTGAGATAGCAATATAGCAACAGAGCTATTGCAAGGCCCACACCATGATGGCCCTTGAATAAACAGGAGCTTAAGGTACAGAGAGCTAAAGTGGAGAAGATGCCAAATCTCATAGTATAAAAACTTGAGGTCAGCTTTGGCTTGGTTATGAGAAAAAAATACTGTTCTGTGTCTATTTCCTTGTCTAACTATGTATAAAGACAGATGACATTGATATTTGGAAACTTGTAATGTGTTTGTCCCCTTGGATCCAGAGGAACTGAAGATAATTGGGGGTGTGGGGGGTGTTAAAGGGTGAGGACTTGCAGTAAAAGAAGAATTTGTTGATTAGGTTCAAAATCCAAGGACAATACTGAAGGATTTAAGGAATGCACAGTGAGAGAGACCCCGAAACTTTATTTTCTCAGCAAATGATATGAACTGGAATACTACCTCACTGCAGACTGTAGAGAATTCTGGGTGAATTGTTATCCAGAGGGACCTTGACAAGCTAGAGAGGTGGGTCTCTGTGAACCTCATGAAGTTCAACAAGGTCAAGTGCAAGGTCCTGCACCTGGGTCAGGGCAATCCCAAACATGGATAAAGGCTGGGTGATGAGTGGATTGAGAGCAGCCCTATGGAGAAGGACTTAGGGCTGTTGGTGGATGAAAAACTGAATATTGAGCTGGCAATGTGTGCTGACAGCCCATAAAACCAGTCATATAATGGGCTGCATCAAAAGTGTGGCTAGCAAGTCCAGGGAGGTGATTCTCCCCCCCTACTCTGCTCTCGTGAGACCCCACCTGGAGTACTGCATCCAGCTCTGGGGCCCCCAGCATAAGAAGGACATGGACCTGCTCGAGTGAGTCAAGACAAGGTTCCCAAAGATGATCAGGGGGCTGGAGCACCTCCCCTGTGAGGACAGGCTGAGAGACTTGGGCTTGTTTAAGCCTAGAGAAGAGAAGGCTCCAGGGAGACCTTTTAGCAGCCTTCCAATACTTAAAGGGGTCTACAGAAAAGATGGGGAGGGATTCTTTATCAGGGAGTGCAGTGATAGGATGAGGGGTAATGGTTTTTAATCTACCCTCTTTCAGTTTTAGATTAGATATTAGGAAGAAATTATTTACTGTGAGGGTGGGGAGGCACTGGAACAGGTTGCCCAGAGAAGTTGTGGCTGCCCCATCCCTGGCAGTGTTCAAGGCCAGGCTGGATGGGGCTTTGAGCAACCTGGTCTAGTGGAAAGTGTCCCTGCCCATGGCAGGGGGGCTGAAACTAGATGATCTTTAGGGTCCCTTCCAACCCAAACCATTCTATGATTCTATGAATTGTTCAAAATAACTTGCATGTTTTTACTAAGCAAACACTTCTAAGGCTACCTCCAGAGCTCTAGCACCAATGTCCTGCATCTGTGAAGTGCTGGGCACCATGTTCTCTTTCACAACTTTGCTAAGTACTTTGTTGCTTGCCCAGTGGAGAATGAGGTGTTGATTGAAATGATGCTAAAACCTTTATGAAACTGGAAGAAAAAAATTAATTGTTTATATTTGGGATTAACTGATATTTTGACATATAGTATTTGCCAAAAGTTGAAAGTAGAGACTTGAAATAGAAGCAAGAGAAATGCAGAAACTGCATTAATTCTACTTGTTTCTCTGCCAAATCAGGATGATAAACATGTAGAACTTTATGAAACATATGGACGTATGAGATGAAAAATATGAAAGTCTATAATGGATTATATTTTTTTATAATGGAAATTGCATTCCTCATCCAAAAAAGCCTCAACACTTGACAAAATATTCCTAGTAAGGAAGATGTGTTAAAAAAAAATAAATAAAACAAATCTTTGTGGAGTAAGATGCATTTCTACCTGTTCAGGAGCTGAATTATTTCAAGGACTATTCACATCAGATTTTACTTCTAGAGCTTTATCTGGCGTCTGCACAGCTGAGAAGAGGTGTGTGTTGGGTTTGCATGGCAAGGTTTTGGTAGCTGGGGGGGGCTATAGGGGTGGCTGCTGTGAGAAGCTGCTTAGAAGCTTCCCCCTTGTCTGACAGAGTCAATGCCAGCCGGCTCCAAGATTAGCTCGGCCTTGGCCAGCAGCGGGTCCATCAAGACAGTGCTAGTGCCTCTGGGATAACATATTTAAGAAGGGAAAAAAAGTTGCTCTGGCACAGAAACTGCAGCTAGAGAGAGGAGTGAGAATATGTGAGAGAACTCTGCAGACCCCCAGGTCAGTGAAGAAGGAGGGGGAGGAGGTGCTCCAGGCACCGGAGCAGAGATTCCCCTGCAGCCCATGGTGAGGCAGGCTGTCCCCCTGCAGCCCAGGGAGGTCCATGGTGGAGCAGATCTCTACGTGCAGCCCGGGGAGGACCCCATGCCAGAGCAGATGGGTGCCCAAAGGAGGCTGTGACCCTGTGGGAAGCCCACCCTGGAGCAGGCTCCTGGCAGGACCTGCAGACCCATGCAGAGAGGAGCACAAGCTGGAGCAGGTTTTCAGGCAGGACTTGTGACCCCCCCATGGGGGACCCATGCTGGAGCAGTGTGCTCCTGAAGGGCTGCACCCCGTGAAAGGGACCCACGCTGGAGCAGTT